>NC_135536.1:158456249-158768149 GCF_045843805.1 Urocitellus parryii
CTCCCAATCATGTGGTCTCCATCAGCTATATAATACCAACCCAAATATCTGTACCAAATCTGTAGCATCTCCAACTCTGAGATTACACAACCCTAACCATAACACAAATCTAAGTGATTCCGATTGGGAATAGTAAAAGGATAGGGTGATGGGAAAGTTTATTTTAGCATATTGCTTTGCATGATATTTCAATGTATTCATGGATTCATGTATTTTTTCACCTACACATTGCAGATTTCCCCCTACTTGCCTGCTAGAAAGAGACAAGGGATAGCTTTTGGCATAATTTATAGCTAATGCACATATACACCATCCATTAGTTTATTTATTTATTTATGTTTAGTTGTTGACCTTTATTTATTTATTTATATGCAATGCTTCTTGAACCCAGTGCCTCACACATGCGAGTAAAGCACTCTAGCACCGATCCACAACTCCAACTTCCAATCCCCAGTGTTAGATTTGTAAATTTGCATGGTGACTTAGAATCCCTTTTAATATAGGGCACAGAATATTAGATACAGAGAGTTTGATAGGCAAAAGGAGAAGAAAGTCTGGGAAGAGAGAATGGGCCGAGTGAATTCTATCTTGATGTTAGGGAACATGAGACTGAAAAAGGACCACTGTTATTCTCTCCTGGGACTTAGAGCATGAAAACATTATTTTCTGCTCATTTCATCTTCATGAGGAAGGGCTAGAAAGTTAGTGTCATAAAGTCACTTGGTGTGAAAGATATGCCCAACTCCAAGGGGGTGTGCAAGAGCATCTAGCAGTTTAACATGATTGTAAGCCTGGCATAAGATTGGCAGATAGAGAAAGAGAGCTGGTGTGTGCCTATTCCTGGGGTTACATGGTTAAGTAGCAAGATGTATCACTGCATCAAAGGGTGATAGTGCATGTACTATGAAAGGAGCATGGGGAAATGTGGTCACAGCTCCCAGAAGAGTACAGCAGGAGCCATAGTGGGAGTGGGACTGTGCCTGTGACGGACACATGCACCAGTGACTTCAAGATCACTTCAGCCAAAGAGTGGTGGACACATTCCAGCCCCCTCTGATGCACCTATTAATTCCCCTGGAGAATTGGTGCTATCCAGATGGCTGGAGCTTCTGAGCTCTACTTAACTTGCACACAAACATAAATGAGCTTCAACAGACCCAAGAAATCTCTGGATTCGACAGGCGAAAAAAATCAGAAATGGATTGGATCAAATGTTACTAGAAAGGTTAGATGCATAATTTTTTTTCATACACAGATTTAAAGAATTTTCCATGTAGGGCACACCTGAGTTTGAAACTCTAAGTTTCATATCCACTGCATTGTTTTTAAAGCTACATTCTTTTGCATTTATAACAATAGTCTCATGTTTAAAACCAAATAAAACAGCCAGGTATGGTGATGCATGCCTGTAATCCCAGAGACTCAGAACCCTGAGGCAGGTGGATCACAAGTTTGAGACCAGCCTCAGTTTTAACAAGGCCTTCAGCAACTTAGCAAAACCCTGTCTCAAAGTAAAAGATTAAAAAGGCTAGGGATGTGGCTCAGTAGTTAAGTGCCCTCGGTTCAATTCTCAGTACCAAAAAAAAAAAAAAAACAAAACAAAAAACAACAACAACAAATACTTTTATATGGTTGCATATCAGACTAGCCATGTACCCAGGACTTGAGGATTACAAGGGCAGTTTGAGAACAGATTGTCCAAACTCTTCTTTTTGTCACACAAAAAATAACAATATCATCAAGAATAAAATAGTCAACATCAACAAAAAGAATATAATTGCAAATTAAAGAGAAGGTTAAAAATATAAAAATATGGCATAGTTTTAAGGGAGAAAATACAATGAATAAAAGAGCCAGACATGTCTAAGTACCAGCAAAACTTATTATAGATAAAACTCAATTCATAATAAACCTTAGCCTTAAATACTCTATAATTATTAGGAAACACATAATTAATTAATTTAAATTTTAAAAAATAAAGAATGAAATAAACATGAAAATAAAAGGGACAAAATTATGAATAAAATAAGGAGTTGGGAAACAGGGAAAAAGCAAATTATGTGCAAAATAAAAAATGTAAAAGAAAAATGACATTAAATTAATGACAACAATAAACAATGAAAATGCCTGACATAAGAAAAATGGGGAGATCCAACATGGCGGCCGGCGAGGAAGCAGCGACTCCAACGTCTCCACTTTAACGGGATATGAAAGACTCATCGAAACAGCTGCAGCCTAGCTACGGAGGAACTTCTAGCATAACTTCCTTAAGAGGAGAGCTGCCGTGAACTGGTAGGTTTACTCGAAGTGACAGGTTGCCCCAGAGAAGTGGATCTTGGAAGACCACGCGGGCACAGAGGTCTAGTCCCCCAACCATCAGCCGCTCCGGCAGGCGGCTCCCCCTGGAGGCCTAGCTCTCGCCCTGGGAGAAGCGGCCCCACCCGCCCGCTTCCTAACCAGGCAGCCACAGCTACTCGGCAATAAAGGTGCCCACGTGGCGGGTGCAGAAGTTAAGTCCTGCAGACGCCAGCCGCCTTTGCAACCCGCGGGAACCCTGAGCGGCTTGGCCCGCCCCGCCCGAACCGGCGGCGGGTGCAGAAGTTAAGTCCTGCAGACGCCAACCGCCTTTGCAACCCGCGGGATCCCGGAGCGGCTTGGCCCGCCCCGCCTGAACCGGCAGTCCTCCGCCATCCGGGCTCCCCCGGGAGGCCCAGCTCTCGCCCTGGGAGAAGCGGCCCCACCCACCCGGTTCCCAACCACGCGACCGCAGCTACTCGGCGATAAAGGTGCCCCCGCAGCGGGTGCAGGAGTTAAGTCCTGCTGATACCAGCCGCGTTTGCAAGCCGCCGGCACCCAGTGCGGCTTGGCCCGCCCCGCCTGAACAGGCAGTCGGCCTCCACCATCCGGGCTCCCCCGGGAGGCCTAGCTCTCGCTCCGGGAGCAGCCCCCTGCAAGCTAGGCGAACCTTCGACCCATCGGGAGGTTAGGCCCAGCAACCTGCGGAGTGATAGAGGTGCCCCTCGTGCCTGCTGGGTAGGCGGACCTTTGACCGACCAGCAGAGCAGACCTAGGGCCTGCCAGCGTGGTAGACGGATCACACCAATTGGAGGAGGATCACAGCCACTACATGCCCTGCAAGGGTGATTATTCAACTATACAAGAGCAATATAAATAAATAGAGGGAAAATTTCAAAACACAACAGTTTCACCAAGCAGAAAGAAACGCCAGCAGTATGAAAAGACAAGGAAAGAAAGGACCACAGGCAATGCAGGTCAACTCAACTTTAGAAGAGGTAATAGGTGCAACAGATGGAATGTCAGATAGAGAGATCAGGATATACATGCTTCAGATGATCTGGAGTCTCAAGGAAGACATGAGACAGCAAAATCAGATAATGAAAGATCACATTGACAAACAAATCCAGGAAGTAAAAGATCAATTTCACAGGGAGATAGAGGAAATAAAAAACAAACAAATAGAAATACTAGAAATGCAGGAAAAAATAAACCAACTTAAAAACTCAATTGAGAATACTACCAGCAGAGTAGATCACTTAGAAGAGAGAACATCAGACAATGAAGACAAAGTATTTCAACTGGAAAAGAACATAGACAGCTCAGCAAGTCTGCTAAGAAACCATGAACAGAACATCCAAGAAATATGGGACAATATCAAAAGACCAAATTTAAGAGTCATGGGGATACAGGAAGGCACAGAGCTCCACACCAGAGGAATACACAGCCTATTCAATGAAATAATACGAGAAAACTTCCCAGACTTGAAGAATGAGACAGAATCCCAAATCCTAGAAGCCTACAGGACGCCGAATGTACAAAACCATAAGAGATCCACACCTAGACACATTATAGTGAAGATGTCCAACATACAGAATAAGGAAAGAATTTTAAAAGCTACAAGGGAAAGGAAGCAGATTACATTTAGGGGTAAACCAATCAGGATAACAGCTGATCTCTCAACACAGACTCTGAAAGCTAGAAGATCCTGGAATAACATATTTCAAACACTGAAAGAAAATGGGTTCCAACCAAGAATCGTGTATCCGGCAAAATTAAGCTTCAGGTTAGAAGATGAAATTAAAACCTTCCATGATAAACAAAAGTTAAAAGAATTCGCAGCTAGAAAACCATCTCTTCAAAAAATCCTTGGCAAAACATTGCAGGAAGAGGAAATGGAAAATAACATTGAAAACCAACAATGGGAGGTAGGACAGTAAAGGGGGGAAAGTAGTCAAAGAGGATAACAAATCAGGTTTAGTAACATCAACAAACAAATATGGATAGAAGTACAAACCATATCTCAATAATAACCCTAAATGTCAATGGCTTAAACTCACCAATTAAGAGACACAGGCTAGTAGAATGGATCACAAAACAAGACCCAACAATATGCTGTCTACAGGAGACGCATCTGATAGAAAAAGATATCCATAGACTGAAGGTGAAAGGTTGGGAAAAATCATACCACTCATATGGACAGCGGAAACAAGCAGGCGTGTCCATACTCATATCTAATAAAATAGATTTCAAGCCAAAGCTAATCAAAAGGGATAAAGAAGGACACTTCATACTGCTCAAGGGAACCATAAACCAACAAGACATAACAATCATAAATATATATGCCCCAAATAATGGTGCAGCGGTGTTCATCAAGCAAACTCTTCTCAAGTTCAAGAGTCTGATAGACCACCATACAATCATCATGGGAGACTTCAACACACCTCTCTCACCACTGGACAGATCTTCCAAACAAAAGTTAAACAAGGAAACTATAGAACTCAACAACACAATTAATAACCTAGACTTAATTGACATATATAGACTTTACCACCCAACATCAAGTAGTTACACTTTTTTTTCAGCAGCACATGGAACCTTCTCAAAAATAGACCATATATTATGTCACAGGGCAACTCTTAGACAATATAAAGGGGTAGAGATAATACCATGCATCTTATCTGATCATAATGGAATGAAACTGGAAATCAATGATAAAAGAAGAAAGGAAAAATCAAGCATCACTTGGAGAATGAACAACAGGTTGCTGAATGACATATGGGTTATTGAAGACATCAAGGAGGAAATTAAAAAATTCCTAGAGTTAAATGAAAACACGGACACAACATATCGGAATCTATGGGACACATTGAAAGCAGTCCTAAGAGGAAAATTCATTGCTTGGAGTTCATTCCTCAAAAAAAGAAAAAACCAACAAATAAATGATCTCATACTTCATCTCAAAATCCTAGAAAAAGAGGAGCAAAACAACAGCAAAAGAAGTAGAAGGCAAGAAATAATCAAAATCAGAGCTGAAATTAATGAAATTGAAACAAAAGAAACAATTGAAAAAATTGACAAAACTAAAAGCTGGTTCTTTGAAAAAATAAATAAAATTGACAGACCCTTAGCCATACTAACGAAGAGAAGAAGAGAGAGAACCCAGATTACTAGCATACGGGATGAAAAAGGCAATATCACAACAGACACTTCAGAAATACAGAAGATAATCAGAGACTATTTTGAAGCCTTATACTCCAATAAAATAGAAGATAGTGAAGGCATAGATAAATTCCTTAAGTCTTACGATCTGCCCAGATTGAACCAGGAGGATATAGACAACCTAAACAGACCAATAACAATAGAAGAAATAGAAGAAACCATCAAAAGACTACCAACTAAGAAAAGCCCAGGACCGGATGGGTATACAGCAGAGTTTTACAAAACCTTTAAAGAGGAACTAACACCAATACTTTTCAAGCTATTTCAGGAAATAGAAAAAGAGGGAGAACTTCCAAATTCATTCTACGAGGCCAACATCACCCTGATTCCGAAACCAGACAAAGACACTTCAAAGAAAGAAAACTACAGACCAATATCTCTAATGAACCTTGACGCAAAAATCCTCAATAAAATTCTGGCGAACCGGATTCAAATACATATCAAAAAAATTATACACCATGATCAAGTAGGATTCATCCATGGGATGCAAGGCTGGTTCAATATACGGAAATCAATAAATGTTATCCACCACATCAATAGACTAAAAAATAAGAACCATATGATAGTCTCGATAGACGCAGAAAAAGCATTCGACAAAGTACAGCATCCCTTTATGTTCAAAACTCTAGAAAAATTAGGGATAACAGGATCATACCTCAACATTGTAAAAGCAATATATGATAAGCCACAGGCCAGCATCATTCTGAATGGAGAAAAATTGAAGGCATTCCCTCTAAGATCTGGTACAAGACAGGGATGCCCTCTCTCACCACTTCTGTTCAACATAGTCCTCGAAACACTAGCCAGAGCAATTAGACAGACGAAAGAAATTAAAGGGATAAAAATTGGAAAAGAAGAACTTAAATTATCACTATTTGCAGATGATATGATTCTATACCTAGCAGACCCAAAAGGGTCTACAGAGAAGCTATTAGAGCTAATAAATGAATTCAGCAAAGTGGCAGGATATAAGATCAACACGCATAAATCAAAGGCATTCCTGTATATCAGCGACAAATCCTCTGAAACGGAAATGAGGACAACTACTCCATTCACAATATCCCCCCAAAAAATAAAATACTTGGGAATCAACCTAACAAAAGAGGTGAAAGATTTATACAATGAAAATTACAAAACCCTAAAGAAAGACATAGAAGAAGACCTTAGAAGATGGAAAAATATACCCTGCTCATGGATAGGCAGATCCAACATCATCAAAATGGCGATATTACCAAAAGTTCTCTATAAGTTCAATGCAATGCCAATCAAAATCCCAGCTGCATTTCTTGTAGAAATAGATAAAAGAATCATGAAATTCATATGGAATAATAAAAGACCCAGAATAGCAAAAACAATACTAAGCAGGAAGTGTGAATCAGGCGGTATAGCGATACCAGACTTCAAACTATACTACAGAGCAATAGTAACGAAAACAGCATGGTACTGGTACCAAAACAGGCGGGTGGACCAATGGTACAGAATAGAGGACACAGTAACCAATCCACAAAACTACAACTATCTTATATTTGATAAAGGGGCTAAAAGCATGCAATGGAGGAAGGATAGCACCTTCAACAAATGGTGCTGGGAAAACTGGAAATCCATTTGCATCAAAATGAATCTGAATCCCTATCTCTCGCCTTGCACAAAAGTTAACTCAAAATGGATCAAGGAGCTTGATATTAAATCAGAGACACGGCATCTGATAGAAGAAAAAGTTGGTTATGATCTACATACTGTGGGAGCAGGCTCCAAATTCCTCAATAGGACACCCATAGCGCAAGAGTTAACAACTAGAATCAACAAATGGGACTTACTCAAACTAAAAAGTTTTTTCTCAGCAAAAGAAACAATAAGAGAGATAAACAGGGAGCCTACATCCTGGGAACAAATCTTCACTCCACACACTTCAGATAGAGCCCTAATAACCAGAATATATAAAGAACTCAAAAAATTAGACAATAAGACAACAAGTAACCCAATCAATAAATGGGCAAAGGACCTGAACAGACACTTCTCAGAAGAGGACATACAATCAATCAATAAGTACATGAAAAAATGCTCACCATCGCTAGCAGTCAGAGAAATGCAAATCAAAACTACCCTAAGATACCATCTCACTCCAGTAAGATTGGCAGCCTTTAGGAAGTCAAACAACAATAAGTGCTGGAGAGGATGTGGGGAAAAGGGCACTCTTGTTCATTGCTGGTGGGACTGCAAATTGGTGCAGCCAATTTGGAAAGCAGTATGGAGATTTCTTGGAAAGCTGGGAATGGAACCACCATTTGACCCAGCTATTCCCCTTCTTGGTCTATTCCCTAAAGACCTAATAAGAGCATGCTACAGGGACACTGCTACATCGATGTTCATAGCAGCACAATTCACGATAGCAAGATTGTGGAATCAGCCTAGATGCCCTTCAATAGATGAATGGATTAAAAAAATGTGGCATTTATACACAATGGAGTATTACTCTGCATTTAAAAATGACAAAATCATAGAATTTGGAGGGAAATGGATGGCATTAGAGCAGATTATGCTAAGTGAAGCTAGTCAATCTTTAAAAAACAAATTCCAAATGACTCCTCTGATATAAGGGGAGGAAACAAGGACAGGGTAGGGACGAAGAGCTTGAGACGAAGATTTTCATTAACAGGGTTGAGAGGTGGGAGGGAAAGGAAACGAGAAGGGGAATCGCATGGAAATGGAAGGCGATCCTCAGGGTTATACAAAATGACATATAAGAGGAAAGGAGGGGTAAGACAAGATAATTCAAATGGAAGAAGTGATTTACAGTAGAAGGGGTAGAGAGAGAAAAGGGGAGGGGAGGGGAGGGGAGGGGGGATAGTAGAGAATAATACAGACAGCAGAATACATCAGACACTAGAAAGGCAATATGTCAATCAATGGAAGGGTAACTGATGTGATACAGCAATCTGTATACGGGATAAAATTGGGAGTTCATAACTCATTTGAATCAAACTGTGAAATATGATGTATGAGGAACTATGTAATGTTTTGAACGACCAACAATAAAAAAAAATAAATAAAAAAAAAAAAAGAAAAATGGGGGTGGGAATGTGGAAATATAAAAAGAAGTAAAATATGAAAGGGAAAACACTAATACAGAAAAATTTTAAATAATCACAAAATTGAAATATTGAAATATTATTAAGATTTTTATCTTAAAAAATAAAGTTGAAATCCTAGATTAAATTAAATATTTTCTATTTGTTACTAAAATCAACTCTAGAATAAATAGAAACTCTAAAGGAATCCAGCAGAAATTAAGAAAGCTTTCAAAGAATTACATCTCCAAGAAGCACCAGGTTTAGAAAGTTTATTATTCAACTTTCTCAAGACATAGAAAAAAATTAAATTTAAGTTATACAAATTATTTTATGTCTAATATTGATATCTATGAAAGATGAAATAATAATCTATAGCCTAGCTTAATAATATTAATATCAAAATCTTAATGAAATATAACTCTGGAGAATATTTTTAATAATAAGACATTATAATAAATTATTCATTCCAGAAATGCAAAAGTGGCTCAAAAATGGTAAATCTAATATAATATATAACTTGTGAACATAATATAAATCAAATGTCATAAAACATATGATTATCTAATGAAATTTTAAAAGACATTTACAAAAATCCCGTATTTCTTGCTCATTAAAAAGGAAAACAATATAATAACAAAAAATAACATTAGATATAAAGTGAAATAATCACATTTGGAATATGAATTGTCATGTTTATAGGTTAGAAATACAAATATTTCTAGTACAGGAATAAAAATAAAAATGCTATCAAAATTCATTTAGCATTATTCTGGAAGTCTGAGCCAAAGAAGTTAGGCAAGAATAACACACTAAGAATTTGTGTTGGAAAGAAGCATGTAATATTAATATTATTTGCTCTGATTTTAAAAAAATACTTGGATTACATCAGCCAAAATATAATTATAAACAGAGAATTTGGTAAGATGACTGGTAACTATATAGAAAAACTAAGATTTCCTTATCTAAAACTATAAAGTTTCAAAATATATGGAAGAAAATAATCAATTCCAATGATCTAACTAAAAGGTAAAACACCTAGGAATAAGTTTTTCATTAAAACATACAACCTATACTTAAAATTTTAAGGCTCTATTAAATTCATTTCAGTTAAATTAAGTGGTTCTACCTCTTGCATTTTTATCCTCTGCTTCCTAAGACTTCAGTAAAATGACATTTTGAAAAAAAAAAAAAGGATAATACTTTAAACCCACAATTTCAAAGAGAGTGAGTGATCATTGGGAGAGCAATGTCCACTGAGAGCAGAAGTGAGAGAAGGGTGACTTAGTGGAGCAGTCAAAGTGCCATCCATACAGCAGGGCCTGGGCTAAAATCCAGGCTGACCTCCATGAGCAGCATCCCCTGGGCTTCTTTGCCCTCTGGCCCCCAGCTGGATTCAGACAATAGAAGGAACCATCAGGGAACTGGAACAGGGGAGCAGAGAGAGAAGCTGGGGTATTTATTCTGTTTCCTCCCATGGCTTCTTTACAGTTTGGCTGCATCCCTCTGTGGGCACTGCTCCTGTCCAGAGACCCTTCCATGGATCCTCCTTTCAAGATGCTCTAGTGACCTGGTCTCTCCCTTGGCTCCTCCAGAACTTAAGGACAGCCTGCTGCTGCACTGGTGCTCTGAGGTTCCACTTTCCCTTGTTTCTCTCAGTCCTGCTCCTTGTTAAATTCTCCTCTGGCAAACCATCCAGTGTGCTTCTGGCTCTTCCTGGGCCCCTGACTGATGCCGTTAAGAAATGAACACCACCACCTACCCACTCCCACTCAAGAGCCTAGAGGAACTTGGTGTGGTGGCACATGCCTGTAATCCCAGTGACTTGGGAGGCTAAGGCAGAAGGAGTGCAAGTTCAAGGCCAGCCTCAGCAATTTAGTAAGGCTCTATCTCAAAATAAAAATAAAAAGGACTGGGAATGTATCTCAGTGGTAAAGCAGACCTGGGTTCTATTCCCACCGCCCCTCTCCCCCCCCCCCCCCCCCACACACACACAAGTCTCTGGACTTCTGTTCCAGGCACTGCAGTGGGCCAGAGAGAGAGACAAATGCCTGGAAACCATTTAGGTTCTCCCCAACCCCCTGCCCCAGCTCCCTTGCCTTTGGTACTCAGTGGAGATTAAACCCAAGGCCTCAAGCACTCTATCAATGCGCTACATCTTCAGCCCTTTGAAAAACACTAAGTGGAGGTCATACTATGCAAAGCGGGACCTCCCTGTGCAGTAATGTGAACATATGTAAGACACACATACAAATTTCTTGATATATCTTTTTTTTATAGGCATGATTATTTTTCTATTAAGAGGTTGAAAAGCCTGTTAACCTTTGGCAGAAAAATTAGGAGGTTATGGAAGAAGGCCTTGAACTTCATTTTATAATTTTTAGTATATTCAAAAAAAATCAATGGTTTAGAGCATAAATTTTAAAGCCACACTTTCTGGAATCAACTCCATGTTCTGTCAAGGGCTGTGTGATCTCTATGTGCCTCAGTTTTCTTACAGGAATAATAAATTTTATTTCATATTGCTATCTTGAGAATTCTATGAGTAAATAGACGGAAAATGTTTAAAATAGTGTCTGGCACTGAGTAACAACTTGATCAATGTTATATTTATTATTATTAAGATTCACTTGTACTTCTAAAATCCACAGAGCTTTTGGTTCACAGAGTAGAGCTCTCAAGTCATAATTGTTATGTTTTCAGTATTTAGACAAACAAATGATGCATGTTGTTCAAAAGAGAAAATATATACGCAACCTTATTCACATAGATAATTTTGACATACAAACCAATAGTTACCCATTAAAAATCATAAAGTACATCAAAAAACCTCACAGCACAGAGCAAACGTGTTTCTGTTGGGAGCAGGGAAAGGCAGAGGGGTTTCTTGAGCCATCCCAGGTCCGGGTATTTGCAAATCTAGCTTGAACTTCACGTTCTGCTCTCTTGTGGCTGTGGGCCTAGATAAACCATCAGCTCTCTCTGTTTGTCTCTCCTTCGATGGATCCTGCTTTTAAGAGGCTCCAGTAACCGTCTCTCTCTCCTCTGGTTCCTCCAAGAAAGATGCAGTCTGGTTTCCACCTGGCTGTGAGATTCTACCTCATTCCGTGGGAGGCCAAGGACTCACTATGTCACCAATGCATAGAGAAGCCTCTGAGCAGAGAGGTGGGAGGTGACATCACCTCATTTTGGTTTGGCCTTTTCTTTAGACATTAAACTCCTCTAAAAATATCACTGAAACAGGTTGAGTCACTTCATTTGTCAAAAATGGGCACCAAAACACAAACAGGAGAAAAAATACCTCTATAAGGTCACCTGGTCAGGATTCCATCCTAATACTTACAAGGGTCCAGGAAATTAGTGCCCTGTCATAACTGAGCCCAGGAAAGGAAGAGAGAAGAGCCTTCGCTCTCTTCTTTACTGATATTTGTCTTCAGGTTGCACAATTGTTTTGATATCTCAGGAGAAATTAAAGCTAGACAAGCTCTGTTAATTTACTGTATTTCTAGGTAATTTGATGAAGTAGCTTTTTTCCTGGCTTAAAGTTTTATTTTTCTATCCTCTCTAGCTCTTCTTTTTTATTTTGTCTTTTTTTTTTTTTTTCCTGCTTGGGTTATGTTAGCCACATGAATAATTAGTAATTAGCAGCATGCAACTTGCTGTGTGCTAATGGCAGTGCATTTATTTGGCTCAAAAATCTAGCACTTATTTTTGGATCCCTAAATTAAAATGGTTAGATATTAAAACTATAAATTATAAATTATAAAAAGCAGATGGAAGTCCCAAGGAATGAGGCAGTTGTATAATATAGATTCACTTAAGATTAATTCACTCTACCCCCATAAAATAACCCTATTTCTGCTTTTATAATACTTGTCCTTGCTTACCACTCTAGAAGTCTCTTATATAATTTCCCAATTTTATGGCTAAATTTAAAGTACCCACGAGAAGGAAAAAGCACTAATAATTTGAATCTGCTGACAACATAAATAAACAGCATAACCACCTCATTTTGAGAATTTTTTCAACTTTCCCTCAAATAAGATTTTAAGAAGCTCTGCTAATGAAAGCTGCAAGTTCCAAAGCATTTCCTTTTTCTGCTTTCCTTAGCTCTGGTGGGGACCCTGACAAAAAGAAATGTAGATGGGGAAATAATAGAGGCCTGAGAATGTTGAAAAAAGGAACCAAGATGAGCATGCCCATCACTGATGAGTTCGCCTTCTCTTGTTGGAATGACTTGTTTATATAAAGAGTCACAATGTGGTGCGATAGAGTGACTTTTACAGGTGTTCAATATCTCCATTTCTCAGAGAGTAGCAATAGGGAACCCTGATCTGAACCCAGCAAATGGGGTGTTTTCCAAGGCATCCAGAAGCATTACAAAGGGACAGGATAGAAAATTGATGTTTGCTATCATGTCCTAATACCATGTTCTCTTTATGCTGCATGATAACCTCTAAATCAATCAAAATGGATAGTTGGACAATTTAAAGATTCGTTCAGATGAATACAATCTGCCTCTGTGTTTCAATACTGTTGAATCCTAACTTGTATTCTTTGGGGTCAGAAATCATGTTTATTTCCATATAGGCTCCACGTATGAAGGAACTTTAGTGATAACAAGGTCAATATGCTGAATGCCTCCAACCTTGTCTGTCTCATGGGATGATTGTGAAGATGCAAGGAAACCATTAAGCAGAAGACCTGCTATGTGTTTGGCATAAAAATCAAAATTGGAAAGACACTTAAAGAGAAAATGATTCAATTGAGCAGATGAACGTGATCATAGGTAACTATGATTTAATGACAAGGACACTGCTTCATAACCTACAAAATGAAGGATAAATGTTATTATGCATCACCTCAAATCCAACAGTCAAAGTTAATTCTTATGCCTTTTATCTTCACCAATGCTGTTCATAATCTCTGGGGTCCTTGATAGTACAGTCTCAAAGTTCTGTTTTAGTTTTTATAACCTTGATTCTATATGTCAGTTTAGTTTTTCCTTTAGAAACTAAAGTTATAGACTTCTCTCTGCACATTTTTGCTTTTCTTTGTCTTACGTGGTTCATTTTTGTGACTATCTCATTTTCCTTACATGTGTTTGCATGTATGCACACATGTGTGTGATGGGAGGTGGCTGGTGAGTATTATATTGAAAATGTTGGGAAGTTGGAGAAGTTTTCTTACCCAAGACCAGAGATCCTAAACTGTGAGAGCAAAGACATCAGCAAGAGAACACATCTCCTTAGTAACTCTTGCTCTAGCTATGGCTTAGGCAGGTGGGCTGGAATAGGTCAACAAAGAAGGATAGGTGCAGAAAGGTACAGAGACATGTGAGCTAAACAAGACCTTTCAGGATATGAAGTTCCAGGTCTGAGATGGCAGCCCAAGTGGAATCTAGGAAACCCATGAAATGGCACAGAATTCTCCAGTCCCACAGGGATCTGAAGCCCGGGGACAGGAACTGGGGTTCTCAGGGACTGAACAATGGATTCTGTGCCTGACAATGGTATCAGGATCTTGGTATAGAGTGGTTCAGAGCAGATAGCCAACCTTTCGGCTGTAGTTGGAGCATTTTGGGAGTAATGAATATGCCTTGGCTCAAGTGAGCAACAGGATACAACCTTTCTCTTCCTGTACTGTCCAACATAGTAGCCACTGGACAGAAACAGAAATTTATTTAAATTGAATTACAAATTCAGTTCTTTAGTTGCACTAGTCATGTTTCAAGTGTACAATAGTCACCTGTGGTTAGTGCCTACTGCATTGGTCTGTGAAAATATAGAACATTTCCATCATTGAAAAAAATATTATTGGACACTACTGCTCTAAAAAAATACTATTATTTTCATTATCTTTTGCATTATAATCTAAGTATTTCAAAGAGGGCAATATAAACCAATTGTACTTGAATTTGGCAATCTGTTTCTTGAAGTTGTGAGTGTGAACAAATGCTACTGTACATAAATGCAAATTTGTCATTTCCTTAGAAACTTATAGCTCCATCCAAACACTCCTTACGTATCCTGTGGAGGTTTGACTCTGGACATATTCACAGCATGCACGTTCTCATGGCTACTTCTGCCTCTTGATGATAGGTTCTTTATTGCCCTGACATACAATCAGCAATGTGACTGTCTTCAGAGCATAAAATGTCCTGCACACAGAAAATGTTTATAAGCAGGTTTGAAGGAGAGAAGAAACATTGCTAGTACAGTAAAACAACTGTTTTCAATTCAATATTGAGCATCTTGCAATTTCCTTCAGGCAGCAGAGGATTCTCCACTAGCCCTTTCCTAACAGTATGCTCCCACATCACTCCAGGTGGGTGTCTCTTTCTCTTTGTCTCTTTGCTTCCTCTCCCTTCACAGGCTCAGAGTGCATTTCTCCTCTGGTATCATGCAAAGTCTTTTGGTACTACTTCATAGTCCTGTTGCCCTCAGAGGGGTTTTTCCTCTTGGGATCTTATTTACTGGAAGCAAAGGGCAATTTCCCAAATAAGAAATATCCTACTAGCAGTAGTTATGAAGAGAATGAAAAATTCAACTGTAAAATCAGGACAAAGCCTGCTTCCTTTGAACCCCAAAGAGCCTGCATCCTTATGCAGATTCTCTCCTCTGCTGTGGAATGCTAATGTAACAGCCTCAGCTTGTTGGCAGTCAATGGGAGCTGTCCCCAGTTCACAGGAGGAACATGCAGGGGCAAGAAGCTCACAGTTCTATTCAACACAGGACTTGGAGGCTCAGTCTGGGAGTTTTAGATGAGAGGGACTTAAAAATTCCATGGAATAATATACACTTCTCAGACATTGTTTTTTCCCTTGAAGCCACCTAAATGAGAATGTGATCCTAATTTTGACATAAAACAACACATCTGAGCCTTTATTACCCAAAGCACAAAAATTAACTATCATGCCAATGTTATTTTAATTTCCTGGACAACTGAAACTAAAACAGAAATTCTTTGGGGTATTGACTCCTTTATCATTCAAAGTTCCTGTAACATAGTACTGTCCCAACCTCAGTGTACATCAGAAAGCCCTAGAGTCCTCATTAAAACAAAGATTGCTGGGTCCCACCTGGACTTTCTGATTTAGTGGTTTTGTAGTGGAACACAGGTATTTGTATTTCTAAATGCACATTTACAGTCTGTAAATTTAAACAAGAATGAACCATGACTGTGTGTGCGTGTATGTGTGTGTGTGGGGGTGGGGGGGGGGTATGTATGCATGCTAAACCTAAATTGTGTCTTTATATGTGGGTTTATTTTTCAGTTTTTATTATCATGTTCTCAGCTCTTTCAAATTTTCCAGACAAATTGGGGAAAGATCTAGGGAATAACAGAAGATAATAGCATACCTGATTTTCCCACCCTACTTAGAGGAGTGGTGGTATTTAATCTAATCTAGAAACACAGAGCCGCTAACTGAATGTAAATCATCCCAGAAGAAAGGATCCCTCTGTTGAACAATTTTCCAGAGATATCTAGGCAAAGGGAAGATACATTAAAAGACCAGTCCAAATTGGATGGTACTTTAAAGTTTCTAGATATTTTTTTTTTTTTTTTTTGTGATAAGGAAGAGATGTGAGTGGTGGGAATGTGAAGTTAAGGGACCAAGCCTATAAACTGGACCCAGTGTGCTATCCCCAAAATGCTTTCTTTAAAAAAGCAATTTACCTCCAGTTCTGCCTGGCTTAAGTCTATAGGGTATGTTACATTCCTCAGCAAATAGCCCATTATCTGCAGGAGAAATGTAGGACCAAAATGAAGATAAGAAGAAGACAAGTTACCTTCAAGGGGGAAGGTAACTTTTTGACCCTTACCCAGCGCAGATTCCAGAATTCAGAGAGATAAGGATAATTCCCCCAACCATAAAATCTGTAAGAACAGGTTCCAATTAGAACAAGTCAGCATGGGCCAAAGTGAGTAAGAGTTGTCGTGTGCATTGGGGACTTGGAAGTCTGATGTCAGTCTGTCAGTCAAAAGTTAAGAGGTAGAGTTGGGTGGGACTTTCTGGAAACTTTCCTGAGACTTTTGATAAAACTGGAGGACAAGAAGGGCACACCATTCTTCTCTGAGAGGACTCACTCTCTCTCTCTTGAGACTTTCCTTGTTTCCTTTTTTAAATCTCTTTGATTAACTCATGCCTGCTACTCTACTGAGTGACATGTCTGAAATCCTTCTGGTGCAAGATCAGCAAGAGCCAGTGAAAGAGAACTTCAGTGGCTGCCTCAGGTCTGCAACAGTCCCTGACTCTGTAACATTCAGAATAAAATAAAGGTAATTATGAGACAAGAATATCGTTACAGAGCTGGGGCCTTCTGAGAAACTGAGGCAACGTAAAGACCCTCCTCTTTAAACCCCGATTCTTGAGACCAAGTAAGAAAGATTTCAGTCATGTCACTCAGAGTAATAGGTATGAGTTTATGGAAGGGATGGGAAAAGAAAAAGGGGACACTCTCAAGGGAGAGAGAGCGGGTCCTCTCAGAGAGGAGAGGGATAATATGCCTCTCTCCCACACTCCATTTTTATTGGGGATCCCAGAGCAGTTTCCAGAGAGTCCTGCTCAGGTCCACCTCTTGACTTTTGACTGACAGCAAGATGGCATCAGACTTTCAGGTACCTACCACTGCCATGGCATCTCTAGGTCACCTTGGCCCATGCTGATTGGCTCTAATTAGATTCCTTTTTTTCTTATATTTTTAAATTTGTTTTATTTAATTATACATAATAGTAGAATACATTTATGCACTTTGATGTATCATCCATAGATGGGATATAATTTCTTTTTTTTCTGAGTGTACATGTTGCAGAATCATATCAGTCATGTGGTCACGTATATACATACAGCAATGATGTCTATTTCATTCTACTATCTTTCCTATCAGTTCATAACCGTACATTCTTACAGATTTTATGGTTAGGCGGAACTATCTTTATCTCCTAGAGTTTCAGGATATAGTCATAAACATCTCCCCCTTGAGGGTAACGTGGGTTCTTCTTATCAATGTTATTTCAGGCCTTCGTTTCTCCTGTAGATAACAAATCACTTGCTGAGGAATGTGACATATCCTGTCCCCTTAAGCCAGGCAGGGCTACTGGGTAAATTGCTTTTTGGAAAAAAAAAAAGCATATGAGGATCAGCACAGTGGGCCCATTTTATAGAATTATTCTCTTCACCTCATGTTCCCACCATCCTCATCTGTCTATCCCCTAACAGATATGAATTTTTCAATCTATATGGATGTCTTCATCGGGACAACACTTCTCCCAAAACCCTCCTAGGACCCCTAAGGTTTCCTCATCCTGAGTTCTTTGTAACCCTGGTGACCATCCACTTACCCTGGTGAATGGCATCTGCCAGTCTTAGACAATTCACCACAAACTAACTTTTCCCATTGGCTGCTGTGCATCTTATCTAATGCTTTTTCCTGCTAAAGCTAAAAGCCCCCTGTATGTACTCCAAGACTCCATTTTAACTGATTATTTTCTATATGGGCATATCAACAACCAGAAATTTTCTGTACTTAATAACATCGGACCCCCACCCCCCATCATTTCTTTCAGATTAAGTTTCCTTGTAACCCAATGTCATTCAGGATAATTTAAGCTTTCTTCTTGACATTTGGTTCTTTCTTCTAAAACTGAAATGCTAAAAAAATAACACGTCTGATTGAGTTAGCCTGAGGTTAGCCCACTTAGTTAGGTTTCACAGGGAAGAATAGCTTTGTTATTAAGTCCTTTTTAACAAAAAAAGGGATTTGTGCTTAAAACAAAGCCCATTTTAAATCATGAAAAGCTGAATTAGATTGTAGCCTAGAGGCTACCCTGAGCTGAGCATAGCATGTTGGATTTTAGGATCCAAGCTGTGTTCTGCAAAAGTATTGTAGCTTTTCTAGTAACTGAAAAAGAGAATGATAAGAACAGTGAATTCAGGAGAGACTTTTTTGTCTGAATCTGCTCTTTCACCTTTTATCCTCATCTGATTGGACACCGCTGTATGTTTTTGCTGTATGTTTCTGTATGATTGAAAACAGTAAAAGGTTTAAAATAAATTTATGATGATTTTGGTTATTATCGAAGGAAGACAAATCCCAAAAGTAACCTATACCCCTTTTGCGCTATTCCTGGCGGTATTGTTTCTAGAGAAATAATTTTTTTAAAAATTGTAAATAAAATCATATAGGCTCAAAATCCTCCACTACTGTATCTACCAACCCTAACAGCTATATGTATTTTGGGGTGCTATAATATGCCAATTACTTTGTAAATTGATTTACAAATGCTGTTTCATGGCATCCTCACAAAATCTTTAGAAATTATTAATTTCTAATGAGACAAGCAAGATTGAATAAATTGCCTAAGTCACACAGCCATCTATGGCAGGTCAATGTGACAACAAAATCCATCGCGATCTCTGAAAGATGGGAATCCATTTCTTGCTTTCTAGTAGAAGGGAAAATCTGATGCTCCAAGAAAGATGGGGCCGGCTTTCATACCAGACCTTGCTGGCTGTGGAATAGACTATTTTACAGAGTGATATAAAAAGCAGGCAGAAAGGTGATGTTAATAACCCTTCAGATTCCTTCTTGGTATCTTTGCATTTCCAGATGCTGAGCGGGAAAAATCTCTCTGTCCCTAATGACTTTTGACAGTCTTGAAAATGAAGTCAGGTCAGAGCTACAATGAGAATACTCGGTCAGAATATTCAGGCTGCAGCTCAATTTATTACAAAGGACAGAGCAGAACTTGATTTTAGTACATGCCACTCAGTCATGGCTGAAAAAGAGTTGGCGAGGCAAGGCTAAAGATAAAAATAATTGAAAGAACACTAATAATTATTATTATGGAGGTGCATGGGCATTCTTACAGAAGCAGATAAATACCTAAGTCAGTACTTAAATCATAGCTTCTAAATTTATCTATCTTCCGAGATGCTAAAGCAATGTTTTAAACAATCTGCTGAGAAATGATTGAACTGAAGAATGAAAAGAATGTAACAGAACATTGTCCCTGCAACCTCCATGGCCTTCAAGCCTGATGTTCAGAAGAATTCACTGTCTCCTCTGGAAAGACCCCGAAGCTCTTCATAGACAAACTCTTCCCTCATCCTTTGAACCAGCCCTGTTCATGTGAGTTCCCCCTATTTCCTCTGCTATTTTCCTAACTAGCATGACCCTCAATACTTGGGGTGCTGCCATCGCCTGTGGTGCAGCTCAATTTTACTTCTTCAGATGTCCTTTGGCTATATTCCACAGCAGGAATAGACCATTCAGTGACCAGTTGTCACACATGGTCATGTGACACTCTCACATTATTGCCTTCAGTGACAATTTAAATCTTGAATCCTATTTTAACTTTGAGTGTAGCAGCCTTGTCTTTTCATCCAGTTTTGGAAATTCCTTGAGGTAAGTTTTGCATTCAGCCTGACTGGGTAGAAAGAAAGATCACCAGCTCTGGTAGGAAAAGCAATGGATCTATTGGACAGAAGAGGAAGATAGACAGGAAGAGCGGGCAGCCAGAAGAGGTCAAGTAGACCTGGGATCCGGTATGAAGTTCAAGGGAGTGGTGATCTAGATTTTTAAAAATTGATAAATGAAAAATAGAGAGGGTGATGGTGTTAGGTGTTTGGAAGCAAATGAATACTTAAACTTTGCTGGTGAGTCTTAAACAAGATAAAGATACTGGGAATATGAGGCAAAATGATATATAAGGAAGAACAAAAGCCTAGGATTCAGACAGCAGTCCTCAGACACTGGTTCTACCACTTACTGAGGGCCATTACCAAGTAGGTATGACGCATCATAATTCTTGCCAGTGTAGCCCATGTTAAATGGACTTGCCTTGGAAATTTGCTGCGACCTTGCTTGTGTGTTTGAGAAAGGTGACCCTGCTCAATCAGCAGGGTGGATCCAGGATTAGGGTGTATTCCTGCAGGAAGTATCTCCATCCTTGGGTTTAGGGCGTGACAATAGGAGTTTTAGGGAAGTTGAGGTTGAAGATTATTGCTGCTGGGATTAGGGTGTTCCTGCTGCTTGTTCCTGTTGAGTTCTCATGAGATTCAAATGGGATTTGAAAAAAGCCTCGTGGAGTAGGATTTGGGATCGGACATATTGGGGATTGCCCCTGAACGTGTGTGGAGGCTGGTGTGAGATCCGGAATAAAGAATTGCTGTTTGAACCTACAAAGCTGTGGTGGCTCGTGATTCTGTGCCAAGCCGAGACATTGGCATTTTGGCAACCACTTCCTATTTGAGTTAGATCAATGTGACAGGAAGTAGTAGAACCACTTCCTATTTGAGTTAGATCAGGCCAGGTGATGACATCTCTAAGCTCTGCTGGGACAGAATGAGAGCATGTACGTAAAAAGCCCACCTGATACAGCATCTAACACCCTGAGCTGTTAATGCATGGCCCCTTCCTTCTACTTTGAAAAACCTATGAGATGACTATTAGAAATATAGGATTTGAAGTGGGGTTAGTGGTAAGATGTAGAAAAACATTTTGAGACCCATGCTCCAGTCTAACAGTAAATCTTGGCGTTCCATCTCCTCAATGATGAAAGCTAGCAGACCACAAAGGAAAGCAAGTGATATGTATAACCATTTCACAAACACTGCGCTGATTTCCAGGTTGCCAAGCAGGGTAAACATGATCCTTATGGCCCTCATCTCAATAAACAAAATTATTTCACAATGAGTTAAATATCTAAAGTGTGAAAATTTTGCAATACCATTATTTTAAACCAGAACATAAGCTCAAATAATCAATTAGATGTTAGCCAGCTTAACATCATTCATGGGAAAATACTAGAAACAGTTTTCTGAAAGGAATAACTTGAAAAACATAAGGTGATTTGATTATGAGTAAACAATATGTTTTAATAGGAGAAAGATGTTATTAGCTTCTTTAGAAAAAGTGTCATGGTGTTTGATTTTAGACAAATATCCCTCCTAAGAATTGTGATAGAGTTGGATCACTAACTATGCTACAGCTAAAAACTCAAGATTATTTTTAAGTGTAGAAGCAAAACAAAGAACAAAAACAGTAGAACCCAGGTTTAAGAAACCTAAATGTTGAAGTGAAAGAGACAGTGTAGGAAAAACACATAGTTCAAATCTGAGAAAATCTCAGAAAAAAATACACACTTTTAAATTTCTATGAGTTTACATTTGGAAAAAAAGTATTTGAATCCTTGCAAGAATATTGTACAGAAACTAAAAGATCTGTGAGGAAAAGATTTTAGTTCATTGACAATATGATACATTATACTGACTAATTATTTTTGCTAGGTCTATCTGAACATTTAAAAAAATAATGAGACAGTGAACAAATGAATAAAGAAATGGGTAAACAAATGAGTTAATAAAGTAAAAAATAATACAATGAAAATGGGTAAGTGGAGATATTTGGAATTTGAACTCTAGAAATGAACCTATCTATCCCAATGATTTATATAATTCATGGCAACAACACTCCCTTTGAATTTCCTGGCTATGCATGAGCTAATGAATGACTCTGTGCCCAACTATCAAATGCTTATAAGTGGCTGAGCATAACCATTTTAGAAAGTTTGGTCCTTGTTCTGATGCCGATCCAGTAATAAGGACACAGTTTTGGAAAAAAGGAAAAAGATTTATTGCTTTGCTGGCAAAGAAGAAGCACAGGGGACTCCTGTCCCAGAGGCTGTGATTCTGCCCAGCAGGGAAAATAGAGTGCTTTTAAAGAAGTTCTTCAAAGGCTACATTCCAGGTGTGCCCTGACAGGGATCCCAAGTGTGCCCTGATGGTGTATTAAAATTCACTTGTTAAAAATTTGGGAGATGGTCACTTCCTACGTCTCCTGGTGACATCTTCCTATGAGCACAGATAACTCAAGGTAATCTTGTTCTCCTCCCCAGGCTAGGGAGGGGGAAAGGGAGAAGAGGAAAAGAAAACATGTCCCTTTTAAAATAATCAGCAAAAACTATATATTCAGAAGGTGAAGTGGACCACTGTCACATGACTCCTGTACACCTTGAGAGTCAAACAGGAGTTGTCTTCTCTTCTGTTGGTTGAAGCCTGATGGAGAGACCTACACGGTCCTTTGTAGGTCCAAGTTCCATCTCACTCCAGAGCAGCAAATCCATATGAGTGTTTTGGTTCATTTCTAATGACAAATTATTGCTGTACTCCAGCACTAACTACGATGTGATGCTGGGCAGAACCTATCATTTATCTTTGTCTCATGGAGATGATCCTAGCTATCTCACAGTGCTGTAGAGGTGCAAAGTGTTATCCTTTGACCGGCATTACAAAAATGTCATTCTGTCTGTCCGTCAGAGATTTTTTTTTAAGATGTCTACTGCGTCAGACTGGGAACACCTCTACTACTTATCCCACCAGGTCATCTGGGGATTGAAATAAACATCCATGTGGAAGTCTGATAAAAAAAATAGAAAAATCAAAAATAATATAACACAGCATCAAAGTAAGATACATTTTGATACTCTCATTTTCAAAGGATGTTGTTTTTTCCAAACTTACTGGAAGAGAAATTTAAGTGGTATTACTTTAAACAATCTCCAAACGTTTGACTTTGCTGCAAAAGAAAGCTTGATAAATGAAACCTGCTATTTAATCATTTTTTCTTGACAAAACTAAAACCCAAAAATGCAGACAAAAAAAATTATGTGAAAATATTTTACTCAGAACCCCTTAGAAGTTGGGCTGTGTTTTATTGTCTCTCTCTTCCTAGGATCTGACAGCAAAGTGCTGATTTCATAGTAGAAGCTTCACTGATAATTCTTAAGTTAGTTAAGGAACATTTTCCAGACCAAATGTCTCATCAAAATGTTATGGATCTTCAACTTATTGCTTCTCTGCAAAGAAAAGGAGAGTTCTCTTCACGTAGTGCTGTGAAATTCCAAGCATCTTTTCGAAGAACTCTGAATTATCTTCCGTTGCTTTACCATTTCTAATGATGCTGAACATCTCCTCTTTTCCTCAAATACAAAAGAAAGCCTTATGTTTCTCTGACATTGGTCAGAATATTGGTGAATCACCTGTCATATTGATAGGCAGAATGAGAGCTCTCATGCCAAGTTAATTTGTATGGCTGGTGCAATGTTGAGGTTGCACAGCATTTTGCGTTAGTGAAATTGAAAGGAAAACAAACAAATGAAAAGACCTGAAAAATAATTCAATGCAGAAAGTTCCTTCTGTGGCTGGTGAAATAACTGAGAACCATTTCAGCATTTTCAAGAATAATCTTCAGCTTAGTGAGAAGTCAAAATATTCACTTTAAGACAGAAAGAACAGAAGTGATGTTGGCAAGATGGCAGAATAGTAGTTTCCAACACTAGTTCCCTCATCGTCACCCACATCACCCCTCTCCAAGCTCATGCACTACAGTGTGAAGAGTGATACCCTCCATATGGGCAAAGAAGAGTAAAGTAGCTACCTGGCTTAGCCACCTAGGCCAGAACCAGGCCCACCCAGTGAATACCAGGCTAACACCCATAACTCCAGTCCAGAAGCCCCAGGGGACCAAACAATCAGGCCTATCACTTTTATTCAACCTAATACTAAAATTCTGAGCCATATCACTTATGCAAGGAAAAGGTATAAAGACATTTAAATCAGAAAGGAAGAAGTAATGGGCTAGGGATGTGGTTCAAGCGGCAATGCGCTCTCCTGGCATGCGCGGGGCGCTGGGTTCAATCCTCAGCACCACATAAAAATAAAAAAAATAAAGATGTTGTGTCCACCGAAAACTGAAAAATAAATATTAAAAAATTCTCTCTCTCTCTTCTCTCTGTCTCTTTCTCTCTCTCAAAAAAAAGAAGGAAGAAGTAAAATTGTGTCTGTTTGCAGATGATTTGATTTCGTATATAGTTAACCCTAAAAATTCCATTAACACTATTAATTTAATTTAGTAAATTGCAGGATGCAAAATCAACGTAAAAATCTGCTTTTACACACTGAGTTTTCTATATAAAATTAACTTTATGATCAACAAACATACATCCAATTTAAACTTTACTATAAATCATTTGAAATTAACTATAGAAATTATCTATAGAATATTTTATCCAACAACACATACATATAGTATCTTTTCAGCCACTCATGGAACTTTCTTCAGAATTGACCACATAGTAGACCATTTACAAATGTTAGCAAGCATATACAAAACATTGAAATAATCTCTTACATCTTTTCAGATTACAATGGAATGAAGTTAGAAATCAACAATAACAACAAAGAGCTATAGATGCTACACACATCCATGGAGATTAAATAATACATTTTTGAATGATGAGTGTGTCATTGAAGAAATTAAGGGGGAAATTTTAAGAATTTTAAAATTAAAAAAATAGAAACATAGCATACCAGAATCTCTGGGATACAATAAAGGAAGTTAGATCTAAGACAGTAGTTTATAACTTTGACTGCCTACATTAAATAAACCAAAGATCTCAAATAAGTAGCCTAATGATGCATCTTAAGTTCTTAGAAAAAAAAGAGCAAAGCAATCCCAAAACTAGCAGAAGAAATAATAAAGCTTAGAGCTGAAATTAATGAACTAGAAACTAAAAGAACAATACAAATGATCAATGAAACAAAGAGTTGGTTCTTTGAAAAAATAAACAAGATTGATAAATCCTTAGCCAAATGAGAGAGAGAGAGAGAGAGAGAGAGAGAGAGAGAGAGAGAGAGAGAGAGAAAGAGAGAGAACACTAAGAGACTATAAGAATCAAGAGACTATAAGAA
This sequence comes from Urocitellus parryii, assembly GCF_045843805.1. Classification (NCBI taxonomy): domain Eukaryota; kingdom Metazoa; phylum Chordata; class Mammalia; order Rodentia; family Sciuridae; genus Urocitellus; species Urocitellus parryii. Next base: position 158,481,591 of record NC_135536.1, read on the forward strand.
AACTAAACGGACCAATAACAAGCAATGAGACCAAAGAAGTAAAAATAAATTAATAAATAAATAAATAAATTAAAAAGCCTCTTAACAAATAAATTCCAGGACCAGATGAATTCAAGGCTGAATTTCACCAGATCTTTAAAGAACTAACACCAGTACTCAAGAAAAAGAATGTTTTCAAACATATTCAATGAAGCCTATATCACCTTAATACCAAAACCAGATAAGGACACTTCAATGAAAGAAAATTACACACCAATAACATTGATGAACATTGATGCAAAAATTCCCAATAAAATATTAACAAATTAAATTCAACAACACACTGAAGAGATCATACACCCCAACACGTTGGTTTCATTCCAGAGATGCAAAGACTGTTCAACATATGCAAATCAATAATACATCACACAAATGGAACCAAGAACAAAACCCGTGTGATCATCTCCCTAGTTGCAAAAAAAATCCTTTGGTAAATACTACATCCCTTTATGATAAAAAAAAGTCCTGAAGAAACTAGGGATAGAAGGGACTTAACATAATAAAATCTATATATGACAAATGCAAAGCCAATACCAGAGTGAATGGGGACTATATGAAAGCATTTCCTCAAAAATTGGGAACTAGGTAACAATGTCTGCTCTCATCTCTCCTGTTCAATAAAGTACTTGGCATTTTAGCTGGGTCAATTAGGCAAGACACAAAAAAGAAGGGGAGAAGTCAAATCATCCCTCTTTGCAGATGATATGATCCTATACTTAGAAGACCCTAAAGGTTCCACCAGATGACTTCTAGAGCTAATAAGAAAATTCAGCAAACTAGCAGGATACAAAATCAACATACAATAGTCTATAGCTTTTCTGTGTAGCAATAATGAATCTGCTGAGAAGGAAATCAGAAAAACAATTTTATGCATAACTTTTTAAATAAAAGTCCTAGGAATAAATCTAACTATTTTCCTCTACAAGGAAAATGATAGAACACTGAAGAAAGAAATTGAAGAAGACACAGAAGATGAAAAACCTCCCATGTTTGTCCGTAGGCAGAATTGATACGGTTTAAAATGTTCATATGATCAAAAGTGATCTACAGATTCAATGTAATTCCCATGAAAATACTGAAGATGTTCTTCATAGAACTAGAAGAAAAAAAATCCTAAAAGTCATATAGAAAAACAAAAGATCCAGAAAGGCCAAAGCAATCCTGAGCAAAAATAGTGGTTCTGGAGACATCACTATACCTGATTTCATTTCATACTTTAGAGCAATAGTTCGCAAAAACAGCATGGTGCTGGAAGAAAAACAGACATATAGACCCTAACATTCCTCCTTCTACTTCCGTGGCATTCCCCACTTTCCTGTTTTTCTTCACCCCCCTCTAGCTTCTGCATAAGAAAGAAAATATAGATGCTTTTATCTATGACTCTTACTTATTTTGTTTAAAATTGTGGTTTATACTTCCATTTATTTCCCTGAAAATGACACAATTTCATTCTTTATTATAGTAAATAAAACTCTATTGTGTATATAAACCACATTTTTGTTATCTATTCATCTGTTGATGGACACCTTGGCTGAACAGACATTTCTCCACATAAGACATTTGAAAAAGCCAACAGGGACATGAAAAAATGTCTAGCATCACTAATCATCTGGAAAATGCAAATCAAGACTATCTCACATCTGTTAGGATGGCTATTATCAAAATGTCAAAAGTAAGAGTTGAGGAGTACGTGAAGAAAAGGGAACTCTTATACAATGATGATGGGAATGTAAATTGGTTGTGACCATTATGGAAAAGGTTGAGGTTCCTTAAAAAAATAAAAATAGAACCAAGAAATCTAACTTCAGAGTATATATTCAAAGGAAATGAAATCACTATGTGAAAGAGATGTCTGCATGCCCATGTTCATTGCAGCCTTATTTACCCTAGCCAACATACGAAAACTACTCAAGTGTCCACTGAAAGATGAATGGATCTATATATCTATATCTATAGCCATATCTATATATATGTCCATGAAAACACAGCCAACAGCATACCTTAAATATATGTAACATATTGCAGATAAAGTATACATTAATAGAGCTGAAAACAAAAAATGAGGAAGGACAGATAAAGTTTGACAGATTAAGCACATAGCAAGAATTACCAGCTGAGGAAGAAAAAATATTGCTTTAATATGAATATTAATAAATAATTATTCTTAAAAATAATTAAGTGCTATATTTCCTAAAGTGTTTTTTTTTTCAACAATAGTCCTACAAAATGAGAGAAAGCGGTGCTCCAAGGTCAAATAAATGTGGAAAATGAGTGATTGTTCTATCAGTATATGTTAATATAATACATAGGCTTTCAAGAGTCCTGTTAAATGTTTGTTCCACTTGGCATTTCCAAGTGCCACCTTTCAAAAAGTGCTCTTGTCTAACACCAACCATCCTTTCATGTAGACCTCAGGAAAGTCGTGTGTTTAATTAGGAGACAGCTGTAGTTAGGAGCACAGGCTCTCACAGACATATGGCTAGTCCTGTCCCACCACTTACCTAGCAGAGAGATCTTGGACAGGTCATAAGAAGGGATGAACAATGAAGCTAAATCATAGGGTTACTCTGAGGACTAAACCAGGGCAAAATGCTCAGGGCAGCATCTTGTAGGTGCCAATAAATACTAAACTTTATGGGTGAGAGGCTATGACTGAACTTACCCCAGCCCATCACCTTGGACTGCTAAGCCATCAGCAAAAAAACAAACAAACAAACAAACAAAACCTGCAAGTGGGCAAGGCTCTCCATAGTCATTTAATGGCCATCCTTAGTATTCCACAGCTGGACTCCTCCCTCCTTCTCATTCCCATCATATTACAATGAGTACAAGGAGAAAGCAAGCTATGCAGGACTGTCTCAGAGTGAAAGAACAGTCCAATTGTCTTAGGGTTATTTATGAGATTAAGTATGTCACTTTACTCAAACCAATTTAAGTTGAGGGTTTTTTTTTTTGTCATTTCTGTTGTGCCTCCAAATAAAATTAAAAGGAATTTCCATTAGATGAGGGTTTGGAATGGGAAAGAGCATAAAAGTAGCAAACTCTGAGAAGTCTCTGAAAACCAAAACAGAAAAGAGGGCTTCATTTGCTTTACCTGCAATGGATGTGAACCAAACACTTAAGATGACTGGGTGATGTTGATTCTTAACATTCAGATATGCTTTTATTTAATTATCCTGCTGTATCCACAAGTCCTCATCTCCAAATTGACAACAGGAGCTATCTTTACTCCATCAGAGGTGCAACTCACCACACAGCACACAGGCAGCCTTTCAGAACACATGCTGGGAAAGGATGGGGTTGCCATAGCAACAGCATCCAGCACTCTGGAATCCTCCCTCCCCTTAGTACCCTCCTTGCCAGGGCCTCATCTTCCCTGGAAGGTTTCTTTTCTTCCCCCTTCATGATTTATATGCAAAGGGCAATTATAGCCTTGCCATACTAAGTCCTGGATCTCAGTATAGGTAATGCATCCAGGATCAATATGACAAATATGTCCAGTTATTCCCAAACTGGGATGCATATTAAAATCATCCATAGCAGAAACCTTGAAGCCTGTGCTTGATTCCAGACTTATGGAGTAGGATGTTCTAGAAATTCAGCCTGGAAATTCAGACTTACTTAATAAGTTTCCTTAATTTGGAAAGCCTCTAATTTATTCTAAAATTTCTATTTCATCCATAAAGAAAATTAGATCCTAAAACCTTTAGGAGATGAATGAACTAAACCTCCTGACCCCTAGCAGCTTATTTACATTTGAAGGGCAAACTGAGTCCAATTCATGCTCCCAAGTTCCAGAATTCTCTGCATGTGCCTGCTATGTGCCCAGTCTTATAATGACATCTCCTCCCATTAATTTGCCTGAGTAATTGGCTGCTTGACTTGTCTCTAAGTGTGGCTGATTATAAAGAATCCCTAGAAATACTAGAAGTCACCTTCTATCATGTGTTCTAATTGGCTTCGGTATAAAATTTCCATCGAATATATATTTCTGGTCTACATAATGGCTGACAACCCCCTTCCAGACTTGGTGAATATTTTATGATCCGATGAAATTGGATTCAGAAATAACACAGAGACAATGGATTCTGATTATGTCTAAATTAAGACAAATCTGTTTTCTAGACTTTACAAGTAAGGACGCATAACTTTTCTTTGATCCCTAAGAGGATATAATAGATACATCAAACATGGGACATGCCAAGTGGGCTGAGTTAATGACATATGATATTCTAATCATTTCTGAATTTTTAATTCTTGGAAACTGACAAAACAGCAGTGAGTTTCTACCCAGGTAGACCCTGCATGGTAAGAAACTCTAAGAATCAGAATATAGACAGACCGAGATGATGTCAATATAAATGATGCCATTAGATGAGAACTCTCTACTTCCATGTAACCCAGACAATTTTTTGTGGGGAAAGGATGCAAAGAACAGCCCTATAAAGTGGGTACTACTATTTTCCTGGATCCTTTCAGATGAAGATGGCTTTCTCAACTTCAACAGTACTGGTATTTTAAGCTGGATAATTCTTTGTCCTGTGCAAGGTGGAATATTTAGACATGTCCTTGGCCTCTACAAATAGCATCCTCTCTATTGTGGCAACAATGATATCTCCAGACATCCATTGCAAAATAGCCTCTGGGAGGCACAATTGCCCCTGGTTGGGAAAAAAAAAATGCTCTACAGTTAGTTGACCAGGACTCACATCTGTAATTCTTTCAGCTATATTCAGAGTAATGTTCCCGTCCACAGACTTGGCTAAACTGCCTACTTATTTCTTTTAAAATGTCTTTATTGAAATATAATTTGCACATCACAAAATTCACCTTGGGTATAATTCAGACGTTTTAGTATTCTCAGAGTTGGACAAACAGCACCATAACCTAAGATTGTCATCACCTCCAAAATAAAACTCCTTTCCACCAGCAGACACTCCCCACTCCACATTTCCCCCAACCCTAAACCCATCTACTCTCTATCTCTATGGATTTGCTTATTCTGGAATTTTCACATAAATAGACTCATATAATATATAGTCTTGGTGACTTCCTTCATTTACTGATCACACTACGTTAAGTCTCATCCGTGTTGTAGCATTTGTAAGTAACTCATACCTTCTTGATATCAAATAATATCTCCTGGTAAGGATATGTCATATTTGTGATCTAGACATTAGTTCATGAACATTTGAATCATTTTCAGGTATTGGCTATTATAAATAATGGTGCAATAAATATTCATATAAAAGTTTTATTTTTGCATGCATATGTGGTTTTATTTTTCTTGGGAATATAGCTAGAAGAGGAATTGCTGGATCACATGGTAACTTTGTGTGTTTAACTTTTTGAAGAACTGCCAAACTGTTTTCCAATGGCTGCACAGTTTTACATTTTCAACAGCAGTGTGTGAGAGTCCCAGTTGGTACACATGTCTGCTTCATTCTTGTGACCCACCTATGTTTACTGAGGGGGCCACCTCCTGGATATGTATCCATTTAGTAAAATTACATAAATGTTTAGCAAACTGGGTGCATGCTCTTTTGTGATAATACAAATAGTAAAAGATAAATGTTTTATTATCTGAAGATGGCAAAGTTTTCTCGTCACCATCCAGACCAGCTATTGAGGGCTAGTGGGCAATCACATAAAGTCAAAACCTATGATTTGTCAAACTACTCCATCTCCACCACCTTCTTTTTTAAAAATATTTTTAAAATTCTTTCTAATTAGTTATACATGACAGTAGAATGCATTTTGACACATTGTACACAAATGGAGCACAATTTCTCATTCCTCTGGCTGTATAGGGTGCATAGTCACACCAGTATTGTAATCATATATGTATACAGACTAATTTCTGTCTCATTCTGCCATTCTTCCCATACCCACAGCCCCCACCCTCTCCCCTCACTCCCCTCTGCACAATCCAAAGTTCCTTCATTTTTCCCCTCCCCCCACTATGAATCAGCATCCACTTATCAGGGAAAACACTTGGACTTTGGTTTTTTAGGATTGGCTTATTTTACTTAGCATGATATTCCTAGTTTCATTCATTTACCTGAAAATGCCATAATCTCATTCTTCTTTAAGGTTGTGTTATATTCCATCATGTATATGTAACACATTTTCTTTATCCATTCATTTGGTGAAGGGCACCTAGGTTGGTTCTGTAGTTTAGCTATTGTGAATTGAGCTTCTATAAACATTGATATGGCTACTTCACTGTAGTATTCTGATTTTAAGTCCTTTGGGTATAAACCAAGCAGTGGGATAGCTGGGTTAAATGGTGTTTCCATTCCAAGTTTTTTGAGGAATCTCCATACTGGTTGCACCAATGTGCAATCCCACCAACAATGTATGAGTGTACCTTTTCCCCCACATCCTCATCAATACTTATTATTGCTTGTATTCTTGATAATTGACATTCTGACCATAGTGAGATGAAATCTTAGAGAAGTTTTGATTTGTATTTGTCTAATTCCTAGAGATGATAAACACTTTTCTATGTGTTTGTTGATGGATCCTATTTTTTCTTCTGTGAAGTGTCTGTTCAGTTCCTTTGCCCATTTATTTGTTTTTTGGGGTGTTAAAGAGTTTTGTGTTCTTTATACATCCTAGAGATTAGTGCTCTATCTGACGTGCAGGTGGCAAAGATTTTTTTTCCCGTTCTGTAGGCTCTCTCTTCACATTATTGATTGTTTCTTTTGCTGAGAAGAAGCTTATTAGTTTGAATCCATCCCATTTATTGATCCTTAATTTTACTTCTTGTGCTTTAGGAGTCTTGTTAAGGAAGTCAGGTCCAAATCAACATGATGAAAATTTGGGCCTATTTTTTTCTTCAATTAGGTGAAGCGTCTCTGTTCTAGTGCCTAAGTCTTTGATCCACTTTGAGTTGATTTTCGTGCAGGGTGAGAGATAGAGGTTTAATTTCATTTTGCTACATATGGATTTCTAGTTTTCCCATTTGTTGAAGAGGTTATCTTTTCTCCAATGTATGTTTTTGGGGCCTTTGTCTATATGAGATAACTGTATTTATGTGAGTTTGTCTGTGTGTCTTCTATTCCGTGCCATTGGTCTATGTATCTGTTTTGGTGCCAATATCATGACATTTTTTGTTACTGTGGCTCTGTAGTATGGTTTAAGGTCTGGTGTTTTGATGCCTCCTGCTTAACTCTTCTTGCTAAGTTTAGCTTTGGCTGTTCTGGGTCTTTTATTTTTTCAAATGAATTTCATGGTTGCTTTTTTCTAGTTCTATGAAGAATGTCATTGAGATTTCAATAGGAATTGCATTACGTTTGTATAACACTGTTGGTAATATGGCCATTTTGACTATATTAATTCTGCCTATCCAAAAGCATGGGATATCTTTCCATCTTATAAGGTCTTCAATTTCTTTCTTTAATATTCTGTAGTTTTCATTGTAGAGGGCTTTCACCTCTTTTGTTAGATTGATTCCCAAGTAATTTTTTGAGGCTATTGTGAATGGGATAGTTTTCCTAATTTCTCCTGCAGTGGATTTATCACTGATGTATAGAAATGCATTTGATTTATGGGTATTGATTTTTATATGCTGCTACTTTGATGAATTCATTTATTATTTCTAGACGTCTTCCTCAACCACCTTCTTTAAGCTCTGCACATTTAATATCCCTATGGAACAAGTCACCTTGTTCCAATGTTCACTCTGCAGGAAGTTACTTTTGGAAGAAGTTGGTCTTTCAAAATTGGGTCTTGTATTCATACATTTACTGAGATTTATTTTACTTTTTATACGGTCAAGGGGACTGTTGGTTAGATCAGCTTTGTAATTTTCCTGCAAGCATGCTTGGAAGATATAGCATGCCCATGTCCATGTGTAAACCAACCAAAGATTATTTTCTTGGGAAAATTGTGGGCCTGTTGACATATGAACTCTCTGTTTCCCTTTAAGGGGAAATAGGGAAAATGTCATTTTAGGAACATGTCCTTGCCCTCAACTTTTTAACAATGTCAGTCTCCCTCCAAGCTTTTGATTCATTTAAGAATAATTCTGTATTCAACTGTCAGGAGAGGGTGGGTTCACCATGCAAAATATGTGCCCTTCTGGGTCAAATAGGGATCTTAGATTCCATACAAGTGAAATCTAATTTTCATAAATTCAGCAAAAAAGATGAAATTAACGGGATGAATTTCACAAAACCAAGCAGCCTAGGAAAGAATGGGTACCCAGGTGACAGAAGTACTCAGAAAACAGCAATAGAAGCCGGTGTGCATTACAGACTTGCTATTTTTCGGTTATGCTTACTTAATGTTTTTTTTTTTTCATTTAACTATCAGAACCATTCCATGAGGTAAAAAAATTTCACCTATTTTACATGTGAGGAAATTTAGGGTGCTTAAAGAACTTTCCTCCAATGTCACAGGAAATGACATCTGTGGAATAGTTATGGGGCATGCAATTTGGATGCTCAGCTGCTCAATCTCTTCAAATGCTCAGAGAAAGAAACATGAAATATATGAAATTCCTTCATGCATTTATTTAGTGGTTCCTACATGTCAGGCAGTGTCCTTAGCATTTTAGATACATTATTTTATTTAATCCACACTCTCACCCACCAAAAAGCCTGAAACGAGGCTATCATTATTTCCATCTGTTATAGAAGAAGGCACTAGTTCTGCAGAACCCAGATAATTTACTCAAGTTCACACATGCATTGAGGATCAGAGCTGTGTTTGAAACACTTAAAAATGACATCAACTTTTGGAGTCATACCTACTCAGACCACTCCATACACACTCCCAATTGCATTCTCAAATAATAATAGTGATGGCATAATGGCCATTTCTAACATTAATTAATTATAATGTGCACTAGCATTGCACTGTGATAAATGAGTTACATTCATTATCTGATAAAATTTTTAGAGTGCTATAGACTAAATTTTACCCCCTCAAAATTCATAGGTTGATATTCTAACCCCAAGTGTTTGGAGATAGAGACTTTGAGGAAGTGATTGAGGTTAAATGAGATTATAAGGATGGGGTTTTAACTCAATGGGACTGGTGTCCTATTAAAGAGGATGAGATATTAGAAGTCCACATACATGGAAAAAACATCATGTTAGGACATAGTGAGAAGGCAGCTGTCTGCAAGCCAAGGAGAGAGGCTACTGGAGAAACCAACCCCAAAGGGCAACTCGATGTTGAACGTCCAGCCTCCAAAACTGTGAAAATAAATTTCTGTTGTTTACATCACCTGGTATGTGGTGTTTTGTTGTTGCAGCTGTAGCAGACTAATCCTTACCATCATTACCATTTAGTCCTTAAGGAGAAAAAATCCTCAGACACTGTATTTGGTAATAATTTTTTAGATTTGACACCAAAAGCACAAACAATAGAATTAAATACATGAACTTGGACTTCATCAAAATGTAAAACTCTGTGCATCAAAGAACAAACCAACTGAGAAAAAGAGCAACCTAAGAGAAGGGACAAAATATTTAGTAGTCATACATGTAATAAGAGATTTGTATTCAGAATACATAAAGAATTCCTACAGCTCAACAACAAAAACAAATGACCAATTAAAAAATGGGCAAAAGACTTGAATAGGTATTTCTTCCAAGGAGATATTTAAATGGTCAATAATCACATGAAAAGATGCTCAATATCACTAATAATCAGGGAAATGAAAATCAAAACCATGATAAGATAACATCTCATACTCATTAGGATACCTAATATCAAAAAGCCAGAAATTTCAGGTGTGGGTGAGGATGTGGAGAAATTGGAATACCTGTGCACTGTAGGTAGGCTTGCGAAATTCTGCAGTTACTACAGACAACAGTATGGGAGTTCCCATAAATATTAAAATAGAGCTACCACATATGGTTGCCACGGTTTAGATGTGAGGCATCCTCTGAAAGCTCATGTGGGAGACAATGCAAGAATTTTTAGAGGTGAAATACTCAGATTATGAGAGGTATGACCTAATCAGTGGATTAATCCACAGACATGGATTAACTTTAGGATGGTAACTGTAGGTAGGTAGGGTCTGGCTGGAGGAAGTAAGTCACTGGAAGAATGCCTCTGAGGTTCATATTTTGCTTATGGGAAGCTGAGCTCTCTCCCTCTGTTTCCTGTCATGGTGTCCTGAGCTGGTTTCCTCCATCACACCCTTCAATGATGTTCCACCTCTCCTTGGACCCAGAGCTATGGGATCACATGAACATGGACTGAATCTCTGAAACCATAAGCCAAAATAAACTTTTCCTCCTCCAAGATTTTCTTGTCAGGTCTTTTGTTCATGGAAACAAAATGCTGACTGAAGCAATGGTCTAGTAAGTTCACTTCTGAGGACATTCCCACAAAATTGAAAGTAGAGAGTCATATATTTGTGTGTACCCATGTTTAGAGCAGCAGTAATCACAATAGCCAAAAGGTAGAAACAATCCAAGTAACTACTGACAGATGAATGGATAATAAAATGTAATTTTACATGAATGGACTATTACTTAGTCTTTAAAAAGGAAAGAGATTCTGACACATGCTGTAAAGGAGACAAAACTTTAGAACAATTATACCATGTGAAATAAACTACTGTCCAAATGACAAGTATTGTATGATTTCATGTATATATGAGTTGTCTCAAATTCACAGAGAAAGAAAATAGAATGAGGTTGTCAGAGGCTAGAAGAGAGGGGTTGTGGAGTTATGGGTTAATGAGAAAGATTTTCAATTTTGAAGCATAAATAGCTATAGATATCAACTGTGATAATGTGAATGCACTTAATGCCACTGAAATGTACACTTAAAAATTATTACAATAAATTTTATATTTTATATAAAACCAAGGTTAAATTTTTAAAAAATTAAACCACATATAAAAGCCCCAGATATATGTAGATTTTTTAAAATTCCAATTGCTCAGATGTGAAAAAAAAAAGAAATCCCAATAAATTTGTTAAAAATTCTTAGACCTGGGTGATAAAACTCTCTGTATCATAGGATAAGATACAGATGACATATATGTTTTATGTTCTTAAAATTTTAGAAGGAAAAAATAATGGTCTTTCAAGCTCAAAGTAGGGAATGATTCCTTAAGACAAAAAGTTCAACCCTTAAAAGAAAATACGGATGTGTGAGAATCTATAATCTCTGTTCATGGATAAGCTCATTAGAAAGTGAAAGTTCAAGCCACAGCCAGGAACAAAACAGAGGAAGGACTGTGATCTAGAATATGTACAGAGCTTCTGCCAATCAATAAGCCAAACCACTTGGCAGAAAAATGGACAAAACATATGAAAGGAAAAGTTACAGAAAAGAGATCAAAGAACACTGAGTATCTGAAAAGACATTCTAACTACTAATAGGGGAAATGGAAATTCTTATAGCACAATGACATTACATAACCATTGACTGGCTAAAGTGAGAATCCTGAATTTATCAAGTATTGAAATGATTCAAAGAAACAGGAAGTCTCATTAACTGCTTCTGCAAGAGTGAATTGAGAGCTGGGGCTGTGGCTCAGCGGTAGCGCGCTCGCCTGGCATGCGTGCGGCCCGGGTTCGGTCCTTAGCACCACATACAAACAAAGATGTTGTGTCTGCCGAAAACTAAAAATTAAATATTAAAATTCCCCCCCCCCTCTCTCTCTCTCTCTTAAAAAACAAAAAGAGTGAATTGACACCGACATTTTGAAAAAGAATCAGCCAGCACTGTCTAAAACTCAAGATGCAAATATCTGCTGACCTAAAAATATATCTACAGAAACTCTTGTGTGTGTGGTCAAGATGTTGGTTTTTGTGGATTCACATTCATACATTCAACTCACCATGGACCAAAAATATTTTCTCTTAAATTGCATTTGTTGCTAAAGGCATGCAAACTGTTTCCCCTTCATTATTTCCCAAACTATACAGTATAACAACATTTATTCACAGAGTGGTTGTATTATGACATTGTAAGTAATGTAGAGAAGATTTAAAGTATACAGGAGGATGTGTGTGTAATAAGCAAATACTGTGCCCTTTGATGTAAAGGATTGAGCAGCTACAGATTTGAGTGTCTGTGGGGATCCTGAAAACAATCCCCTATGGATACAGAGGAATAACTTTATATGAAATGCTCATAAAAGAATGTTGTACTGGTAAACATTTGGAATAGCATAATTCCATTCATAGGATCATAGGTCATTCAACGGCCTTAAGTTTATACCATAGAATACAACCTGGAAATGAAAATGTCTGCACTAAACCTTATGCATAACAATATGGATAAATCTTATAAAAATAATACCGAGAGAAAATCAGTTCGAAGGAGAATATATAATAGTACCACACTAAGTACATTCAATTAGAAATCATACAAAGTTTCAAGTGCCTAAAAATAAAATTGCTTAGTCTTAGGGTATGCTAATCTCTAACTTTACCACATACTTCTTAAGAATATAGGCCTATACTTAATTTTTAGAGAAATGCATGGAAATTACAGATGTCTGGGTATCTGTGAATGAGGAAGGGGGAGAGGATGCAATTAGAGATGGGGTCTCAGCTGTTTTATTGAGAGGATTATTTTATAAGCTAAATAATAGGTGAAGTAGAATTTGGGTTTGACATAAAGATTTTATAGTAAATATAGGAAGGCATTAGCACTGTGAAGTTGGTTCATATTTGGGTGGCAGCCTTTGTTTTCTACCTGGTACAGAGCATCTATTCTTTATGAGTGGAGTCCTACGTGGCTTTCACCCAACTCTAACTGATCCAGGCAGGGATTTTTTTTTTTAAATTTTGTTTTGTTTTGGTTTGGGTTTTAGTACTTGGTATTGAACCCAGAGGCACTTTACCTCTGAGACACACTTCCATTCCTTTTTTAAAATATTTTATTTTTGAGACAGGGCCTCACTAATTCGCCTAGGGCCTCCCTAAGTTGCCGAGGCTGGCCTTGAACCTGCAATCTTCCTGCCTTAGCATCCTGAGTTGCTGGGATTATAGGTGTGTACCACCACACACCCATGCAGTTCTTCTTAACAGCTTTTCATTATCATCTGAACTTCAGCAGTTCCAGGGCTCATCAGTTCTCTTGGACAATGAGTTCATCATATGTGACCTAATTCTGACCAATGGATGTGAAAAGAAACCTTGCTTCTAGGAAAGAATCTCAAAAAAGTTTCTTCCTTTCAGTGAATTGGAATTGATTGTGAATGGTAAGGGAATACAACATACTGGGAATGGAGTCGAGAGGAAAACATTCCGGAGCTAGCAGCTTCAAGAGTTTGTCAAGAAGGACCCAGTCTTGTGGGTGTTAGGCTGCCATCAACAGTAAGCTGAGCCTGACTCGTGTTCCAAGGTGGGCTGCTAGAGCCCCGTCTATCACTATCACATTTTAAACAGCAGATGGAGAAAAACTTGTCTTTTCCATTAAAGACATTCACAGAAGTCATCAGACATTTCTGCTTAGATTGTCCTGCTTTCCAGAAAATAGTCACATAGCATAGCAGCAAAGCAGACCAGCAAACATTCTTATTCTTGGTAACCCAGCTAAAAAGTTTGGCTTCTATTGTTAAGGTAAGAGGGGCAAAATAGTTATTGGAGAACAATGACTATTCATTTCTGTTTCAAAAGCCCTAGGCATGTGAGTGAGAATATCGAGTGTAATAAAGAAAAAATAAACATTTCTATTTTAAAATAAAACTATCATTATTCTGCCTCCTAAGAATTGGTAGAAAATTTTTGCTTGTGATACAAAAATGAAACTGTGTCCTTCTCTCTTCTACTTATAGGATTAGAAGAGTGAGGTGGAGGAAAACCAAAGAAATCTCTTGATGGCTTTTATGTTTGTCCAGTTTTATTTTTCGTGTTGCTAAAAGGTAGCAAGGGGCCTTTTGTATTCAGTGAGGAGAACACCAGGTTTGGGATCTGCAAAAGTTAACCTTCAGCGGAACAGGAGACAACCTCTCCAGACTGCCCCGCATGATAGAGACAGGGTTGAGTCGCAGGGGAAGCCGGAGGGTAAAGGCCTGGAACAATAGGAAGGTGTGACTTTTCATTTCTGAGGGTAAGGACAAATTAATTTGGGGTTTTTAAAAAATTCTTGGCTTCCAAACCTTTCAGTAATGACTGCTCTATGTAGAAGTCCCAAGAGAATATAAACTCTGTCTAGAAAGCCTTTGGAGAGGGCATTGGACTCATTCACAAGCCAGGTATAGGGTCCAGATCCACTCCATCTACAGCTTATTAACCTCAGCTGATGTTTGGAGAAGGCCAGGTGACTACAGGAGTGCTGAGACTGTGCCCCTGGGAACGGCAGAGGTAGCTCTCGCAGCGCCCAGGTGGAAAGATGGCAGAGCTGTTTCAGTGTGTTTAGTCTCCACGTGGACCTCGCCATCATTCTGAAGATCCCTTTTCATGTTCACAGAGCAACTCTGAAGAAGGAAAGTGGCACTAACACAGTAATTGAATGAACCTTGTGGGTCCCCAGGATGTCCTGGAAAACTGTTTTTTTCTTGTCTTAGAAAACACTATCAGGTGTGCACACAGCCGGTCTAACCTTGAGCTGCATCATGGAGCATCTCTAGCTCCAGGCTGCCCTTTCCTGCCACCAGCCCAAAGGGACACCCTCTGGAACTTTCCAAGCAAGCAGTTAACAGTAATTTTCCTCATTCAACCATATTTAGAACAGCAAGCTTTCCACAAAGCCTACATGGATGAAAGACAGCACAGTGAAAATCTCCAGCACCACCAAATTTGGGGAATCAAAAATTTTACAGTGGCAACCATGGCTCGACTTCCCACTGAGGGTACAAAAGATACGGTTGTTTTCAAGTCTCAGTTTTACTACTCAGGTATAGAAACAGAAGCTATGACTTCATTATTGATAAGATAATTTTTGTGATTTCTTTTCTTTTGGACCCGGAGATAGAACTCCGGAGCACTTGACCACTGAGCCACATCCCCAAACCTATTTTGTATTTTATTCAGAGACAGGGTCTCACTAAGACCTGCTTAGCACGTGGCTTTTGCTGAGGCTGGCTTTGTTCTTGCGATTCTCCTGCCTCAGCCTCCCGAGCCACTGGAAACACAGGCATGTGCCACCACACCAGCTATTTTACTTATATTTTTACTGGCCTATTTGAGAATAATTATAGGCATTACTATAATTTATTCCTAAATGTATCAGAATATATTTTCTAAAAATTCATTGTCCTACTAACTACAATACTAATTAACACACCTATACAATTTCCTTAATATCATCTAATATCCTATCTATATTCAACTTTCCTTAAGTATTCAAATAATGCCTCATAGTTTTTGGGTTTTGTTGTTGTTTCATGAAGCTCTGCCACATTTATTTATTTAGAAGCTCAATTCCAATAACATAAATGTCACAGTTTTAAAGTATTCAGTTTAGTAGGTTTTAGTATATTTACAAAGTTGTGCAACCAGCATAGCTATCAAATTCTAATTCCAGAATACTCTCATTAACCATAAAGAAATCTACCCATTAACCATATCTCCCTTCCCCCCCCTCGTCCTGGTCAATAGACTAATCTATTTTTTACTAATTTATTTTCTGCCTCCAAGACTTTTCCTATTCTGAACATTTCTTATAACTGAAATATGTAAGCTTTGTGTCTGGCTTCTTTAATTTAGTGTGATGTTTTTGAGGTTCACTCACATTATAGCATGGATCAGCCCTTCATTCCTTTTATTACTGAAAAAGATTCTACAATAGGAACATATACCACATTTTATTCACTTATTCACCAATTGATAAACATTTGGGTTTGTTTTAAAACTAAAATTCAATCAAGAAGTGACCATTCCATTCTGTCGTCATATCTCTTCTATGTAAAATAATTCCCTCCCATTTATTTTCCTTCCTTCTTTTCTTCCTTTCTTCCTTCTTTCTCTCTCTCTCTCTCTCTCTCTCTCTCTCTCTCTCTCTCTCTCTCTTTCTTCCTCCCTCCCTCCCTCCCTCCCTTTCTTCCTTCCTTCATTTTGTCTGCCTTTGACTTTTTGAAGAGACCAAGCCATTTGTCTTGAAGGATTTATGGTTATTTTCCCAAGGAGTTGTTTCCTTACTTTTTTTTTTTTTTAACTTCCTGTTACTCTGAAGTTAGGTCAAAGGCTTGACTGGGTGAAGCATTTTCAGTGAGCAACCTTTGTAAGGCATGCTGTCTCCTCCAGACTGGATCCCACAGGCAGGCATGGTATTGACTTGTTACAATTCTAGTCATACTCAGAGTCAGCCTTTGGTCCAGGTGATCTTGTTACTGTAAAGATTTATGTTTCATAATAAATTGTTCCCTCTTTTTTTTTCTCTTGCTCAGAATCCCTTACAGAAACATCAATTTGAACCACTATCCATGCATGAAAATATTTTCACAAGAGGTAAGTAAACCAGATGAGGGACTACAGCACCTGAGTGTGGTACAAACAAAAGAAAAGACACACTGAAGGGATAAGGAAGGGTGGTTCACATTACCTGAATCCCCCTCCTCCACTCCAGGCCTTCTGCGTGAAGGGCAAGGAGTTCAGTGAGTACTAGTCTTTGCTTCAAACTCTGTCTCTGTTAGTACCTGCTGCTACAACAAAATACCTGAGATTAGATAATTTATAAGAAAGAGAATTTATCTCTTCACTTCTGGAGTCTGGGAAGTCCACAGAAACACACATGCACATATACATACTTGCATATATACATACATGTATGTAGATCCATGTAAATCCTAAAATTAACATATTTACATACATGCAAATATAAATAAATTTACATATTCATACAGTTATGTGCACACTCACACATAAGCTAAACAATGTACTTTCACACACACACACACATGCTCACACATATAACGGACAATACTATAGTGCTTTATGATGAACAATTGAAATGTTTCAGGAAGCTCTGGCTTAAAATTGAGATATGCTTTTAGGAGGTTATGTTTACCTTGCTGATTGTCAAAAATAAAAATCCAGAATTTAAGAAAACCCCACTGACAAAGTAGGCAGACAGAGCTGGACTTACAGAGCACTTGGCTCTTTGCCTTCGTGACTCTCCATAGTGTGTCTTCATGACAGAGATTGCCTGGAAGTGGGAGGTGACCTGTGAGCTGGATCCCCAGATACAAGATCCACATGCCTGGCCCAAGGATCTCAGTTGTCTAGATCCTCCTAAGGCAACTTCTGCTGTTGATAGTATTTTTCTGCAGTTCCTAGTTACATCAAGTCCAATATCCCCAAGGCTGTCTTGTCTACATCAATATTTTCTTGAGAAGATTTAATTCTTTAGTCAATTTTACTCAATTAGTCATTGTTTGTTTTATTTTCTGTTGAATATTCCTATTGAGACTAATTTTCTCCATCATTCAGTTTTCAACACTTCCTACATGATTTTTTTTTCCTAGCTTTTAGCATTCCATGTCAGCTTTATTCTGTTGTTGAAATATCCCGAAAGTACCCATTGTCAACAGGATGATTTTTAATTTCTTTTTTTCATCCAATCCATTTTTTTTAAAGTAGATCAGTATCTTATTACAGAATTTTTCTTCTGCCAGGATTTATTTATTTTTTTCTCAGATCAAGTTATTTGGTATATTCCTCATCATGTTGCATATTGCTCATGCTGAAAAATTTTAGTAGGACAAAGGGAAACTAGCAGAAGTCAAAATAGTGGGGCAAAAATGAATGACAGTGGCTGAAAAGTCCCTTCTTATAAAAGGCAAAGCAGCTTTTGTTGAGCCTCCACACAAAGTAGGTTGAGGTTCCATTAGAGCCTGTATTAAGTCATGCTTCACAGTTTTCCATAGCCAACCAGCCTAGAATCCAGTGACCTGAAATACTTACTTGTTTATGAGACCAGGGATCAGCTGTGTCAGCTGGGGTAAAGTTTGGCCTGGATCAGTTTTAGGGTTACCTGCTTAAATGAATTCTGTCCATAGAAAGACAAATACTGCACATGTTCACTTACATGCAGAAGTTAAAAATGTTGATAGAAGCAAGGAACAGAAGAGTGGTTACCAGAGCCTGGGAAGGGTATGCAAGAGATGGAATGAAGATGGTTATTGACTACAAGGGTGTAATTAGATAGAAAGGATAACTTCTAATGTCTTATAGCACAGTAGGGTAACTATCATTAAAATAATTTATGGTGCATTTCAAAATAGCTAGCAGAAAGGATTTTGAATGTTCCCAGCACAAAGAAAGGACACATGCCTGAGATGATGGATGTGCCAATTACCCTGGTTTGATCATTACATGTCGTGTACATGTATTGAAATGTCACACTGTACTCCTTTAATACTTACAGTCATTATGTGTCACTTACAGATAAATGAAATCATGTGCATGTATTAAAATGAATGTTGGGGAAAAAAATAATGAGCCATGGATGCCGTGGGATATGGTGGGCTCAGAAACTCAAGAAGACAAACTGAGACATAGCACTCCTCTCCTAAAGCCCCTGGACAGAACTGTCATGCTGGTCTCAGGGTCACCCCCAACATCAAAATGATCAGAAAAAAAAAAAAAAAAACCTCCTCCCACCATCAAGTCATACTAAAATCAGGAAGAGAGAGAATCACAATC
Organism: Urocitellus parryii; assembly: GCF_045843805.1. Lineage (NCBI taxonomy): Eukaryota > Metazoa > Chordata > Mammalia > Rodentia > Sciuridae > Urocitellus > Urocitellus parryii. Next base: position 158,500,202 of record NC_135536.1, read on the forward strand.
AATAATACCACCGAGCCTAATATAGTCTTTCCTTAGTATAAAGGAGCTGACATTTCCATAAACAGCAGAACAACAACAACAAAAATCTATTTTGTGGTGAATTCATGTATTCACCTATACCAAAACCAAATGAACCAAAACAAACAAACAAGAAAACAAGCTGGGCACAATGGCCCACACCTGTCATCCCAGCAGCTCCAGAGGCTGAAACAGGAAGATGGTGAGTTCAAATCAGCCTTCGCAATGGCGAGGCACTAAGCAACTCAGTGAGACCCTGTCTCTAAATAAAATATAAAATAGGGCGGGGGATGTGGCTTAGTGGTCAAGTGCCCCTGAGTTCAATCCCTAGTATCAAAACAAAATAAAACAAAGGAAATAAACAAAAACAAACAAAAAAAATAACGGAAACAATTTCCGTGTTGAATTCTTCCTACTGGTCAGCCTGTTACAATAACTAATGATGAAAAGCCCACTGTTCCTCAACCAAACAAAGGTTCATCTGATTCAGCAGCATTGAAAACAATCATCACCTGATGGCTTTACTGAACGTGGAGCTCTAAGCTATTTTTTCTCCATCGCCTGAAATTCCCCCAAAGCAGTCAGGATCTGTAGCCAGCTAACAGGAGCCATATAGAGTGTAAGTGATAGGGCCCGTTTTTGGATGGAGGGCTTTTCACTTGAGTTGGAAGAAGAGGGCTGTAAAGAAGGAAAAAAAAAATTAGGATTTGATTTTAGACTGAGAACAGTAAGAAAGAGAAGCAGAGATGACAACATGGTTCTATATTTAAAAGTTTTCCACCAGAAAACTTCTAGAACTCATAAATGAATTCAGCAAAGTAGCAGGATATAAAATTAACACCCATAAATCCTATACATCAGTGATGAGTCTACTGAAATAGAAATTAGGAAAACTACCCCATTCACAATAGTCTCAAAAAAAATTTTTTTTTGAAACTAATCTAACAAAAGAGATGAAAGACATCTACAGTGAAAACTACAGAATACTAAAGAAAGAAATTAAAGAAGACCCTAGAAGATAGAAAAATTCCCCAAGCTCTTGGATAGACAGAATTAACTTTGTCAAAATAGCCATACTATCAGAAGCACTATACAGATTTAATGCAATTCCTATTAAATCCCAATGGAATTCTTCATAGAAATAGAAAAAGTAGTCATAAAATTCATTTGGAAAAATAAGAGACCTAGAATAATCAAAGCAATCCTTAGCAAGAAAAGTGAAGCAGGAGGCATCACAATACTAGACCTTAAATTATACTACAGAGCTATAGTAACAAAAACAGCATGGTATTGACTTCAAAACCGACACAGAGACCAATGTACAAAATAGAGGACACAGAGACAAACCCACATAAATACAGTTATCTCATATTAGACAAAGGCACTGAAAACATGCATTGGAGAAAAGACAGCCTCTTCAACAAAGGGTGCTGGGAAAACTGGAAATCTACCTGAGGCATTTTGGGAAATAGCAGCATTGTAAATGCCTAGATAGAGCATCTTCAGACCTTCTTGTGATGACATCTCCACTCCACTGCCTCACTCTGCACTCTTCTCTAAGCCCCAGGCCTCTGGTCCCCAAACTAGAACCTGACTCACCCCCCCCCCTTGATTGGCTTAGTTGCCTATGTGTTTAAGAGTGTTAGCATCACCTCATCTCTTTCCTAAGACACATTTAAACTGAGCTAAAATAGATGTCCATCACAATTTTCAAATCAAAGTTAATTCCTTAGCATTATTCTGCCAAGAGTTATCCCAGCTCCACTCAAATTCCAGAAGACCACTTATGTTAGCTTTTAAGGACACCTTTATAGTTCAGGTATGAGTGAGGGCAGAAGCCATACTTTGGCAAAAGCACATAAGAGCCATCAGCGTGTGAACACATTGAATCCCTCTCCCCTTCCTTCCTCCCTTCTCTCCTGGGTTTCTTCTTAGCCTTTTTTCTGTTGCATATCAAACATCTAATATGTCTGGTACAGAGGAAGTCTAGAATCTACATTCTAGAAGGAAGATATGACAGATAGATAGATAGATAGACAGACAGATGACATGATAGGTTATGATAGGAGTTCTTTAGGAAGGTTGTCACAAGGACAATAAATAGCAAATACTAAGGCTTTGAACTTTAAGACTATTTCCCAAAGTTATTGTAAAACTTCTCAGTGGGAATGCTTGCTGACTTTTGTCAATTGTCAATTTACTGACTGAATATGAATATCTGTGTTTTATTTTATATTTCAACTTCTGGCCAGGTGCGGTGGCGCACGCTTGTAATCCCAGCAGCTCAGGAAACTGAGACAGGAGGATTATAAATTCAAAGCCAGCTCAGCAACAGCAAGGCGCTAAGCAACTTAGTGAGACCCTGTCTCTAAATAAAATACAAAATAGGCCTGGGGATGTGGCTCAGTGGTTGGATGTCCCTGAGTTCAATCCTTGGTCTAAAAAAAAAAAAAAAAAAAAAAAAAATTCACTTCTACGCTTTTCTCTAGGGGCTTTAATCTGATTGGACAGAGATTTATATACACCTGAAATACCAAAATATGAGACCATTATAGGTCTTATTCCTCCAAAACAGAAAGGATGTAGAGTTCATGGCAATAGGTGAATAGGACACAACTAGACACCTATATTTACACTTGTTTTCATATCAAATGACAGATAAGGAAGCAAAAGAAAGAGATAAAGGAATAAAGTTGAGGAAGGTAAAAAGAAATTTTATCAGTTTATAGCAACAAAGATCCTCTAAAGAGTTGTAGACCTCTAAGTTTGGGAAATAATGTGTTGGCAGATTTACAGTGTATCTTAGCAAGATGAAGGGTCTGAGAAGTCCTGAAAAAAAAAGATGTTAAGGGCCAGGTGTGGTGTGGTAGCCTGTCCGTGTATGCCCAGGTACTTCAGAGACTGAAGCAGAAAGATCATTTGAGTCCAGGAGCTGGAGATCAGCCTGGGCAACAGAGAAAGACCTCTAAACAGACAATCAAAACCATTTGCTCCTGTAAAGTTGACTTATATTCTCACAGAACTTTATTTTTACCAGGGTAAGTCTGTGTAAGAGGTTTCCATTGAGAAGTGTACAGGGGAAGTAATGAATTGAATTTTCTACCATCAGTGACTGTGACGTTGAGCTCTAAACTAGGAAAATTCAGCTCTCTTCCATTGTGTCTTGAGTAAACTCATCACCTGATGCGTCATCATTCTCAGGGCCAATGTCCTATACCCATGATACATGGTGACGCCTTTCTCACAGACTCAGGATCAGCGTCCCATTAATCTCCAACTAAAATAAGTTCCAAAGAGGAAGCTATTAACTTCTGCTGAGAGGAGGTGATCCTCTTTTTTATTAAAAAAGCCAATTTTTCTGCCGTCATGTATTGCTAATTAGAACAAATAAATAAAGTTTTAAAAAAACCAATTTATCAATCTCTCTAATCATAGTTCTTAAAGTAAAAAAATAAATGAAAGAAAGAAAGAGAGAGAGGAAAAAGGGGGGAATCATTTTTTATTCTGTAACTGAAAGTTTGAGGCTCATTATTGTTCCCGTTCTGTTCTGTTTGTTTGTTTGCTTGCTTTTTTTCCTGGTAAAACAGTTCAGAATACTGTTGCCATCTACAGCTTCCTGGAATGTTCTGAGCAAATGTATTTGGTTTCGAGGGTACAATCTGTAAGAGAGTTTACAATCTGAAACCTGTTGTCAATACTGAGCGGAAAAGCCCAGCTGAGCATCTGCGTAGATACCACTATTCCTTGGACAGTATCTTGAAATGGGTTTCTAGGAGCTTGTCCCAAACAAGAATTTTTCATAAACATATTAAGGAAGTGCTCCCAGGGGAAAAGATTAAGGGGTGGAAAAGCAAGACCCAAGAAGGGGAGGAAGCCTAGCTGGGGTAGTTTCAGAAGTGATTCCAGCCTCCAACTGTGCCCTCATCCTCTTCCCGCAGCGGAGCTCTGGAGCATAATTTACATCTTAAAGGTGTCCTCAATGAAAGCAAAGGAGATAGACTTTCTAATTTCTATTCTCACCAGCTTTTGCTAAAATCTATTTCAAAGGGTCTCAAACATAAATGCACTTTGAACTTTGCACTGTGGGACAAAATAGATGCTCTGGCCCCAGGATGGGCCTCCATAAAAGAGTCAGTGTAAAAGCCATTGAAAGAAAAATCCAACAGAAACCAAGGGAGGGGTAAAGAATTGATAAAGGGGGTCAAGGAGATACAAAAACAGCCATTACAGCATCTGATAGAAGGATTGTGTTGAAGCCCAGGTGGACTGAATCAAGTCCATCACTGTGGCCTCCAGGACCCAGTAAATTTTGACTTCTCTCACTTTTCCCCCTTTCAGTGATATCCACCCTTTTGCAGTGCAAATGAACTCAAAGGTAACTCTGCTTCCCCTTGAAGGGGCAAATTCTTAGTGTAGTTGCTTTCCTTATATGATTCTCTTTGAGTTTGGCAAAATAGCTCCTTTGCAACAACCCACCTTTACATCTTATTTCTATCTAATCCTACATTTGCACCTTGCAGCAACAAGGATGGACCTTTGTGGAGAGGCCAGTTTGCAGCACAGAGGTGAAGCCAGCTGCCTGAGTGACGCTGGACTCCGTGGCACTTGCTTTATATCCAAGCAGTTTTCTAAAGATGAGTAAATTTCACTTTCCTCCAGTGGAGGCACCATCTGTTTGCACTCTGAAAAGTAGCACTAATATATGATTCATCAACTTATGTATAAGCTAACATGATCCAAGAGTTAAAAAATCTTATTTTCCACCTTTGTGGATCTTATGACTCATTAGAATATTTTCTCTTCTTTACATTTTATTATTTGGCCCTGGAATCAAAATTAGAAGCTAAAGTGAATATTTTATGGCCCGTACTGTCTCTTGGTTCCCTTCATGAGTTCCCTGATGTATAATATCAAGCATTTACAATTAACCGAAGGCAAATGAAGGATTTTTTTTAAAGACAAACCAAAAAACAGTCATAAATAAAGAAACTTAGAGAAAAGATTAAATTTCTAGTTCATGGAAGCTTTATTCCTATATCATCCATGGTTTTCTTTAGAATCAGGAATAACATTTACTTCATTGGTTGTCTCTCCATCTAATACTGCAGATCTTCCTATGCTCTGTGAAATAAACTCCATGTGTCTTTCCACCATGCACCATTTTTTCTTGCAAGCAAATGTTAAAAGCTAAGGAGCTGCTTAATTTTTTTTCCTTTCCCACTCCAACCCTCCTCAGTGGTCTCTGCTGAGGTTTCAAATGTTGGAGAACCCTAGAAAAGTGCTACTTTCATCTCTGGGATCTCCTACAGGTACACTTCTGCTGGGACGATTGCTTTTTTGACTAATACCCAGGAATCGTCCCCAAAACTGAACTCCAGAGGGGGTATCAAAAATTCTGGAGTCCTCAAATTTCTGCAGCCATCTTTTGTTTTAACCAAAAGTAGGGAGATAACATTTCTCTCAAATTTATAATACATGCTGTTAGCAAAATAATATGGTATACTGGAGATTTAGCGCTTATTTTAGTGTTTACTTACAAGGCTGCTTCTCCCTAGGACAGAAACATATGGAGGAATTTGGATATAGACCAGTAAAATGCAAAAGGAGTTTTGCAAAATGATGCCCAATACAACTTCACTCTCTGCTTCTCTAGTAAAATCTTCAGTAATTCCAAGTACTTCGGGAGTCATTTTTAGAGCTTTGATAGAGAAAAGGAAGAAAACAAAAAGGGATACTACAATGTGTTAAAGACATGAATAGGCCCCACAAAGGGAACCTGCCATGTATACATGTGCTTCGTGAGTAAGTGTATTCATGGAAAGAAGCTCCCTTTTGAATATATTATTAAAATGGTTTGGGAGAAAATGAGCTATTGCAGTTCAGATTCAAGAGTCAAGTGCTATGAAAACTATAGATGCCTCCCTTTGTGTAAAAGTATATTTAAAATATCTCTGCCAATCAGTGTCTTCCCACCCACTGTGTGTTTCTGCAGCTCCCACACTGGCTTGGAGAATGTCAAAGAAAATTTATTTTAAACTGTCTGTCTGAGTAATAAAATGCTTTTTCTGCTGCTGGCAGTGTCATAATGAACTCTAGTTATAAAGGGTGAAAGGGAACAAAAAACTTATTGAGGGGTTATATGATAGGAATATTTGCTTCCATATTTGGCTAATGGTGGAGACAGGGTCTGACTCTCAGCAGGATAGGAAGAGAGATGGAGTCAAGAGAACAATGTTGAAAGGGTTGGAGTTCTTGAATCTGGAGGAAACACTTGGCAGTGAGTCAGTGAGATAGTGTCAGAAAGTCTGACAGCATTGTCAACACAGAGGAGAAGATCTAGAGAACTAGAACAATGGTCTGGTAGGTTTGACCACATTGTCTAGTATCAAAATAGCACTACTTTTAGCAAAATAGTACCTCCCCAAAGCATGGTCACTTAAAACAATAAGCATGTATTTAGCCCATGAGTCTGCAGGTTAGAAATTTGTGGTGGGCTCAGCAGGTGGCTCTTCTGCCCTACTTTGGGCTCTATACTTGTATGGGGGATGATTTACTGGTGTATGAGCATGACTGGCATTGCCCAAAGTGACTGGGTGTCAGGCTCTTCTCCACATGTCTCCGTCCTCCAGCAAACCAACCAATTATTTGTGGCAAAGATGGAGATGCTAGAGAGAGCAAGCTCTGGTACACATGCTCACTTCAAACCTCTTCATACATGTTTCTGTGAGCATTCTGCTGGGCAAAACAAGTCCTATGGCTTAGTCCAGAGTCAAGGGGCAGGTTTCCCATGATGGGCAAATACCATACTATAAAGTCACATGGCAAAGGAGTGAGTGCAAGGAGGGAAACAGACCTGTGTCATTGCTAGTTAGATTTTTATCACCATACAGAATGCCTGAGATAAATAACTTACACAGCAGAGGTTTTTTGTTGTTGTTGTTGGTTGGTTGGTTTATTTATTAGCATTTTCAGTTCATGGTAGGGAGGCCCTGATACACTGGACCTGTGGTTAGGCAGCACATCATGGAAGGAGCATATGTTGGAACAAAATCGATTACTTCATCATGAGCCAGAGAGCAAAAAGAGAAATAGGAATGGGGTCAGAATCCAACTACACCTTTCAAGGGCACACCACCAATGACTTCCCACTAAGACCCATCTCTCTTAAGCTTCACCTCCTTTCAATAGCACCACCCTTAAATACCCTTTAAAGGACCAACCCTTTAACCTATGTGTCTTTGGGGACATGGAAGACCCAAATTATAGCAGTCATTTGTGCCATCTACTACTTAGTCATTCTAGGCTTATATTGATTTATTATTTCCATGATATGAGAACTCCAAAATAAAAACGTATCAACCAGGAACTGTTGGTGCCCAGAATAAAGCTGAGTAACCAGGATATATATTGAATGAAAGACTTGTTTAACCAGTGATGTGCAAGAGAAAAATACCAATTTCCAGCGTTAATATTCCTCAATCTGTATTTCAAGTTTGTTATTTAACATATGCATAACACATCCATATGTGCCACGTGCCTCACAACAATATTTAGGAATTATTCTCACAACAGCCTGGGGGAGAGTAGTGCTATGATTATTTCAGTTTATTGTGGAATTAGCTGAGACGACAGATGTGTCCCAGCAACACCCAACTAAGTAACTGAAATGTGGAAAGTGTCAATGGTCCCCTAGGTACTCAGTTTACACAAGCAAACACATTTCCAACTGGACCGATTGTTGGACTGAAGTAAATAAACCAAACAGATGTTTTAGCAACAGGTTTTCACAGCTTCAAAGCATATTAAGGAATTTAAAAAGGGCCAATTCATTTGTCTCAGATTGCAATTGCTGAAGCGGTCCTATATCTGACAACCTATGGGTTTTAGAGCTGGTAGATCCCTCCTTAACCTAAAATATAGAATCCCAGTGAACCTGGGGTAGCATATTACCTGAAATTAAGTTCTTCCAGAAGCAGTGTCTGAGACAGCAAGTGCAGTGAAGGTATTTGATCTTAGGAAACACTGGAAGTGAGAAAGAGAAGGGACCAACAGGGTCTAGCTATAGTAAACATTATGATTCTAGCTACCTTCTCCAAGGGGAACTCTGGGAACCCTGATATATATATACCTCACTCAGAGTTACCCTGCTCGGAGGCAAGGGAGTTAGGATATTTGTACCCCAAATCTTGTGTGTCATTCATTGACTGACACCTGCTCTTCAGATGTATGAACTTCCTGGCACTGATTGCCAGCTGGGTGTGTGGCCAGAGCAACTTCTATAATCTCAGAAAGGAGACATAGATATGAGAAGCTGGAGGTAGGCATGATCTAAAGTGCTGAGGCTCAAAGGATTTGGGCAGAGCCCAGCAAAGTTTGCCCCAGGATGAATTTGCCCAAATGTGAAATAGAGGCATGTTTCTCTGGGCCTTCTTTCTTAAATCTACTAAAAGCAACAAGGTAGACAGAACAGGGGGAGGGGTGATATATCAGTATACCATCAGGAGACAGAGCCACCCCAGTTGTTTGGATAAGAAATATTTAATCTAAAGAATTCCTAATGAGTAGAAGGAATAAAACTGCCAAGGAATAAAAGACAACTCTAAAGAGTCCAAAAATATAAGTACCCAACTCAACTATTATCAATGCTAAGGGAAAAGCTGACGATGAAGGAATTAAGAATAAGAAGAAGACAGGGATGCCCTCTTTCACCACTACTATTCAGCATAGTCCTGGAAACCCTAGCCAGAGCAATGAGACAGAAGAAAGAAATTAAAGGGATATGAATAGGTAGAGGAGAACTCAAACTATCCCTATTTGCCCACGAAATGATTCTATATTTAGAAGACCCAAAAAACTCCACTAGAAAACTTCTAGAACTCATATATGTATTCAGCGAAATAGAAGGATATAAAATTAACATCCACAAATTAATTGTGTTCCTATACATCAATGATGAATCAATTGAAAGAAAATTAGGAAAACTATCCCATTCACAATAGCCTCAAAAAAAATATTGGGGAATCAATCTAACAAAAGAGGTGAAAGACCTCTACAATGAAAACTATAGAATACTAAAGAATAAAAATTGAAGAAGGCTTTAAAAGATGGAAAGATCTCCCATGCTCTTGGAGAGGCAGAATTAACATTGTCAAAATGGCCATACTACCAAAAGTGCTATGCAGATTTAACACAATTTCTATTAAGGTTCTGATGACTAGAAATTTTAAAAAGCAGTCTGGAAATTCATTTTGAAAAGGAAGAGGCCCAGAATGGCCAAAGCCATCCTCATTGAAAAAAAGTGAAGCAGAAGGCATCACAATACTAGACCTTAAATTATGCTACAGAGCTATAGTAACAAAATTGCATGGTATTATCACCCAAACAGACACAGAAACCAATGGTATAGAATAGAAGACACTGAGACAAACCCCCATAAATAGAGTTGTCTCATACTAGACATAGGTGCCAAAAATATACATTGGAGAAAAGATAGCCTCTTCAACAAAGGGTGCTGGGAAACCTGGAAATCCATATGTAGCACAATTAGAACCCTATCTCTCACCCCACACAAAACTCAATTCAAAGTGGATCAAAGACCTAGGTGTTAAACCAGATCCTGTGCCTACTAGAGGAAAAAGCAGCCCAAATCTCCATCATGTTGGCTTAGGACCTGACTTCCTCAACAAGAATCCTAACCACAAGAAGTAAAATCAAGAATCAATAAATGAGATAATATCAAACTAAAAAGCTTCTTCACAGCAAAGGAAACAATAAATAACATGAAGAAAGAGCCTACAGAAGGGAGAAAAATCTTTGCCACTTGCATCTCATATGGAACATTAATCTCCAGGATATATAAAGAACTCAAAAAAATTAACCCAAAATACAAATAACCCAATCAATATAAATAACTCAATCAAACTGAACAGGCACTTCACAGAAGAAAATATAATCAGTCAACAAATACATGAAAAAATGTTCAACATCACTAGCAATTAGAGAAATGCAAATTAAAACTACATTGAGATTCCATCTCACTCCAGTCAGAATGGCAATTATCAAGAATAAAAGAGTAAATGTTGGCAAGGATATGGGGAGAAAGGTACTTTCAGACATTGATGATGGGACTGCAAATTAGTGCAACCACTCTGGAAAGTACTAGAGAGGTATCTCACAAAACTTAGAATGGAACCACCATTTGATCCAGGTATTTCACTCCTCAGTGTATACCCAAAGGAATTAAAATCCTACAGTGACAAAAGTACATCTATGTTTATAATAATTCAATTCACAATAGCTAACCTATGGAACCAACCTAGGTACCCTTTAACAGATGAATGGATAAATAAAATGTGGTATGTATACCCAATGGATTATTACTCAGCCATAAAGAAGAATAAAATTATGACATTTGCCAGTAATAAGTCAATCTCCCCCAAATCAAAGGCTGAATGTTCTCTCTGATATGCAGATGCTGAATCACAATAGGTGGTAGAAAGAGAGGATTAGAGGTTCACTGTATTGCACAGGGGGGAATGAGGGAAGGGATGGGGGATGGGAACACAAAAGATAGTAGATTCATTGGACCTAACTTTCCTTGTTCGTATTTTGTAACACATGACTAAACCAGCCAGGGTCACTCCAGGTGAACTGGGCTGGCACGAAACAATCACACACAGGCAGAGAAATACCTTTTTCTTTGGGTTCTGTGATGGCTCCTTTGACCCAGCTCCCACAAAGGAGGCAAGGCAGGCAAGAAAGAGAAAGAGCATGATTGGAACCCAGTTTTATTGGGGAGAAGCTATTCAAATGAGGCCAGGGGTCAGGTTTCAGGGCCTTGAGTCTAGCTTCATGATGTCTTGCAGGTCAGCAGGTTGACTGATGTCTTGGAAGGCCATGCCCATCTCATGTGCTGTGTGATGATCAAAGGCAGAGCAGGTGAAAGAGACACACACATGCACAGCCCAGACAGAGCAGCATCGTCAGTCCAGTCCGCTTTGTGTGCTCAAAATGCTCACAGCTCACACACACACAGCCCACGGCTGGCTTGCCACCTCTCCACATTCCCATTGCTCAAAGCTAGGGGGCACTCAGCTCCTATGTGGCAGCTCCTGACATTCATATATGCATACATGACCAGTGTAACTCCACATCACATACAACCACAAAAATGGGAAACTATATTCCATGTATGTATGATTGTCAAAATATATTCTACTGTCTTATGTAACTTAAAAGAACAAATAAATTTAAAAAAAAAAGAATGAGAAGAGTCTCTCCATCTGTAAGGCAGAGACTCAGCAAGACTATCAGTGATATTGTGATTTATAAGAAGAAAAAAGTAAATAGATATACACACACACATATATACATATTTTAGGTCTTAGTTCCCATTTTCTGGCACTGGGCTCCTAAAACCCTTCTATTCTCCAGAGTGATGCATGTCTTCTGTGCACCCAGGGACGGTATGGATGCACTTGTGCCCCTTCCTATGTATTTCTTCCATCTGGTGATTCATCAGTATCCTTTATGGTAGCCTCTATTAATAAAACAGAAAATTCATAAGTATAGTATCTCCCTGAGTTCTATGAGCCACTCTAGCAAGTTCATCTAACTCAGGAAGGGATTGTGGAAACTCCTGATTTATGGCTGATTGGTCAGGAGTGTGGGTGACAACATATTACTTGTGACTTGCCTCTGAAGTGGAAGCAGTCTTGTGGGACTGAGCCTTCAACCTGGGAGATCTGATGTCATCTCAGGTAGATAGTGTCAAAATTGAATTGAATTGAATGACACCTGGCTGTGTCCACTGGAGAACTGCTTTAGTGTGCAGAGAGAAACCCTCACATCTGGTTCTGAGCCTTCTGGGTTGCATCAAGTCAGTGTGTGAAAAGTGATTGGAAAACCACTGATTATATCTTGCAGATCACATGAGAGTCAAGTTGAAAACTCTATCTTTCAACAATAACAACCCTGAAGAAGTTTTCTTAGGTGACCCTGGGATGCAGGAAGTGGTCAAAACATGAAAGGACAGAGAGTTGGGACCCTCAGCTGTGGTTCAAGTCCCAGTACAGCTCACCCTTAAGCCACCATGCTTAGTCTTCCCATGCAGAATTACCCTTTCATTTCTCCCCTCCCATTACTCATCTTAAAGGTCTACCTCTAATGCCCCTCACCTCCATAAATTCTTCCTAAGTCCCCATGGATATATTTACTTTAACAGGGCAAAATTTCATCTCATTTTCATACATGTAATCTTTTGACTGCTTTGAATGAAAACAGTATATTCCCTTGTCCTGATTATTTATTTTCTATGAAACTAAAGGTAATGCCTTTTTTGATCTTGTAATTCCTTGGAATTGCACAATCCTATATAATGGCTATGAGCCACATGAAACTTCATGAGCACTTGAACTGTGGTTAGTTCAAATTGAGATGTCCTGCAAGTATAAAATCCTCACTGAATTCCAATGACTTAGCATGAGAGAGAGAGAGAGAGAGAGAGAGAGAGAGAGAGAGAGAGAGAATATTAAATATCCCATTAATAACTTCTTTACATCTATTATATGTCAAAATAATATTTTGAACAAATGTGTTAAATAAAATATATATTAAAATTAAGCATTTATTTCCTTTTACCCTTTTAAAATATGGCTAGTAGAAAATTTAAAATTAAATGAGTGTCTTGCATTACATTTCTCCAGGATGGTACTGTCTTAGAAAATCCACATTTAGGTACTCAATAAATGTATAATGAATAAATTAATGAAGTGAAAAATCTCTAGAGATTCTAAAATGTTTGAATGCCATGGTCAAGTACGTTGTGTTTTAATTTAGACACTAATATATATGGTCATCAACTTTTTTTTTTAACTTTACCCAAAGTAAGTATAAACCTCAAAAGTTATCTACCCTAGACATTCCTTCACAAAAGAAAGAAAACATTTTATACTCAAAAGCAGCTGGTAAGTGATCTCCAAATAAAGGGAACAGTAGGCTTCATTATACAATTATTTTAAAAGTTCAGAAGAAATGGGAGATCTATTTAAACTTTCAAGCACAGACAAGTGCAATGTACAATGCTACTGTGAGTTATGGCATTGGGAGCAATTATTTTTTGACAGAAGAGTTAGTTTCAGGGCAGCTGTGTCACAGGTCAACAGGAAATGCAACTGTTCCACCCAGTTTGTTTTAACTACACTTGTTGAAAATCCATTTGGTAGAGGATCAGCAGTGAAAAATGTTACATGTAACGCAACGTTCACCATTTCCATCCCTTCAGAATATTCTGGGGTAACTGAATTCGCTGCCAGGGAATTCCAAGGTCAAGTCCTCACACCCATGCTTCCCCAGACACCAATGGGTGTCATTACAACTGGAGCAGAGGAGGGTCTAGCACTTCAGGGTTGAAGGACTGAGCAGTGAGGGGTCTCCCAGTTGAGCTGGAACTGTGGGAGCTCAACTTGGAAGAGCAGGGATTTATCTGAGAAGGATGAGGTTTCCTTGAACATCATAGAGCAGGTGTCTGATGTAAAATCTTACCCAGCAAGTCCCAATATCACATCAGTAAACAGATATGGTTACTACTTTATCGCCGTCCATAACAAGGAGATCTGAAATTACACATTTTCTTATCAGTCCAGGGGTTAACATAATCCCTGCCTTTGAGTCCCCTCTTCCTCTGTCTGAGACTTCCCTGACTCTGGTGTCATCTGCTCATTAGGGCACCAGACCTGGAGGGAGAGATAAAGGGAGTGGAAAGAAACAGGAGGTAGACATTTGGCTCAAGCTCTTTGGACCCCTCAGATGTCAACTTCCCTGAAATATCATCACTAGCCAATCCAGAGGGTTCTCAGGCTGGGTTGCAGGAACGTTACCTTCATATGTGGAGCTGTGCTTTTTCATTAGAGCTTCTGTTTTCTTCCCATTTCTCCAGAATGCAAAAACATTCTCTATGAGTCTCCTCCAATGAGAGAAAACAAAAATAATGGGATTTTTTTTTTAAATCTGTTTTCTAGGAAAGTATTTTCTACCAATGCTACCTTTTCTCATGAATTCTTGCCCTACTTCTGGAAAATCCCTTATTTATAAACATTTGAAAAATTGTTGAAATAAAAGAAAGCAAAAGATTTATTTCTATATTTCTTTCTCCTCTGCATTGATCTGATCAGGAATCCAGTGATAGAATAGATCCATCTGACAGTTGTGATCAATCGCATTGAGATTCAGTTTACAGTAACAGCCTCAGAGACACAGGTCATATTCCTCAACTGGTAAGGGTGGGGCTGTCTCACCTACAAGGGGCCACTCCAACCTGGGAGTATTAGAGAATAGGAAAGCTGGAAGGAAGAGGGTTTGCCAATCTGTCAACTGTGTATTTCCTTAAAATGTATAATTATTTATTAACACAATTAGCATCATTTTCATTATGCCTAATTGTCATATATAAAAATGCTAATATACAGATTAAAATACAGTTAAGATCTATGCTCCAATTTGATATCTTGCTCATAGCAAACTTTACCTATGCCCAACCAGTTTGGAGCTCATTGCAGAGTGTTTTTCTACCATCTTTGTAGTATACTAGAAAAATGAGGGTCTAGAATTATGACTTGGTTTCTCCAGATTTGACTCTGATTTATACTTCATCTATGCTATGCTTGGGTATGGTTTTAGTGTCTCCAAAATGTGTTGAATCTCAATCCTCATGAAGAGGGTAGAAACTTAATCTATGACATTTCAAGGAAGGGCCATTGGGAAGTGTTTAGGATTGGATAAGTCATCAGGATAGAGTCCGAGTTATTGAATCCTGGTGGCTTTTTAAGAAGAGGGAGAGAGACCAGATATGCACATACAGACTGCCTGTCTCTTTGCCATGTGATACATTATACCACCTGGATACTCTGCTAAAAAGAAGGCCATCACCAGCTATAGCCCCTTGACCTTGGACCAGAACCGTGAACCAAAATAAACCTTTTTCTTTGTAACTTACCCATTCCATGGTATGGTATTATTAGTAACATAAAACAGTCTAATCCAATCTCTTTCACTTTCTTCTTTGGAGGAGAGTCATCCCTTGACAATTCCCATTAGCATTTTTCTTCTGACTATACCAGAACTGTTTCTTTCTTCCTTTTTCTTTAAAGAAGAAAATCTCTTTTCTCTGTTTGACTTGGCCAGAGCCAAAAGAAAATCATCTTGAATACATTGGAGTCCTCTAGTTTTCTGTCCTTTGAAGTTTAAATGGCTTAAATTACTTTGTTCTGAATGTTAAAGATTAACCTTTAGCTGCACCCCACGTCAGAATTCTCCAGCCCATTCTATGCCTGTTCCTAAAAGATGTTCCTCTGTCCATCCCCCTTTCTATTTCTTTTTTTTTTTCTTAATACATTCAAACAGAATAGGTTTCATCCAGAGCTTGCTGGCTCTCTCTTGAAAACATTCATTTCGAGGTTCTAAATAGATGAAATCCACCCCACTTTTTTGTAGATTTTTAGAGCAGTCAACCTTCATGTCCTGACTGATAGTAATCTGTTATGCATTTGTGAAGTGGAATTCAGGCCAGAGCTGGCTGTTCAGAAACCACTCAAATTTGCTTCCATCCCTGGGATTTTAAGTCTGTGAAAAAAAAAAAAAGCACTACAATTTGAGTTAGGAGGAGGAAAAACTAGACAGACGTCATGTGTGCCTCCCACCGTCTGTGGCTCAAAACCTACTCAAGCTCTGAAATAATCTTCTCCCACATGATCCTACAAAGTTGTAAGAATACAAAGCAAGCTACACTAAGTCATAACAAAACTAAGGGTAGAATCAAGAATGTCACCAGTGCCCTTTACTCAAAATTCTGGTGTTTACCTAAAGAAACTCCTCAAACTGTACTTACAAGACAATTTACAAACATCTTAGCTTCAGCTGACTATCTGTCCTCTTTGGTCTTTTCTTTTCCTCATCTGACTCTTAATTCAAGCATTTAAAAAGAAGCCCAAGGACATAAGGATGAATCTCAAAAAACATGATATACACTAAATGTAGGCAGCAAAATGTTTTATAGTTCCTGACATTATCCCCATAGGAAAGAGATGAAAATGCATGAATTCCAAATCATATATCACTCAAAGCATGAGTTATTTTTGCCTCATTGAAATAATGATCTATACGGACTAATATATCACTTAAGAGGATGAACTAGCACGCAGATGGTTTCATCCAGGAATGAAGAACTGGCATGGAAGAGGGAGCCAGAAGACTGAATCTGGAGACTGAGGACAAAACCAGACCAGGTCAGTAGGGGTGGGCTAACAGTTTCAAATGTTGACAAAGTTGAGTGAGAGATATCAGAAAGGAAGGTTTCATAGGTACAAATTTATCTAGATAAAATCCAGGAAACCATTTCTTCCTGGTTCTGTAAGTAGATGAGATAATGTTGAGAGAGGGGGATTTGGCTTTTGGTAACTATCAAATTTGTCATCCAAACCAGGATGCTCTGAAGAGTAAAGATGGCCTTTTAAAAATGTTTCAGAGTATAATGATTAAATTTACATTTCCTAGGGAAGAAATGATTTACAGTAGAAGGGGTAGAGAGAGAAAAGGGGAGGGGAGGGGAGGGGGGATAGTAGAGAATAGGACAGACAGCAGAATACATCAGACACGAGAAAGGCAATATGTCAATCAATGGAAGGGTAACTGATGTGATACAGCAATCTGTATACGGGGTAAAATTGGGAGTTCATAACCCACCTGAATCAAACTGTGAAATATGATGTATTAAGAACTATGTAATGTTTTGAACGACCAACAAAAAATAAAAAAATAAATAAATAAATAAATAAATTTACATTTCCTTAAAAGATATATTTAAGCCCTAATTCCCAGTATATATGAATCTGACCTTATTTTAAATAGGGTCTTTGGTGATGTAATCAAGGTATCAAATGAAGTCATAATAGATTAGAGCGGGCCCTTATCCCAATGACACCCTGGGTCCTTATGTTACCCAGGGCAGAGGGGGGCCTGACTTCAGGAAGACCCAACAAAACAGGTCCAGTCACTCATCAAGCATAAAACAAAACAAAACAAAATAATGGTGAAGGAGGAAAGCAATTTTAATATTTAGCATGGCCATTCTAGAAAGTCAAGGAGTCTAGCAGCCTCAACCCTATCTTCGGAGATACTGACATGATCTTTCAGGTTTAAACAGAGGAAGAATTGGGGCAGGGGCAGAATTGATCTGCCTTGATCAAACTCTAGCCTGGTTGATTATCATATCAAATCTGGTTCTCTGAAGCTCCAAGGAAGTCTTGTTATTTTAGGGGGCAAATCGGTTCCCAGGAGACGATTGCTCCTGCTTAGGGGGAGCCTCATCTCAGAGAAATCTGCCTGCAAGGCTCTGTTTCTACTGTTCCTGGCAGGTGTAGGGCCATGACTGAGACTTCTGCAGGGGGGTTGGAACAGGGCTATTGTAAAACCTGGTTGACAGTCTGTTGATTATTATGTCCCTGAAAAGCTTGAAAGTATTTTAGTTACTCTTATCTTGGTGTCTTCAGCCTCAAAGGGGGAATATTCCTGGCTTTAGATGTATACTCTTTAAATGGTTAACATTCCTATGTGCAGAACTGAGCAGGAATCTGACCCAAAGTTTAAGGTAATAAAGGAGACAGAGAGAAAATGAAGGCTTTTTATCCTGCTTTTAGTTACCCATCAGACATCTGCAGGCTCAAGTGACGAGTCAGTGCCTTTTAGCAAAAGCAGGTCTCTAAATCCCTGCTACATCAATCAGGAGAAAGAAGGAATAGAAATGCACACCAGGGACCATACCATGAGGCAGAGATTATAGTGACTTGTCTACAAGTTCCAAGGATTGCTGGAAACCACAAAAACCTAGGAGAGAGGCAAGGATCAGAGACCCTCTCTTAAGACTTCCAAAAGAAACCAACCCTACCTGCACCTGAGTTGCAAACTTCAAGACCCTAAAAGGTTACAAATATAAATTGCTATTGTTTTGAGCCACCTAGTTTGTGATATTTGGAAACTGGTACACAGGGATGGTGAACCAGCATGATGCTGTACAAACTGGGACACTACCACCCACATCAAAATAGTTTTAGTGCTTCAGGTCTGGGTGGCCAAGATGGTGACACTATTAGCCATGTTGTAAATCAAATAAATTACAGTTTCTGCAGAAAGATGCTGACTCTGGATTTTGGACACTAGAAACTGATGCACTAAAGGTCATTTGCCTAATTAGAGATGCAGAAAAGTTTTATACAAACCAGCCCCACAGGGGAAAGGCCGACACTTTAGGCTTTGTCATGCATGACTACATTGCTAATCTTGGCTTAGTACAGAACTCTTACTTTTTGAAAGCATCTTCACATCAATTATCCTCATTCAATTTTAATAGGGACCCTGGGAGGTATAATTATCTTCAATTTATAGATACGTAAAGGGAGGTTTTGAAAGGCTTAGAAATTTGTCCGTAGTTACATAAAGAGCTAAGTTATCCACACAGCAAGAAGAAGAACCCAGAACACCATCTTTCCTAATTATTTTAATTTCCACCATTGTCATGCTGCTTCTTTCCATGTTAGAATTAAGAATACTATCAATGCTTGTTGAATTGGCCAACAGTCAGTGAAAAAGGATGAATAACATTAATTCCTTCAGGAACAGATAAAACACATCTCTAAGTTAACATACTTTTAAAAGAAGAGAATAGAAGGACCTTCTATTAAAATATCAATATTTTCCTGAGAGGCAATTTCAAAAGGTTCACAAATGACACAACCAAGGCTGGGTGCAGTGGCACATGCCTATAATCCCAGTGATTTGGGAGATTGAGGTAGGAGAACTGCAAGTTTGAGGCCCACCTAGGCAATTTAGGGAGATTCTCTTTCAAAATAAAAAGAGCTGAGGGTGTAACTCAGTAGTAAAGTGCCCTTGGGTTCAGGCCCCCCTCCACAAAACACACACACACACACACACACACACACACACACACACCACACAAAGAATGAATGAATGAAAAGAAAAGAAAAGAAAAAAAAATGACACAACTAAGAATTACAGAGAGACTGAAATAAAGAAGCTTGACCAGGAATGAGAAGCGCTGTATAACGTAAAGATATGATGTAATAAATTATGGACAGTTTCTATAAACTTATTGAATCCTACATGAAGCTCTTCTAATTATATATGCAATTTCACAAGTGAAATTCAGTTCTGATTTGGTTAGAAATATTTGTTCATCAGAACTCTGAGGCATTGTGGGCATAAACCTGAGGGACATAAGACAGGGCTTCTACCCCAAAGCTTACTTTCTTTGTGTGCATTCAAAACTCCTACATCTATTAACCAATTAATCAATTAATCAGGCATTCAGCCTGATCAGTGAAGTTTACCCAATATCATGGAGCTGATCACAGAGACAGCATCGGAAAATCACAGGTACTTCAGAGAAAAACAAGCAGCCTCAGTAATTCCTATTGCAAAGGGTTATTTTTCATGTGACCCTGAGATGTATTAATAAAGATAAATGGCTGACACCAGATGAACAATTTTATGTCATCAAATTATGTCTATTAAACTACATTTCATGCTTCCTAATTATTGAATTGAAGAGGTCTGTTAGAACAGCAATAACACACTCAAACTGGTCTGATTCCTGCTTCAACACCCTTTTTATTAGAGCAATAACTTATGAGGCTGAACTAATCGCTCATTAATTAATACTTCAAACTCTCTTTGAGATGGAGTAAGCAAGGTGTTCTCAGAGTAGTAGTAATTTGATTGATGGAACAGGGACCCCAGGTGGCATCCTGTTGGGAACCTCTCTCAAATCAATTAATCATGTGCTATATATTTATTCAATAAGTTTGTCCTTCCGACTAGCCTTCCCCCCTGAATTACTTGCCTGTTATCACGGACTTAGTTAAGACTCACATAGCAATCAATTCATAGGAGAGGGGATTTGTAGCTGTGAATATATTCCGTCCTTTTCTGATGCCTGGGGGTGGGAACAGGGGGAGGAAATCAGGGAAGTAGGTAGAGAAAAAAGTGGGGGAAAAAACCCTATAAAATAAGGAAAGAGAAAGAGTCAGGGAAGAAAGAAAGAAAGAGGAGGGAGGGGGAAGAAAGCAGGTGAAGAAAAAGTAAAAAATAAAAACCACGAAATAAAGATAGAAAAAGCTAAGGAAGGAAATGAGGAATGAGGGAAGGAAGCAAGAGAGAAAGAGAGTGAAGCAAAAATGAAAAAGAAATATGGACAAGGATCTATAGTGTCCACTCAGATCTGGTATACAAGGGCCAGCAGCAAATCCCGATGCCTTCAGTCTGGGAGGTGAGGAAGCGGAAGGGCAAACATGAGGTCTGGGTTTCCTGTAAACAGGGGCCGTGCTGTGAGTGAAGAGATGAGGATAGGAAATTCTGATACCTGTTAGGAAATTCAGACTTTGCTATTCTCATGCTAGTCACAGCTGAGAAACCATGCCTTTCCAGCAAGGCTGAGAGGTGATATCATAGCATTTTCTAAGATTGTCTAGTGCAAGTCAATGTGGCAAGTCTGACAAAAGAATCCTTTCCATCTGTGGATTTTAAACTATCTCCTGCTGAGCAGAGGTGCTGCAGGTAAGGCTGAAAGACAGGGAGAGAAAGAAAGAGTGGAGCTCCTACCCACCCTTCTCCTGCTTCAACCAAAGGGACCTACTCCTATCAGTGGGCTCTATGTCAGATCCTGTGCTGCTCAGAAAAAAATATAATTTGAAAAACGCATTTTCTGAATGAGTGTATAAAAAATGCATCTCTTACCTGCCTTGTGTGGTTATGGGTAGCATTCGTTTTGTTAATCTTTACAACAACCATCTTAAGCAGCCCAGACAATTAAAACAAATAAAGTTGTGATAAAAGTAACACAAAGTAGGAGCTTCCTAGAATTGAGCTTCTAGAATTTTCCCCACCCATAGATTTCTCCACCCAAAGATCAGTCTTTCTTGAATTTCTTAAAAAAAAAAAAATGCTGTCACTAACTTTGGAAAGTAGGTAAGGCAATCCCCCCAAACCAAGAGCCGAATGTTCCCTCTGATATGTGGATGCTGACTCACAATAGGCGGTGGGGTGGGTAGTGGAGGTTCCCCGGTTGGACAACCAACAGGGAATGGGAGGATGGGAGTGAGGATGGGAAATATAGTTGAATGAATTGAATATAACTTTCCTATGCTCATATTTTCCTGTTCATATATGAATACACAACCAGTGTAACTCTACATCATGTACAACCACAAAAATGAGAAGTTATACTCCATGTATGTAAGATATGTCAAAATACATTCTACTGTCATGTAAAACTAAAAAGAATAAAGAAAAAAAAAGAAAGTAGGCAAGGGTAAGCAGAGCTTTTATTTAATCAAGGTATATTTTATGCTCATTGAAATGTGGAGATTTTAAGTTTGTGGTTTAACTTTCAAAAATATAAAAACTTCTGGAACCATTATCCAAATCAAGGTAAAGAACATTCCTATCACCTCTAGGAATTTTCTTATAACCAATTTTAGTGACATTTCTTAATTGTATTACAAATTAGTTTGTCTGTTCTTTACCTTCACATACTAGGAATCATATTATTATATATCCTCAGGTCTAACTGCTTTCATTCAACATATTTTGGAGATTCATCCCCGTTGCTATTTGATCTCAGTGATTCATTTATTTTTGTTGCTGATTAGTGTTCCATTTATGAACATGCCACAGTTTGTCAACACATTTGCATGTTGATGGACATTTGGGTTGTTTCCAATTTGGAGTGCATACAAATAAAACTGCTTATGAATATTCTTATTGATTATGTGTGTATGCAAACCTGTTCTCATTTCTTTTGGGTAAATACTTAGGAATGAAATTTGTGGTTCATATAATAACTGTATGTTTAACTTATACAAAATTGCCAAATGGTTTTCTAAGATAGATTTAGCATTTTATTTTTATTTTTTAACTTATTTTTTATAGATGTAACATTTTATAATCCACAGAAATCTTGTTCATCTTTGATTAGTTTTATTGCAACATAATTATTTTATGATACAAATTTAATTAATATTATTCTTACTGACAATTTCCCAAAAGTTTTGTTCGTGGTTTAGAAATACGTTTGATGTTTTATAATATTAAACCTTGTATTAACTGTGACCTTGATAAATTAATGAATTTGTTCCAAGAGTTCATCAATTCCTTTAGATTACGTACATGTACTATATGTTGTCAGAAAACAGAGTTTTACTTTTTATTTTCCAATGTTTTACACCCTTACTTCTTTTTCTTGCCTTAATGTGTTGCCTGGGACTTCCGATACAATATTGAATGCAAAAGGGAGGGATGAAAAATGATTTTGTGAGCATTTCTCTGCTGTCCCTTTTCCAGAAGGAAGGAGTAAGTAGGAAAAATGCCCTTTCCTATGGTTTCTGTTCAGTGCTGCTACTACATTTCCTCCACCTCATTGCCCACTTCCTCTCCAAATGACAGTCTCCTCTAAGAACTTGCGTCTTATCCTTGATACTGCAACTTAAATAGCATCTGGCTATAGATCCTTTGCGTGGCAACCCAATCCAAGCAGTATCCCTCCTGACTCTGATATAGTGCAACATACCATCAGATTAATCTCCATCCATTACTATCATCTTTACTTATGTTTTTTATCTATTATGTGCATCTCCCACTGAAATATAAGCTCTCCACAAGGGGGGAATCTTGCTTGTCTTCTTTACTACTATGCTGGGAGTCTAGCAGAGAATCCACTGACAAAACAAACGCATAGCAGATGAGTAAGTAAAGCTCCTACAAAGTCCTTGCCCTGCTCAGAGGAAAACTCAAGAACTCTCCCCTACCCTTGCATCACAAAAAGGAACTTCAGGGCGGGTGAAGATACGTGCTCAAGTCTGGGTCCCTGGTTGATAGTCCTCAGGCATAAGGAGTGTGGACTTGTGGCACTATGTTTCTTCTGAAGCTTCACATTTCTTAGATAAAGAACATCAAGTAGGAGACAGTGTCTACTCCAAGGTTAGAACTGAAGGAGAAGAATCAACTAGGTCATCAAGGGCCTGGAGGGTCAAGATCCCAGAGGATTTTAAATGAGAACTCATGGAATTAAATCTCAGGTTGAAGAGGTTATTTCCAGGGACCACATGGGACAAATTATAAGGGGTCCAGAATGGAGACTGTATGCCAGGGAAGAGGCAATGTCTTCTAACACAATACCATAAATTAAATAGCTCATGAAAAAAACAGAAATTTACTTCTCAAAGTTTTGGAGACTGGGAAGTCCAAGATCAAGGCTTTGACGTATTTGGTAACTGGTTAAGTCCTGTTTGTTTGCTTGTTTTAATTCATAGAGGGCACCTTCTTGCTATCTCATCCCATGATGGAAGGGGGATGGAGTTCCTTGGGGCATCTTTTATAAGAACACTGATCATGGCCAGTCACCTCCCAAAGGCCCTACCTCCTTATACCATCACAGTGGTGATAGGGCTCGAATGAACTTTGGAAAGGACACAAGCACTCAAATGTCAGCAGTCACTCACAAAAGCAAAAGGTACCCCATAAATATAGACAAATATCACATTCAATCAAAAATAAAATAAAACTATCTGGGCACAGTGGCACACACCTGTAATCCCAGCAACTCAGGAGGGCTGAGGCAGGAGGACCCTAAGTTCAAGGCCAGCCTAGGCAACTTAACAAGACCCTATCTCAGATATAAAATAACAAGGGCTGGGGATATTTCTCAGTGCAGAGTGCCTTACGTTCAATCTCCAGTACTACAGAAATAAATTGATAAATTAGTTATTAAAATAAAACAAAAAAAGAGTAAAAGGTAAGTAAGGGTGGTGGAGTGACAGTGGATATGGAATCGTGAACCAAGGGAAACTATGAACAGAAGCAGGAATCACTGTAAGGAGGGAGTCATGGGCATTGAAAGGGTTAAATGTGGTGCGTTAATTTTAATTTTGAACAAAAGATATAAACCACACTCTCATAACCCTATCTGCCCTCTTGACCTTTACCAAATCCCTGAGTATAACTTGTTGGAAAATTAGGGCTGACTTTTGCCACTATGGGAAGTTCTCTCAGGGCTCTAGCTGAATCTCCCATGCTATAAAACAAAAAGGAACAAATAGCTACAACTTAAAACTCAGTTTTTTTTTGTTGTTGTTGTTTGTTTGTTTGTTTGAGGATCGTTTTTCTTCACTACACTTGGGCCTTCTTCTTTAGGGGAAACACTCAGGATAAAATCAGACCTGAGTGAATCCCCCTCTCTTCCTCACCCCCAGGTTCTCTGCAGAGTCACAGCCATATTCTCTGTTTTGGCAGCATTCTTTGGTCCCCGGCTCAGGAGCATTTGGATTATAAAAGCTATTGGATAATAAAAGAAAAAGGCCCTCACCCTCCACCCACACCCACTACCAGCTGCACTTGGAAGGCAAATGTGGATTCTATGAAGCAATTAGGAAAGAAGCCCAGCTCCCAGCTCCAAGTAGCCACACCACAAATGGTGCAGCCTTCAGGTTGCATTTTGTGTCTCTTGAGGGAGCAGTTTGTGAACCTGAAGAAGAGCCTTGTATTGATTGGTTTCTCAGTACTGCCTGCAGGTACTATAGTTGTAAGAATGTCACAGGGAGAGACTATCTTCCTGAGGGTGAAGGGTGCTGTACAGGTTTTGTTGTTGTTGTTGTTGTTATTTTTTTTTATTATTTATTGTGTGTTTGTTTGTGTGTGTGTGTGTGTGTGTGTGTGTGTGTGTGTGTGTGATTATGTCAGCAGGAAAGCTTAATGGCTGTCATTATGGTTTGGATAGGAGATGTCCCCTTAAACCCCTGTATTAATGCAAAAATATTCAGAGGTGCAATGATTGGATAATGGGATCCGTGAACTAATCAGTCCACCCTCATGTGAATGGACTGAGTGGGTGGTAGCTGTAGGCAGGTGAAGCATGGCCGGAAGAGGTGGGTTGCTGTGGGCATGCCCTGGAAGGGTTGATCCTTCCTGTGGTCCCTTCCTTTCTCACTCTACTTCTGGTTGCCATGAGTAAGCAGCTTCCCTCCACCATGGCTTTCCATTATGATTTTCTGTTTCTCTTTGAGCCCACAGCAATGGATTTTGTCCACCATGGACTGAACCTTTGAAACCATGAACCAAAATAAACTTTTCCTCCTCTAAATTGCTTTTGTCAGGTGTTTTGGTCATGTCGCCAAGCACATCCACCGTTTCAGCAGGGATGAAGCACAGGATCTCCACACCAAGGAAGCCCAAGTAGAAGAATTCCAAGAGCAGAAAGTTGACCAGAAGCCTTCTGATCTCACCTTCCCACAGTATCTGGTAACTCTGAATCTTCTCCAATTCACACTAAATGGCTTTTCATCTGAATGTTGTTCCTCAAAGAAATTAAAATTATTTCCAGGCATGCACAGAGGAACAGGGAGGAGATATCTTGTGTCTCTTTCCAGTTCTGCCATGAACTAGCTGTGTGACCTTAGAAAATCCACGTAACTTCTCTGTCTTTTGTTTTCTCATCTGTAAAATAGAAGGATCTGTGGGGACGCTCTGCACCACACCTTTCAGTTACAAAATTCTGAAAAGATAACAAAATAAAGACAAAATTCTGTCATCCCTGTCAAGGTGATGTCTAGTCTCCAGCTGAATATTTCCAATGGTGGGAGCTTGTATGCTACTTTCTAAAATGGTCCCGTTTGAGTGCTGTAAGTTTCTTCCCTGTATCCTTTGTCCGTGTTCTGTTAATGCACTAGGAAACCTATTTCTGAAGATGCCATGTTTTGGGGATCAGCACTAACGTTTTGAAATCCTAAAAACACCATATAACTTTAATAAGAGCTACTCAGTATTTATTTATTTGCTGCAAGTGCTTAGAATTTTTCTAGCTCAAATCTTAAAATATTCATGCATACCCAGCCAGAAATAAGAGAAGGCAAAGCAAAACACAGTAGTTTTTTTTTTTTTTTAACCTGAACAGCAATAGATTTTAAGGACATGGTTTTTCACAGAATCAAAAAAAAAAATGTTAGAATTGGAAAACCTGTTGTTGGTGAGCCTCATCCAATTTTTCATATGAACCAGTGAAGAAAGTAAAGTCAGCAAGATGATTTAACTTACCCAAGGTCACATAGCTGAGATTAGGCCCACATTTCTGGACCCCCTAGCTCTCAGTCTCCAACTATATAGATGTTTTCCAAACATATACCTCAAGACCAAGTTTTTTCAAGATATCAGAAGTGTTTTAGGGGAAAAAGAGGAGGTATTTGGCTGGGATGGGAAAATAAATTTTATGGTCAAATATATTTGGGAATTGCTAGTTTAAAATTATTATTATTTTTTGCTTTATTTTATAGAAAGGCTTCTCAGAAGCTGAACTATGCTAGTGTCAGGGCCCAATCAGGAAAACAGCAGTCACTTTCAGATTAAAGCAAAAAGGGATTGAATGCAGGGGACTGAGAACTTACAATTCCATCAGAAGGGCTGGAACCACAGAGATCAGGCAAAGCCACCATTAGATTCAAGGAGCACCAGAATTAGGAAGTGGCAAGAGCTATCATTGCTGTCTCTAGGCCCATGGTAACTAGTGATCAGGGGACTATTACAAAAATACACAAAATACAAAAACTAAAGCCCAGACATGCTCCTGTCACTCCGAGGATTGGCAGTGCCTTTTATTTATTACATATATGCATCTTCATGGCAGCATCTAATAATAACAGTGACCCCTTAGGGGATCTTAGTAACATAGTTATGAGGCTTCTAGCCCCTATAATGCAGCAGAGATCATGGAAGGAAATGACATATTTTGTTTGTTGCTGTTGTTGGAAATGCTATCGTGACTCAGCTTTGAAGCCCTGGCTAGAAGCTGCCAGTTCCCTTTCTTGAGCAGCTGATTAAGTCAACATCCCAACCATTTCCCTTATTGGGTTCTCCCATTCCAGGCCATCATGCTTTTGTCCAAATAGCTATAGGCCAGGTACTAGAACATGAGGGATGCCCTTATGTGTTAGAGTCCAAAACATTATTTAAATAAGCTCATGCACAGAGAGCCTGAGAAATCCTGCCTGACATGCATAAGTTGTCCCTGTATCTCCAATTTGTAGTTGTCCTGTCCCCAGGTGTAACCCCTTACCTGGCCTTGCATGTCAGCCTTCTATTCATAAGTGCTGTAACTAACAAAGAGTTCTGCCTTTCATCTGCTTCAGTATCTATATATTGAGTACAGATATCAGAGAATCATCAAATCTTATAAAACAAGGAGCAGGAATAGGGCTGAGTTACTGAAATCAATTTTGTATATATATTAACATATATTGAAACTCTCCAGCAAAGATATAGTGTTTAGTATTTTCTAAACATTTTTTTTGGCCCACATGTCCTTTTTTTAAAGTTTCTTTCTTTTTTTTTTTTTTTTTTTTTGATACTAGGGATTGAATTCAGGAAAACTTTACTACTGTACTACATCCCCCAGTCCTTTTTAAGTTTTTATTTTGAGAAAATATCTCATTAGATTGCTTAGGACTCCCTAAATTGCTGTGGCTGGCTTCAAACTTGCAATCCTCCTATCTTCAGCCTCTGGAGTTGCTGGGGTTACAGGTGTGCACCACCATACCCAGCCCTCATCTTCATTTTTAGGGCAAGACCTATTAATATATGTTCAAAGGTACCAAGTTCCATGGAACTTATTTTGCACAGAATTTTTTAAAATAATAACTTCAATGGTTCCTGCATTTTTAAGACCCTTTGCTCCAAAAAGAGGCAGGAGTAGTATATATTGGCCTGGACTACGTGATCAGAATATGAATGAACCCAGTCTGCACCAAATTGCCATTGTAAAGAAATTACATTGTACAGAAAGATCATTACTCTGCTACATAGCCCTGGCTAGTGGATTTGTGTAGGACTTCCTGAACCTGTATGTCCACTTGCAAAACCATCCTCCTTTTCTGATTCAATGCTCTGTCAATCATCAGTGCTCATCATAAATGATTAATTCAACTTTCTCCCATCTTCTTTCTTTGAAATCTTGACATGCTGTCAGCACTTGTCACAAATCTGCCTGTGACATCTCTTGTACTACTTGCCTGCTCTATTTAGCAGCTCTTAAATGCCATTTGCTTATTCCCAACTGCATTGTTATCTTCTCAAAGGGAGATTGGACTTAATGCTGCTGGGTGCCTCCCTAAACATCTAGAACAATACTAAGCACATAATGAGTACGCAGATATCTGCAGCCAGGATAAATTAATTAATTAGCCACTTCAATTTCCAGCAGAAGGGTTTTTTTGTTGTTTTGTTGTGGTGGTGGTGGTGGTAGTTGTTTTGTTTTCAGAGTTTTAATTGAAGCAGGACCTGGTTTGCATATGGTAACATTTGTTCACGTAGATGAGAGCAAAAATGGAGTTCAGTAAAAATGACTATTACCAAGTGGTAGGAATTATTTTCCTTATGTAACATTTCTTAGCTGCTCTGGTGTTCTTAAACCATGAAGAGCAATGTGACACTTATGGAGTCCTAAGTGACTTTCTTCCTTTCAAGAATTATTTCAGGCTTGGATTCCCAGCAATTCAGAGCCAATTTCTATTTCTGCCATGTTCACACTTTGCATCTTTATAGCTTTTAATTTTTTTTCTTACTTACATGATATGTTCATCTTCCAGCAATGACCTTATGATCTGGGCAGAGCTAGTATACTGTTATTTTCTGTGTTTGACCATTGAAGAAACTGAGACACAGAAGTGTCAGCTGGTTGGTGGAAAAATAGGGGCTTGAACTCAAATCTTCTACCTCAGAATTCATGACTCTGTCTAATGTGTGCCAAATAGAAATGCATGAAAGTGAATGTGAAAATATGTATCAAGCTAATTGTATAAAGGAAAGATAGAAAATATCCAATTGTTTTCTTCTCATAATGGGTTTTCTTCCTTTCTTCCTTCCTTCCTTCTTTCTTTCGTTCCTTCCTTCCTTTCTTTTTTGTAATGGAGATTGAAACCATGGGTGCTTAACTATTAAGTCACATCCCCAGCCCTTTATATTTTGCTAAGTTTTTAGGGCCTTCAATTGCTGAGGCTGGCTTTGAATTTGCAATACTCCTGCCTCAGCCTCCCAAGCCACCAGGATTACAGATGTGCACCACTAAACCCCAGCTCATAATAGGTTTTCTAGTAGAAGGAAAACCGTACATCCAGCACCCCAATTGATTGACTTTTGCCCCTTCACACAGATATACAACTCTCCCTGCTCTATTTTTAAAATCACCTATAAGAATTTATAGCTGGCATTCTAATTTACTCTGCCCAGCTGCAATAACAAAATACCACAGACGAGGTCCGTTGAATTTTTTTTAAAAAAATGTTTCATAGTTCTGGAGGCTAGAAGTTCAAGATCAGGTGCCAGCTTGAGTTTCTGTTGCAGATTTTCTTCCTGGCTTACAGATTACTGCCTTTTGTGTGTCTTCACATGGCTGAAGGTGAGGAAGAGGGAGAAAAAGTCCTCTGGTGTCTCTTTTTATATGGGTGTTAATATTAGGGTACAAATATTGAGGATTAGGGCTTCAACATATGAATTTTGAAGGCATATAATTCAGACCATAACACTCCACTCCTAGCCCTTCTCACAAGCAAAATTCATGCCCTTCTCACAAGCAAAATAAATCTATTCCATCTCCACAGCCACAAAATTCTTAACTCATTCTACCACCGACTCTAAAGTATTAGATTTCATCTAAACATCATATAATAAGGTATAGGTGAGAATGGAGGTATAATTCATTCTCAAGCAAAATTTCTCTCCACCTGTGAACCTGTGAACCCAACAAAAGGAAATACCAGAAGAAATGGGCTACAGATTCCAGAGAAAGTCCAAAAGCCTAATTCCATTAGATTTTAAATCTCAGGACTCATCTTCTTTGGCTCTGTATGCTAACTTCCAGGCCCACAGGAGTGGCCCTGTCACTCACAGGGCTCTAGGCATGTCCTGCCCCTAGCTCTGCCCTCAGCTACTAGGTAGAGGCTGTTTGGAGTATAGAAATCAAGATAGTGGCCCTGATTAGCTCTGAATCACCTTTGGGGTCATCTCTCCTCTTGAAAAGCAGGGTACAGCCAAATAACCTGTCATCCCATCCTGCCAAAGCCAAGAATCCTGAAAGTCTTCATTCATTTCATTTCCATCCCCTTCAGTTGATACTGGCAATATTTCTACTCCTATAATGCCACACACTCTATATCAAATGATTATTTAGTTACAGCTTTAATATTCCCAAATGTGGGACAGAACAAGATAGTTTGTCTTCTGGATCTAAGAGAAAGTCACATTTTTTAGTGACAGTGAACCTGAAAGGTGTATGCAGCTGGCTGATGCAGGTAAAAGCTCTGGAGTGCTATTTTAACCTGGAAAACTCCTCTTCAAAACCATCCTTCTCATGGGCAACAGAGTGTAAATGTGAAAATCTAATTGTGCTACATAGTTGTGAACTCTGCAGCAGCAAGACAAGCCCAATCCTGCCATTTGAGAAACCCCCTTGCTTGCATTTCTCCACTCTCACCCACCACTTCTGACCTTGAACTGCATTTTAAACCAAACGAGGTCAATTCTTATTATTCATTGCAATTATGCTCTATAAAGTATCTGGGAATAATGAATTAACAAATACTGAACAATCATTCTTAAGGGAAATGGATTAAGTTCTTCAGAGTTTCTCTGGTCACAACATTTTCATCAGCCTTGTAATTGATATGTTTCTCTTTAAAATACCTTATGTACTCAGGTGTATTACCACATGCTTATAATCCCAGTGACTCAGGAGGCTGAGGAAGGAGGATTGCAAATTCAAATCCAGCCTCACAAATTTAGTGAGACTCTGTATCAAAATTAAAAAAAATAATAATTAAGAAATAAAAAGGACTGGAGATATAGCTCAGGGGTAAAGTGCTCCTAGGTTCAATCTCCAGTACCAAAATAACAAGAAACCTTACATAATACATACCATTGAGTCATTGACATTGAATTCACATCCAATAGCACTATAATTAATGCCTGAATAAAGATTAGCTAACACATGTATTTTTTTCCATAACCCATACCACTGCCTTTTCATACTTGGGAATACCAGACAGTATTTTAAAGGGTAAATCACCAAGAAAAAAAGATAGAAATGTGAGGATTGGGCCACTACACAGACCACGGAAAGGACCTGGGTTTATAGCACGAGAGATGAAACAGGACGGCAGAGAATGTCCTTGCTCTACCTCTGCTGTGAGTCAGGTGAATGAAAATTTTGGCTGCTATGCACAAGTCTACAGATCACTGTGCAGGTACCAGAAGCCATGATTTGGGGGTTACAAATAAGAGTTAGCACATAGGTGAACTTGAAATATAGAAAACACCAATAAGATCAATTGTGCTTGCAGTTACTTGCTCTCTGGTTCACAGCTCTTTGCCTGTGTACCTGTCTTCACCCATAGGGTGATAAAAAAAACCTGAAGATAAGGAACTACCCTCTGCAGATGCACAGGTATTTGTCAAATATTTGCTCAACTGAACACGACTTCTTGGTGTGTTGCATTCTTGTGGTATGTCAACCAAGATCCACTCAAGCCTGTTAGTGGGGTCTAACTCTGGTGGCCCTTTGGGCACACAGAGTGAAGCCCTTGAAGAGGGTGTAGAGCTTCTGTATCATCTATGATGACTGAAATAACTGAGAATCTCTTCTGACTGCCTTGATTCTCAGTACTTATGACTGAGCAAGGGGCAGAAGAATTGCTTATTTGCCTGGAATAACCTGGGGAGTGAGTGGGCTCCTACATGTGGTCTGCAGAGATGGCTGGCTCAGGCAGTTGCTTCTGATGCTTAAAATTATCCTGTTTGAACTTTATTTCTTTACGTTAAGCATTGACAGACAATTATAAAGAAGGGAATTAATCCTTTTGAGGGTCTAATTTGACAAGTCCCTTGCATGTTACCTTCTCTAATCCATACAATAATCCCATAAAGTTGATAGAACTATCCCTTTTAGACATTGAAGCAAAGGGACATGCAGAAAGGCAGTAAATGTGGTGGTCTATCCAACATCAGGGGGCTGGGGATGTGGCCCAGTAGTAGAGTGTTTGCTTGCCTGGCCTGTGTGAGGCCCTGGGTTCAATCCCTAGCACTGCCCAAACCAAACCAAACGAAAACGAAACCCCCCAAAATGAACAATAACCACACAAAATAAATAAATAAATAAAATTTAAAAACCCTACAGCTAACATTGTTCGATCACAAACTTCTGGTTATTTTCTGTTATTCCTGGATAGGGGATCATATAGCCTTTATCAGTCACAAATTATTTCTTTTAGTCATTTCAACAAATATGGGTAGGAGATTTACCAATCTAAGAAACAGGGTATGAGGGGCTAAAGTCATTGAGTCAGGCACAGCTCCTAGCCTCACTGAAGAATGTGTACATAAATAATTAGGAAATGGGTAGAAGTGAGCCGTGAGAGTAGACTGTTGTCTCTTTGGATGGAAGAGTAGTCCTCGTGGAGCAAGAGACCCACACTTGATTTGAGGGACAGTGATTAGGATAAAAGCACAGGCAAAGAGATAAGAAAGTCTGGGTCAAAAACTGGTGCTCAAGGAAACTGAATGCAAAGTCAGAACAGGGTAAGGCAGATGGGAAGTATCATATTGAGAAAACAACTTCATACCCAGGCGTGGTAGCACACACCTGTAATCCCAGCCACCCTGGAAGCTGAGGCAGGAGGATTACAAATTCGAGGCCAGCTTTGGCTATTTAGCCAGACAGGGTCTCAAAAAATTTTTTAAAAAGGGATTGGGGATATAGCTCAGTTGTGAAATGCCCCTGGGTTCAATCCCCAGTACCAATGTAAAAAGAAAAGAAAAGAAAAATTAATTTCCAGGTTCAGACTCTGCACTTGGTACTGAGGCTGAAAGACAGTACCCAAGAATGGGAGTGATTTGTGGAATACAGTATGTATTAGTTTGTTCAGACTCTGTAACAAAATGCCAGACTAGGAGACTGAACAACAGAAATGTGTTTCTCACAGTTCTGGAGACTAGAATTCTGAGACCAAGGTGTGTCATCCAGGTTAGTTTCCTCTGAGGCCTCTCTTCATGGCCTGCAGATGGCCACTTTCCTCCTGTGTCCTTACATGGCCTTTCCTCTGTGCCTTTGTGTCCTAATTTTCTGTTCTTATTAGGACATTAGTGGTATCAGATTAGGGTCCACCCTCATGATTTCATTTTAATTTAGTTACTTCCTTAAAACCCTATCTATCTCCACACGGTCACATTCTGAAGATCTGAGAGTTAGCACTTCAGCACATATGAACTGTTGGGGGATGCCACTTCGCCCATAACACAGGGTGAGATGGATCAGGGGGAGGAGGAAGTGGGGAGGAGGGTCAGGAGGCATTCAAGCCTGTGAGCAGGCCATGGCCATGGAGGAGGGGTAAAGAGCCTATACAATGGACCTTGGTCTGAGGACTTTTCTCTTTATAATCAGAAAAACAACAAAACAGTTCTGCAAGAGGTGTGGTCAAAGAGAAGGAAAGCAGCTAGAATCAATTTGGCTTGTGTTATGGTTTGGATCTGAGGTGTTCCCCACCAGAAGCTCTTGTTAGGCAGTGGAGCAATGTTCAGAAGAAATGACTCGATGGTGAAATCTATAACTTAATCAGTGGATTACTCTATCTACTCTTGATGGTTTTGGGGAGGGCAGGACTGGAGGAAGTAGGCCACTGCCATGTGCCCTTGGGGATTGTGCTTTGTCCCTGGCTCCTGGCCATCTCTCCACCTCTCTGCTTCCTAGCCACCAGAAGCATAACTTTCCTTCACCATGATGTTCTGCCTCATGTCAGGCCCAGAGTGAGGAAGCTGGTTGACTCCATGGACTGAGACCTGTAAAACCACGAGCCCAAAATAAACTTTTCCTACGTTTAGTTGTTCTTGTTGGGTACTTTGGTCACGGCGACAAAGAGCTGAGGAACACAGCAAGTTTTCCCCAACCCATAGAGGCATCTCCAAAGCCATTACTTCTCACCACCTCCCTGTAGCAGGAGGGTTGCTTCTGATTCCCAGCCTCCGCAGGACAAAATGTCTCATTACTCTATGGGCTCCAAGCATTTATATCACAATCGCTCATGCCTAAAATCTGAATCACAGCCAGGACATTCCTGGGTGACAGCACCCATGAACTAATCATTAATGTTCTTGGCACAGAAACTGGGTGGGCATTTATTCCCTTTCCCAAGACTGGTGATGAATGGGGTTTTGCAAAGACTGCATAATTTCTTCATTTCTCCATAAGTCTGTGCCTTCTGCTGGCATTTTAAGGAATGTATTTTTATAGAGTTTAGTGCTATTTAGTAATTTTCCAGGAGGGCACATTGCCCAGGCCAGATGGACATATTTTTTTTCTGGTTCCAGCTAGTGAAGTCCTGTCTGATAAGATCCTATCCCATCCTACTTGAACAGCAATACACAATTTGTTTGCAAGGTGGGTGGTTAAAAAAAAAAAAATGACTCCATTGGCAGCTTTTTACAGTGGGCCACAGTGGGAGAGCCATGTTAATATCTGAAAACTCCTGACATGAAAGACAGCTGGAGTCAAGGGAATCTGCAAGGACACACTCAAGAAATGAAAAAAAAAATTTTTTTTCAGTACTGGAGATTGAACCCAGGGCCTCATACCATACTAAGCAAGTACTGTGCCACTGAGCCACATCTCCAGCCCCAGGACATTTTGGTTTGAGAATGTAGCAACATTATAACATAGGATGGAATCATGTTACAGAGCTTGGAGCCTGCTGGGTGGAGCTGGAGCAGCCACCACAGTCCCCAGATGCCACTCTTTATGACTTCACTAGAAAGAATTCAAGAAAAAACACAAAGTAGTAAGCAAATGTTTAGAGAGAATGAAAGGAAAGGGTTATGTACAACATAGGAACTGCACAGACCACCTCTGAGAGAGGCCGGCGTGGTGCTCACAGGGCCAGAGTTTTTAAGCAAACTGAGTCTTTTGTTCTTGCCTTGATTTCTCTCTCACCCTAAATTGGTTTATTACCCTTTGGATATCCCCCAGCAACTTCTTGTATGAGGGCCCGGAAATTCTGGTTGACAGAGTGGTTATAACATTATGCATAGTTGGTTGTAAGAGATAATGATGATACTTATCTGAAAACCACAGTGCCCCTTGAGGAGTTTTAATTAGCTGTAGCTGGGGGGTCTTGATGTACCAGACCCCACTTTTCTGAAAATACCTATTTGAGTTAGGGTCCCAGGATTTGAAGTAATGCCACAGTCTGGCTGGGCACAATTCACAAGCCACTTATCAAGCAGAAACGAACTTTATTTTTAGAACACACACACACACTGGCACCATAGGAGCTCTTCAGGAATTCCCAACAGCCACCTCAGGCACTCCCTGCGAGCACCTCCCCCAATCTCTTCCCGCTCTTGAGGCTGATTGGCTGGGTCGTGTGGGCGGAGCCAAAAGAGTCCCCCAATGAGTAGCTCCATGTTCTGAAAGGACTGGGAAACAGCCCAATGAGCATCACTGCAGAGGAGCCAATCAGCTGGTTGCTGGAGCTGCGGTGAGCCAATCAGCTGGAAGTTTGCTGGGGCCCCTTCAGCTGTGGCTCTCAACAAAGTAATAACTCCCTCAAAGGATTATAGTTCTCTGCAGTCTGGGGAAGGTCAGGCATTCCAGATCTCATCTCCCAAAGCTTGCCTGTTCAGGTAACGTTCCCTACAGTTTCTGGTTTGGGGTTCCTGCATGCTTCTTGGTGCATAGGCCTAATGTCTGTCCTCCATTATCCTTTCCCTCTACCTAACTAACCTACCTAACAATAGGACAGGATGTCAAGGAGCCATTCTAAAGAGAGAGTCAGTGCATCAAGAGGCCTGTGTTTCTTTCTGTGTCCATTTTTCTTTAGAAAGAGAAGGTTGGCACACTGAAGTGCAATGGAGAGGAATAAACTTTGGCTTTCTGAGACAGTCACTTCAATTTCCAGTTATATTGCACTATAGGGTCACCTGTCATCTGTTATGTTCTGCAGTTATTGGAACAGAGCCTCCTTGCATGCTGAGTTATCTGCAGAACCGTGTAAACATCAGATGTGGGGAACATGTAAAGTCTCTGGCACATGCCAAGGACTTCTTGGGTGGTACTCCTTGGATTTGGCAGATGGGCTCTCCTTTCTTGCTTTTATTTTATTTTTTTTAAACTAACCTAAAGGGAAGAGAGGCCAGGTTGTAGTTTCATGGAATAACATCTTCCATGAAGTAAGAGTGACATCATGAATAGAAACAACTGGGTATTTTTTCTTTTTCAGTATTTAGACATACCTTAAATTTGAATATTAATAATTAATATCATTAATTATTAACAATTTTTATATCTTCTCCCCAGAAGATTCTCTTCCTGCTCCGGGATCTGGCTGAGTCAATAGGAAATCAGTCTCTCTCTGAATTCTCTACAGTTGCTACTTCTCTTTGCCTTCCTGAAGGTGAGGATCCCATGACATAAGTTCTTTTCATCAGTTCTTTGGCTGTAAATTCTCATTTCTTCTTGCCTCATCTACCTGCTAATGTAGAATTCTCAAAGCTCAATCATTTTTTTTTTCACTCATCAGGCAAATATCTTGACTTTACCAGAAGGCAACACATGTTTTCCAAGGAAGGAAGTGTTGTTCCCATTTCACAGATATGAAAACTAAATCAAGCAATGACGACGAAGTGACTTGTCCTGATCATGGCTCTAGAAATCAAGACTTGTGTTTTTCTTTAAAAAAAAAAAATCTTTCATGGCGAAGAAAACAACTCAGATAAGGAGGTTAAAAGAACAACAAATCAACTGCAAAAATAAACATTAGCACCAACCCTAAGAGAAAAAATAAATAAATTGGACTTGATTCCCATTTAAAATTTGTTCTGTCTAGAATATGTAAAGGGCATGTGAAACTCGACAGGAAAACAACCCAATAAGAAAAGGGCAAAATATTACAATGATTTATCAGTAGAGAAGACATACACATGGCAAATAGCCAAATGAAAAGAGGCCTAATTTCCTTCATCTATAACAATCAGGGTGGGGACAATATTGCATAGTTGTCTTAGTGTTCTCCTGAAGCTATATTGCTGGTCAGAATGAAAATAGGTCTAGCCATTCAGGAAAGTGGTTTGGAAACTTCTTAGGCACTCTAGACATTCTACTCCTAGGCACAGACTCAAGAGAAAGGAACGCACAAGTACACACACACACACAAACACACACACACACACACACACACACACACACTTCGTTTCATAATCCTCAGAACTGGGAGCAATTCAATGCCCAGTGACTGGTACATGGATAAGTGTTAAATCCATAAAATGGGAGAAAACTCAACAATGTAAAGGATCAAAGTACTAATAACAACGGCAGCATGAATTAATTTCACAAGCATTACGGTAAGTGAAAGAAGTCAAGTGCTAAGTGCTATGTGTTTTACAATTCCACTTATATGGCATGCTGGAAATGGCAAAATGAAGGTAACAGAGAAAATATCAGTGATTGCCAGAGTTGGAGGTGGATGGCCACAGAGGGCACAAGTGACCATTTAGGGGTGATGCAGACTGTTGATATATTGATGTGGTAATGAGGTAATAAGGGTATACATGTTAAAACTCATAGAACTCTACACCCCCCAAAGAGCACATTTTGAATTATGCCCTAATAAATATTTAAATATGTAATGTAAGGAAGGAATCGGTGACAAACACTCTTTTACATTCATTTATCCTCCATCGGCCCCTTTGCAGGAAGGCCTATATGTTAGATGCTGCCTGGTAGCTCAAAAATCTAGAGAAAAATAATGTGGTCTTTATTCACAGTGTGGTGGAGTCATAAAAGAAAATAAGACTGTTTTATAATAGTATTTTCTGGTCTATGGCAGGAAGAGCACAGAGAACAGTTACAGTTGTGGAGAAAGGAAGACAGGAAAGCTCCCTGCTAAGGACTGATAGGGGCTAAGGCCTGAAGAACAAGTCACTGGTGAAGGGGGAGGTCTTGCCATGTAGGAAACAGCAGGAGCAAAAATACGAGGGCGGTGAGAGCTGAGGAGAGTGGACTCTGTCCCCACCTCAGCAGCTGCAGCCAGGGCTTTTGCAACCAGCACTAACCCCCTTAGAAGAACAGAACTGAGGCAGGTCCCCTGACCCCATTCCCTTGTAGCACAGACATTTTGCAAACACTCATAAAATTCATCCTTGCAGTCGAAATCCAACAACGAACATAGAAAATGTACAAGAAATGATGAACATTGAAAACCACCTTTAAGCAAACACTACAGTGACTGTCGTTGAAGCCAAGAATCTTTAATGGACATTAATGCTGAAAGTATGATGAGAAGCAGAGCCAGCTGCCTAGTCACAAAGCATCTTCTGACAATATTTTATCAAAGGGGAAATAGGGACTTCAGTGAAGGAAACTCGTAATACCACCCACCTCCATCAAGGGATCTAAGGGACCTTACCAAGACATAGAAGAGGACATCGATTCTCTGGTGCCCCCCATATTTGCACTCTTGTTGTCTATCTGTCAGAAATGCTATCTTAGATCAGGCTGCCATCATAAATTACCATTGACAAGTGGCACTTATTTCTCACAATTCTGGAGTCCAGGAAGTCGAGATTAAGGTGTTGATTATTTGGTACTTGGTGAGGTCCTGCTTCTTGATTTGCAGAAGTTCTTCTCCCTGTCATGTCCTTACATGGCCTAGAGCAGAGACAGGAAGGAAGCAAGCTTTTGTGCCTCTTCTTGTAGGAACACTAATTCCATGCATAAAGGCTCCCCCTAATAAAATCACATTGAGGGTGGGTTAGGATTTCAACATGGGAATTTGGCAGGGAACACACGCACATTGAGTCCATAATAAATGCAAAGCCTCACTGTAATTCTGAGGGGAACCTCAGATGAACTCAAACTGAAGAGTGTTCCACAAAATAATGGATCTATATATTTCAAATTTTCCAAACTGAGCACAATGGCTCACACCTATAATCCCAGTGGCTTGGGAGTCTGAGGCAGGAGGGTCACAAGTTCAAAGCTAGCCTCAGTAAAAGTGAGGCGCTAAGCAACTCAGTGAGACCCTGTCTCTAAATAAAATATAAAATAGGGCTGGGGATGTGGCTCAGAGGTCGAGTGCCCCTAAATTGAATCCCCAGTACAAAAAAAAATTTCCCAGGCCATGAAGTACAAAGAAAAACTCATAGATGGGAAGAGACAAAGAGGACAAAGCTAATTATAATATGGGTTCCTGAACACAAAGAAGGACATTAATGGCAAAATTTTTTTAAAAATTCAAATAAGGTCTGTTGATGAGTTCTTAGTATCATATCAGTTTGATTTTCTGTTGTTGACCATCATACCAGAATTACTATACTCCTATAGTATATTTACAGCTTTATTTTTAAGAAGCTTAAAAAATAAACGTTTTCTGAAAAGAACTTTACAAGTGTGTGCACAAGGACACTGTGTCTATTGCTATTTTCTTTCTTTATACTTTCTCTTGGTCTGAACAAAGTACAGTTATGAGTCTCTGTAATTAGGGGCACCAAAACCATCTTATAGGACAGAAAAAGGCTCTTACCTTATCTTTTTGTCATCAAACATTATAGAATCAAATATTCAAAGATCATCTCCTCCATTCTGAGTTCTCAGTGTCTCAAACCTGAACTCCCTGATAGATGAGAACCTTTGCTCCTATGTTACAATGTTGATGGCGTTATGAAATTCTCACAAGTCTAAGTTCACATCCACATCCTACAGAATAGAAGATGCTTGTGGTTTTCTTGAAGGTCAAAGATAATCCTTCTCAGCAGAGGGCTTTTAGCAACAAATCAGGGGGTCAAGATTCTGTGTGAGAGCCCAAAGGCTGGTGCTGGCTGTCAATGCTAACTACTGCACAGGGTCAGTCTTCCACAAAAATGATTGGCCAGGTTTCCTCATGTGAGTCTGAGCTCTATTATTTCCCCCATTCACTGTGGTTTTGTTTTTTGGCTGAAGAAC
Organism: Urocitellus parryii; assembly: GCF_045843805.1. NCBI lineage: Eukaryota > Metazoa > Chordata > Mammalia > Rodentia > Sciuridae > Urocitellus > Urocitellus parryii. The sequence goes on from NC_135536.1 coordinate 158,540,307, forward strand.
TGAAGGGAAGACACAAAGAACACATTTTTTTCCTTGATTAATCTGCAAAAGTGGGTTTTAGATTTAATTGCATTTGAAGTGCGCAGAAGGAAACCTTTCTAACATTACCAATCAGCAGAAGAGACTGTCAGTATTTATGCAGACCCGTGTTTATTTGGTTTTCTGACTTCCCCAGTTTCCTGGGGGTAATTGGCTCTCCTTCACTCTGTGTGGTCTTGGTGGTATGGCAATTCCAAGAGCTTGAACACACACAAGAGTTGGAGGTGACCTTGAAGCTCCTTCTCCTAGATTCTTCTTTTTGCTCTCCTTGTACATCCAGGTGCATGGCTCTTGTCCTGGGCTGGCCAATTAGTTGCTTCAATCTTAGACTTTGAATAATACAAGAAGGTAGGAGACTGCTCCACTTCCATCCTTTCAGTCTTATTTCCCCTAAGAAGCTATGGGATGGTCCCACTAACAAGGTCATCTCATTCTCTGGGTCTCACCTCCTTCAAACCCAGTCTGTCACCCTACCCTATCCTGGAAGCTGGACCTTGTATTAGTGTGGTCCAATGGGGCTTATTGAAAATCCCTTTTTGGAAAAGTTAGCTAGATCTGCTACCTCTTGTTTGCTTGAACCAGAGGACTCTAACTGGTTCAATCTCTCAAAATCAAGAGAAGACTTTTGACTGGCTTCCAATTGAAATAAAGGATCCTCAATACTGTGTAGTTCCTGACCCCATGATCTGGGCTTTTGGAAATATAGGATGCAGGCTTCAAACTTTTAATCTCTTTAATCACTGAAGTTTCTCCTGAGAAGGATGGGAATCCTTGAAACAAAGAATCATTTACTAAGTATCTGAAACCACAAAGAACTGATTTCAGAGTATCATTTAGAACTGGTTGTAATATACTTCATAGTAGTCTCTATATACATGCAACATGTTTAATAACATAAATTATCAAGTTTATGGGTTTATTTTGACTTCATGTATAATTTTCCATCTCAGAATTTGAAAGAATAACCATTAATGAGATATAATCCTCATGAGAGGAGCATCTAAATGTGAAGTCATTACAAAAAAATTAACATTTGTTCTGTTTCTTAAAATTTTAACAGTTCACTCAAGAAAAAGAAAAGAATATGTTCTTACAAAGACTGTAAAAGAATGCTTATAACAGACTTATTTGTAATAGCATAAAACTGGAAACAACCCAAATGTCCATCAACAATTGACTTGACCAAAAACTTGTGTATCCCTACAGTGGAATGTTATTCAGTAATTAAAAAGAGACATGCAGCAATGTAGGTATATTTCAAAATAATTATTCTTAATGAAAGAAGTCAAACAAAAAAAGAGTATGTATTTTATGGTTCTTTTATACACAATTTTAGGAAATATAAACTATGTGACAGTAAAAAGATTTGTGGTTGTCTGGGAACAAGGAAAGGAATTAACAAGTGATATAAGAAAAGTTTTGTGGGTGACAAATATGTTTAATATCTTGATTTCAGTGGTGAGGTCATAGATGTATGTGCATGTCAAACCTATCAAATTGTTCACTTAATTATCTATAGCCTATTGTATGCAATTTATTTCCCAAAGAAACTGATATAAGGACAAAATCCAGTTATTTCTCTGCCAGGTTTGGTGCTAGATGTTCTAACAGAAAGATGCAAAATCCAATATTAATGCTCAGAGAGATCTAAGAGGCCATTCATTCAAAGGTTGGTAAATTTCTATAAAGGGCCAGAGAAAAAATATTTCTTTCTTTGTAGGCTATATGGTCTGTTACAATATTCAACTCTGCCAATGAAGTACAGAAACAGGCAGAGATGGTATGCAAATGAGTGAGAGTGGCTGTGTCCCAATAAAACTTTATTTACAAGAATAGGAAGTGAACCTGATTTGACCCAGGGGCTATAGTTTGCTGAATTTAGTCTAGTTAAACACTTAGTTATAAATAAACAAAGAGATGAAAGCTACATGGGCAACCAGTGGTAGATTGTAGAAATCAAAAATTATATACTTTAATATTTTTATGAAGCTTTAGTTTTAGAAATGTAAGTTAAAACTGTATTTGACATTAAACCAGCAGAGGTTCTCATGGTCTTTGAGAAGCATATGTATGATCAGCTTCCCATGGAAGGGGACACATGGCATGGGCTTGAGGACAATCTATAGGAGCTGAGCATGATCTCCCGTCAATAGTCAGAAGGAAAATGAAGACCTCAGTACTACAATCCAAAGGAAATAAATTCTACCTTAAGTTGGTGAGCTTGGAAGAGGACCCTGAGAGGATCAGATAAGATCACAACCTTAGCTAACCCTTGTTGAGAGCCAGGAGCAGAGCACCCAACCCACCCATACCTGGACCCTTGACCCATAGAAAATGTGAGATAATAAATTTATGATAAATAATTTTTAAAAACTTGTATTTGAGCAAATGCCTAAATATCACTCCTTAGACTGCCAGTTACAAGAGAATATGTACTTCTATGATAGAGAAATCCACAAGTCATTACCTTAACTAATAACAATCATCACAAACAGTGGGGCCACCTGGATTTATGTGCCTCCTGGTGTCATGCAAAATGAGATGGGCAGCATCATCTGTAAAGGATTACTTCCAACAGTGTTCCAAAGGATCAATCAAATCCAGCCTTTGGATCTCATTCCCATCCCATACAAAATGTAAAGGATAAAGGAGAAAATTAAACAATTTGAGGAAACAGAGAACTATAGAGTGGGGTTCATATGACAAGAAAGTTGACCCGATCTCTTGAAGAAGCAAATGCTATTGGAAAGAAAACTGTGGGAGGAAACTGCTATAGATTATAACTGTGATGGTCTCTGGTTTGAAAGAGATTGCTGTGAAAGTATTTTGAATAACAATGGAGAAATTTCATTATCATCTAGTTATTAGGTAATATTATAAAATGATTATGATTTTTAGGAGATACATGATAAAATTTTTAGAGATAAGTTTTTATGATGTCAGTGAATCAAAAATTATTGAACATAGGAAGAAAAAATTTTTAAAGTAAAAACAATTGTTGAATTCAAGTGATAAGTTTATGTGTGTTCTGTTGTACCTCTTTTTCAAACTTCTGTATATTTGAACTTTTTCATGAGACAACATTAAGAAAATTATTATATTTGATAATATGTCTTGAGAGGAAGATATTCTTATAAAAGCATGTGAATTATGTTAAATTACCCTGTATCTACACAAACTATCATAGGATAAAAAGCCTTTAAACATTAAGTTTTATATCATGTTTTATAATAATTAATTAAAAGTAGAAAAGTAATTCCTTAAAAGGAAAATTAAATCCTGTCACCTAGCCCTGTAATCGAGGTGCAGATTTGAATGACAAGGAAGGCTCTAAGAAATTTAATGAGGGTGAACCCTAAATTTTGTTAGTAATGGAATTCATTCAACATGCAACAACAAAAAATAGACACAACAACAAAAAAAAAAAAACAGCCAATTTTTTTTCTATACTTGTGACACCTTTAGAAAACAATTCAAAAAAATGCTAGTCCCAGTCAAAGAATAAATTTCAACATTTTCAGATAAGAGGTGATACCTCTAAAATTAGAGAAGTGGAAGGGTCCATGATTGGAACCAGTCACAGCCCATTACTCAGGTATCCTTAGCTACCTCTTAACATTTTCAGGCATTTGTGCCTGAACACCACAGTGTCTTAGGTTGCATGCCTTTTCCATATTTTCCCCAACATATCCATTAATCACTGAGTAAGTAATATAAGATAAATATCTGTAAAGTGTGTTTGTTTGAGCCTAACTGGGATTAGGTATGTATCAAGACACCTGGAGATAAAGAAAGATAACAGGCATCATAACCCAGGGTAGCAAATGCTATTGGTGACCCATCCTTCACAATCATCATTCCTGGATAGAGTACCTGAGTCTGAGGGAGGGAGAAAGGGAATAGCATGGATGGTGAAAGGAGACCCTCATCATTATACAAAATGCATGTATGAAGATGTGAATTTGGTGTCAACATACCTTATATATAATCAGAGATATGATAAATTATTGTATAATGGTGTATTAAGAATTATAATGCAAAAATAAATAAATAGATAAATAGATAAATAAAGAAGAAGTAAATGATCTATGTTATTTTTGATAATAACATGATATCATGGCTAACTTGAGCAAAGAAGTAAAGTTAATGAATTGTTAATCTTCGAATTAAAAGATGGAGCAATTATTGTGTTAAAAAAAAAAAAAAGAATACCTGAGTCTGTCTGTAGCCCTGAGAGTTCATTTAGCCCTTGTAGAGGGTGAGCTAGGAGTAACGGAGAGCTAACACCTAGGAGCAATTTTCAATAAATAACCGACAAGAGTCAGTAGATAAATACCCCAGATGCTTTGTCTCTTGGTTGGATATCTCTAAAACAGGTTCCACAGTCTCCCAGAGGAGTAGCAGCAGTAATAGCCTCAATTCACCCCCTTTATTAGCTTTGTTCTCTTCCCTGACTCACTTCCTCACTCCCTCACCAATACTTCTTGGGTTCACCTCTTAAATAAACTACTTTGATTCACTTTCATGTGTGCAAGTATTCTTCCCAGAGCCACAGAAGGCTCCAAGTTCCAGGATCCCTAATGATATAACATCCACATGGGCAAAATAGAAAGTATTTTAAAATGATGCAGGTACTTTAAATGTTGAATTTGGTCTAAAGTGGTAATCCAGGTTTAGCCTCTATTAACAAGTTTAGCCTTCATTGCCAAAGCAGCTCAACAAGAGAGGATTATGGTTGGTAGATATGCTTAATTAGTTAGGAATAAAACCAAATATATGTGCCCCTCCCCCCACACCTCTACCGTGGTTCTGGGGATTGAATCCAGGCATACTTCACCACTGAACTACATCTCCAGCTCTTTTTAATTTTTATCTTGAAACAGGTTCTCCCTAGTTTTCCCAGACTTACCTCAAACTTGCAATCCTCCTGCTTCAACCTTCTGAGCCACTGGAATTATTGGCATGCTCTGTTGCACCCAACCCAAATCCCCCTTTTGTTCCTTGGGCTTGAAACAATTTTCCCCCCAAGAAACTATACAAGGTTCTTGATTATCTCTACACAAGCAAACAAACATTCATGTCTGTATTCATAATTTATAGTATCTATCTGTCTGGGATTCTTTTCTATTATATCTCCTGATTGATGCCAGCTGCCTCACCTTGCCTGTATCCTGTCTGGCTATAACCAGCCTCTACAATTAGTTTTCTGCCCTCTGCTTAGCATGACCCAAATTCTGGACCTGTCTTACCTCACACTGATGGCCTGACGACAGGGTTCTGATGGATTTTGTACAAACAGCTAAATCTTTAAAATCGATATGCCCTAAATAGAAAAAATTCTTTCTAGAGGATTTCCTACCATGTCTTCGATGTTTATCTAAAATCACCAGCCATGCTTAATCCTGAAAGCTGCAAGACACATACATAAATGTTTCATCTCAGAAGAAAATTGAAGTCTTCAGAATTATAAAAATATATCAGTACATCTGAAGTTTTTTTTCTTGTAAAATGAAAAATCCAGTCCATATCAATAACCCCTTCATAGGGAGGTGGTTATTCAATGAAAGGATTTGACAAAATCGTGGGGCACTTAGTAGGTGGCCTTTAAATGGTAGCTGTAAACTAGGTAATAAGCAAAGTAGAGAACATCGGCTTTACTCCTCTTTGTGCAACCTCCGTTGTCTTGTTGTGACTTCTACAGACCACAGCTTAAGTGCAACACCTTTTTAGAAAGTACAATTTCAGAGAAGCAGAAGTGATAGAAAAGGAGCAGGGCAGAGAAGACACAGAGCAAATGGGAGGTGGTGCACTACAGAGACAGCCACCACTTCATATTAAGACCAACCAGTTGTACCATCTTTTGAGACTATCTTCTGAGAGACCATAAGGATGCTGCATCTACAGACAGTGCGCTAGCAGGGAAGGTGAAGGAAGAAGAAGGAGAATTTATATACTCTCTTTTGTTCACACGGATGGGAGATTTACTCTTATCAGGCATGATCCCCTGCACCATACTGGGAGCCCATGTGATACCACACAGGTTCCAGTGTGCCTCAAGCCTCAGTGGCAATGGAGAAGTCACCCTGTATCAAAGGCAAGAAACTCAAAGTATGGGCACTGGCACCATGTACACTGTGGCCATGGCAGTGATGAGAACCTGCATCAAGTTAATCTCCAGAAAGTGAAAGACAGGGAGGAACAAGTAAGTACTCAAGAGTTGGAGACGAGTGAGCCTATTTAATCCAAAGTGAGGCGGAAAACTCTTTGTTAAATACACTGAGTTATGTTTTTTTCACTTCAATATTTCAGGAGATGGAGATATAGCACCAACCTTCAGAAGTCCCTAATATTTAAGCTTTTTTTTTCCACTTGACAAGTGTCCTAGGTTACATCAAATAACTGTTGATACAAAAATCAGGATTTAAGTACCAGAAGGGATCTTAACAAATCAAACACTTTGTAAGAACAAAATCTTTATGCTATGAATAATTGTCCTTTAACCATTCTATTTCAATATGTTGGATTTTTCTTTTGAGAAAACACTCTTGTACAATGTCTTTCTTTTTTAGGCTATTTTGATTCCTTTTGCTATTAGATTCTATGGCATTGGGAATTCACAGTATTTCCTGTTGCAATGTGAAGGTTATTTGTTACACAATGTATCTGACTCACATCTTCAGCCTCAAACTATTTGAGAGAACAGACTGCTCCTTAAATAGCTTATATTCCTCCTCAGAATCCCTAGAGAATAACAAACTCTCAATTAGTTAATAATTGTTGGGTGGGACACAACCTGAAAAACCAGGCATTAGATGAATATTAAATAAATGATGGGGTAGTCATACAAGGGAAAACAGTGCAGTTCCAAAAAAAGTAAATTAAAAAATAAAATAATGAAAGTTTATACTAATATATACATGAAGAAATGGAAAACAATTATTTAAAGTGAAATAAGAAAATTAAAGAACACTATGTTTATAATGAACCTATTTTAATTACATATGTACACACACTAATGTAGATCTGCATATTTAAAAATATAAAAGGTAAAGTTAAAGACTAAACTGTTAAGGCTATTACCATCAGGGATCATGTTGATAGAAAGGGAAAGAATTCTTCCTTTTTATTTATATTGTTTGTGTTTTTAACAACAAACATTTTTTGCTTATGTAATCTAAAAATGAACAAGGAAAATAAATAATATTTTGAGTCATGGGTACTTGATGACACAGTAGGAAAATATAGTCAACTGGGTACAAATAAATACTTAATTTTGACATTAACTTAGTACCATCTCTCATTTACTTGTTCTTGGAGACAAATGCTAGTTCCATTTTTTTTTTTAATCCCTGAGAGCCACTGGAACCTCTGCATTCTCTCTCAACTTTTCCTCAAATCACAGTGTTCTTGGCTGATTTGCTTGGCTATATGTCATCACAATTGCAACACCATTCATTCTTCTGCAGATAGTTCTGTTTACAGATCTAATAAATAGATTTAAAAAAATTGCAGCCAGCTATGCATAACCGAAATGGCTGTTTTTGCTTTTCTTTCTTTTTTTGGTACTAGAGATTGAATCCAGGGTCCCTTAACCACTAAGCCACATCTCCATCTCTTTTTATTTTTTACTTAGAGACAGGGTCTTGTTGAGTTACTCAGGGCCTCACTAAGTTGCTAAAGCTGGGTTTGAACTCACGATCCTCCTGCCTCAGCTTCCCCAACCACTGGGATTATAAACTTGCTCCACTGTACCTGGCAGTTTTGCTTTTCTTAATCTCAGATTTTCACTACCAAAGTCTGCTTCATGGAAATAATTTGTGTACTCTAAACACTTATAATATTGTACTATAATATTGTACTATAAGCACTTACACTATTGTAGTCAGGTGTTCTGGCACAAATTGTCTCTAATCAATCCTATATAGCAAAGTATAATAAATCCTTACTTGAAGTCCTCGGAAATAAGGGATCAGCTATTATGGGCCAGGTTATATGGGCAATGAACAAACAGACTCCATTTTTACCCTGAGACTCCATGTCATATGAGAAATGCTTCTCCCCTGGGAACAACCTGCTTCTCTACCTATCAATACTTGCTTAACACAGCATGTTTGGCAGTACAAAATGGCAATTCTTATACGATGTAAAATTGTTCTGTCTTTGAATGTACCCTCTCAGAGATTGTCTAGATGTTAGTAGCCATTCTTTAACTTGTACTCAACTAGGGTCATTTGGACTCTCTTTCTTTCTGCTTATGATTATGGAAAGTCCTATGAGAAATACCAATGTACCCATTGCATTGTTTCGCTAATGGCTCAATTTCAGCTTCTGTACTCACGCCCCTCCTTGCTTGCTTGCAGCTATGGCAACCTGGATACAGTTTTTGAGTTTTGCAGGGGTTTGCCTTAAATACCTTGAAATTCCCAGGCTCGAGGCTGTTCCTTGCAGAAACAGTTATGGGTCCTTTAGGGAGCAGTCACTGGCTGGCTAGATAAAGACTCTCTAATTCAGACAAAATGGACTTGGTGCGTTTTCTGAACATAACACAGCTATTTCAGTTTGTGTTCACTTTCTGAATCTTTGTGTGACTTCCTTCACGATGCTTAGAAATCAGATCAAAAGGGAAAGAGGCACTGCTTTCCCCAGGAAGGCAGTGGGATGGGAAGAAACAGCTGTTTTCTCAGGTTTGCATCAGCTATCCCATTCCTCAGTCCCTCCCACATTTCCAAAGCACCTACAGAAACCATTTTAATCATTCTAGGAGAACTGAGATCTCATCTCCACACTCTTCATTCTTCCCACCCAATAACACTCATCCTCAGATCACTGATTACAGAGAATAAGCAAATAGTCAAAATGGCATAACAGGTATTTTAGGTATCAGAGAACCCTTTGGATATCCAGGGAATAGGGAACATCAAAGAAGGCCCTCATGGATGCTGAAGGAAAAGGAGAAGAATCAAAGACAGCCTTCTGATTGCAAGATGCCAAAGTAAGACCTGAGTTGGGAGGAACAATTTGTAATACTGAACACTATTGAAAAATCACATACTCCATGAAAAAAAAAACCCAAGTAATAAGAGCCAACAAGAACTTGAAAGAATAAAGATTCAGCAAGATGGATCATTATGCCCCCCAGAATCTTTACATTCAATTTTGACTTTTCTCCAAGAAAAGAAAATTCAAGGAATGTGATCTTAACCTAGATTTTTTCATTATGTAGAGACACACAAACTTAAATGAAAAAATTTTTTTTCTCTATCTTCTGAATGCAATTTAACCTTTATTTCTATTATGAATTTAGACAAAAATGAGTTATCTTATTAGAATCTATAATTTTGGTACTAGTGATAATAGATGTTTTGGGATTATGTAACAGTTATCCCAGAGATCTTGAAACACTGTTTACATTCACCACTATTCAGGATTACAGTAGTTAATTGACCTGTCATTAGATTTCATTACTTAGTGTGTTAATAAAGAATCAGTGTATTGCAATACTATAAACTTTTATGATATTTTGATACTTGGGTTTCAAAACAATCGGTTTCCTTTGAAATTCAGTTTCATTTTTTGACTCTAAAAGCACTCTTCTAAGAAGGAATCCACAGACTTGAACTATCAATATGTAACAGAAACAGCTAAGACCATTAAAAAAACACCCAAATAAGACCAGTCAAAACTGTCCACCCATGGAAGAGTAATCTAAACACAGAGGGCAGATTTGAGCCATTCCTTTGGAGTGGTTTGTTCCACAGCAATAAATAATAATGCATACATAATAAATATATCTCTACTAATATTTATTCATCATTTTTCTCTATATCAACCTTTTCATTCAAATTAGTTAACGTTTAAATGATCCTTATAGCATTCCCAGAATAGAAAGACATCATATTCAGTTGACACAAATAGAAGCAAACGAAAAACAAAGAAAAGGAAAACACTAAATGATGTTATTCAACTTTGGCCAGATAGGTTGTGTAGAAAGGCTTGTTATTAAATGAAAAAGAGAGGTTCAGAGGTGATAGAGTAATGATGACACATCACCTACAAAGTGAGACCTTCACCTGCAAGAAGGCAGAAGAACCAAAGAAGTGCTTTATCTAATGGGATTTAATTCCCTGCTCTTTCCTCTTTATAGGCAGGATTCCCAGTATTTTCCACATTTTTGAGACACACTGATTAGGACATACAATCTTACTGGACTCACAGAAAAGTTGAATCTTTGTGCAAATAAATGCCTTATCTCCTCATGTTGGGATGAAATAACATAAACTCTATGGGTGCTTGGGCCACTGCATATATTCCACCCAGAATATGCCTGCAAGGGGTCTGGGAGATCACAGACCAACCAGCTCATCAGATGGATAAGAAAACTAGACCCACTGAGATTAGATACTGTGGCCAGGATCATACAATGGGTCAGAAGCAAAGCTGCTAGTATATAAAAATTATTTTGAATAATCACATTCCTGAGAGCAGACGACAGAGAACACAGGTTTTATGATTCTATAGACATCTAGACTTCATCTGTTAAGTCAGGGGGATAGAAGAAAAGTCTCAGAATCCTTCCCACTTCTATCTTTCTAGGAACCATTAGCTTCAATGTTGTAGCACGAGGAACCCAAAGAATTCACTAAGGAATAATGAAGGAAGGGGGAGGGAATTAAATCACATTGGTTCACATGTTGAGAAAATCATTCCCTTTTCACTGTCTTCTGTCCTTCTGCCTTGGTCAAGATGAAGTGCTTCACTGAAGCCTAGCACACATATCAACAAACGTTATCTGCAACTAATATTGATAAAATCAATAAGAATAAATATCAAAGCAATTAAAAACCTCGGCTTTGTCTCCCTGTACATCCTGTATTTCCTAGTATATTTACTTCTATGCTTTAATTTCTTCTACTGTATAATGTGTATTTAAAAAGTATTTGCATGAACTGGGCATCATGATGCATGACTGTAATTGCAGTAGCTGGAGAGGCTGAGGCAGAAGGATCACAAGTTTGAGGCCAGACTGGGCAAATTAGTAAGACCCTGTCTCAAAATAAAAAGGATCAGAGATATAGTTCAGTGGTAAAGAGACTTAGGTTTGATCCTCAGTACCACAAAAAAAGTTATTTTTCTAAGGATTAAAGGACATAATACATGATAAGTATTTAGAACATTGTCTAGTAGATAGTAAATATATTAATAGTAAGTGTACTAAGTACTCAACAAATATTAACTCATGATATATAGTTATAATGATAAGGATGATTAGGAAAATCAATGTATCAGCAGCAAACCATCGTTAAGGCAAAGACTTTGAAATAAATTTCCCTTTTTCAATATTACCTTATGTATCAAAAGTAGAACCATGGCACTACCTTTTGGATTTGTAATATGATTGCCTGTAGGGACATGTCCAATATGTTTTGCTATTGACATTGATCAATTTTGCTGTGTGAAATCATTTCAAACCATCATGATGTATATGATCCATCAGTGCAAAGAAAATTTACATGGGAACTTTGATAATATGAAAATACGTTCGCCTTAAGACTCTACTCACCCTCCTCACACTCCCTTCTCTGTTACTCAGCTCCTTTCTTCTTGGTATCTCTATGAAAATATGCAATATAACTATATTTTTGTTCCAAGAGCAACTCTGGCATTTGAACAAGCTTCATACATGGCCTGCTATTTTAGTAAAAATCATTTTCCAAAAACAGCATTATGAGAAAGTGAGGCCAACAAGAACTAGCTGTTCTCTCTCACACAGGCACAGTGAGGCGTCTGCTTAACCTGCTGTGGGCTCAGGTATTCAAAACCAGTGGTACATTTTTTCCCCTCTTTTGCTTTAAATGGCATCATAACTTTAGCTTGTTGCCAAGTCTGACTTAAATGAAACAGAGACCTGAAAAAGGGTGGTACTAATTCTCTAGGTCCTTGTATGAGATTAGATAGGTTAATGGGTTGCTATGGTGATTGTTTTTACCATTAAAATTGAATAATGGTAAAGAGAACAGGAGTTAGAATCAAATTTGAGTTCAAACTCACATTATGTTTCTTGTTATATTTTAGACTGACTTTGATTGATTTACTTGATCTTTCCTGGTACATATTCTCAGACAAAATGAAATGAATAGTATTTACATTCAAGAGTTGTTTTCTTAATTTTCAAAACAACCCTCTAGTGTAGGTATTATTAGCACCATTTTACAGATAAGTCATATAATTTACCAAAGTCATACAGCTAGTTAATGGCAGAGTCCAATGATCCAACCCATGATTTCTGGGGTAACTAGGTGGTTTTCACGTAGGTTCCCTCATGTTTTTGCCAGATGGTGGTTGGATTAATACCATCTCAAAGGCTTCCTAACATTTTTGGTTGTTGGTGCTGGCTGTTGGCTGGGACCTCAGTTTGGCGCTATCAACCAGAGTAACCACATGTGATCTGTCTATGCCCTGAGCTTCCTCATAGCATGGCAGACATGTTCCAAGAGCAAGCCATCCCAAGAGACAATGGATGTAGGCTGCATTGTTTTTTGTGACCTAGCCTCAAAAATTAAACGGTATCACTTTCTACTGATTATAATCAAAACATTAAAGCTGGTCCACGTTCAGATAAGACATCCTGAATATAAGGCAATGACAGATTCATCTCTTCAAAATATTAATGGAAAATAATTAAGTCTTAGAATTGTGCTCATAGCTAAACTAACACCAGATCATACTTTTCTTTCATAAACAGATATAATTTAAGATATTTAAAATTGGTCATGTAATTTATTCAGCAGAACATTAAGATATCTTAGTTTATTGATTTTGTTATAGAATATGATTTCATCATCTACACTAGAAAGTAGAAAAAGAACAAGAAAGGATAGAAGTAGAAAATAACAAAGATAAAAGCAGAAAATTATGATACAAAACCAAACCAATGCAATATAGTAAAGATAGCTTTAAAATGTGTGTTTTGTGGGTGCATAAAATAGTATGAATCTTTGGCAAGTATGAGAGTGGGGTGAGAGAGGACATTCAGTTCCCTGATTTTTTAATTTGACAAGCATCCTTCAAAATTTAATGTATTATAGAAATAACAGACAAATTTTTAAAATATTTTGGAGAGATAGACAAATTTAAAAAATATTTTGGAAAGATGAAGATTTTCCTTCACCAAATAATAGAGAAAAAAAACATACACTAAAGCCACACTCTGTAAAAGACTGAGGTATTTAGAGATAAACAGTGATTCAAGAATAGATTCATGAGTAGCTTATACTTTAGCATATAAATAACAATGGTATTAGGGATTCCTGAAACATTTTGATGATGGAATAGCTTCCTTAAAAAATAAAATTTGATTCTTTATATCATTCACCATAATAAATCTCAAGTAGATCAAAGATGTAAGCTGAAAAAAGATGACACATTAGTAGTAGAAAGTTAAAGTTAGTGGAATAACATAGAGGAGATGTCTATAATCCTAAGGATTAATATGTCCTCTTATATAGAAAAAAAATATGCAAGAATATTAACACCTGTGACTACATCAAAATTTTTGCTTTATTTGTGACAAAAGACATGACTAATAAATAATGTGAAAACTCAATAGTTATGGTTTTTCTGAAACATTGCCTCATATAAAATAAAATCAAGTTGTAGTATAATACATATGATAACAAGTATGTAAAGTAACGCTCATAATGTGCATATACATTTTATATATCTGGGTCAACAGAAGATTTCGGAGTTAATGCTTTGGGAAAATTGGTTTCTTTGGGGAAGGTTGAAATGGTTTGAGATTGGAGGAGAGTTGTTATTGAAGATAAATTAGACTTTACCTAGCATTGTTTTAACTTAGCACAGTAGAATGTATTCACCTATTTCTCAGGTGATTTCGTTGTTGATACAATTAACCCACCTTGGTAGATTGGACTAGTCTTAATAACTTCTCTCTCTGAAGCTTCCATTCTCATCACTGTTAAACTTAAGCCAGCAAATGCCCAGACCTGTGTGAACACATTAGATGCTCAAGAGCTTAGTGAATGAACGATGAGATTTACTGAGTGACATCTAAGGAAATTACAAAGTTTTTCATTGACCTTAGGGAACAACTTCAGCAATGAGAACTACTATCCATTCACTGAACAGATACTGATCAGGCACCCAGATATATTCTTGGAGTTTGAGCATCAAAAGTAAACAAAACCCAGGACCAATCCTATGGAGGGAATTTTTCAACAGAAGGAAATAACAAACAGCTAAGTTATAAAATAACATTTCATGCAGTAATTTGTATCCTGAGGAAAACTAAGGCAGAAGAGAAGAGGTGGCATTTTATGGGGAGTTTAGAAAAGACCTACCTGGGTAGTAATATTCAGTCCATGATTGATCAATGGGAGGGAGTCATGCTGATAATGGGGAAAGAGCTTACTAGGCAGAAAAAACAGCAAGTGCAAAAGTCCTGAGATGTAATAGTCCTTGATGTGTTTGAGAAACATCAAGGAGAACAATGGTTGAAGAAGCTGGGGAGGGGAGCCATGAAGGGAGATGGGATTGGAGAGGTAGAGGAGTCTACATCACTTAGGGATCTGAGAACTATGATAGGACATCAGGGTTTATTTTGAGATGAGAATCCACTGGCGGATTTAAGGCAGAGGAATCACATCATTTGACTCACATCAGTCTACAATGGTCGATAAGGTTTCTTGTTAAAATAATTTGAGGATGGTACAAACTGGATTCATCCATGTATTCTAGGTCTCAGCATCCTTTCTTAGCCCCTGATATTAACTTATATAGTCACCCCACAATTAAACACTCCATAGTGCTTGTCATGAGGAAGGTTTTTCACGTTAGAATCCTAGAGTGGCTTTTTCAATTCTCCCAAAATAAAATTTCCTAACTTCTCAGCCATGAGCAAATTCCTAAATATGAATCTAAACCTATTAGGAAACTTGATGGAATGATTTAACTAAATATTAGTGTTAATAATAAAACTTTTATTCTTGAACACCTACTAATGTCCCCTATTTTACTAAATCCTTTACATTTTAGTTAACATTTCTAATCCTAACAATACAGTGGGTATTAACATCATCATTTTAAGATTAGTTAATAAAATCTAAAGCAAGTAAAGAAACTTGGTAAAGGTCATGCAGCTAATAAAAGTAATATTTAAAATCATCTCTGTGACAGTATCTCATGTCACTGATACTCATAAATCCCCAGTCCCCTCATCCTACACTTTCTGTACTGGACACACCCTGCCTTGGCTCCTGCCATCCTGTCTACATGAGGTACTCATCCCCTCAGTGGGCTATTTTACACTCAGGTGACCGCCCACTTTGAAAGTCCACACTATTCCCAGTCACTATGAATCCTATCACCTCTTTTTAACTCCTTCACAACACTCACCACACCCTCAGATCTTGTCAATCATTTCCTAATTTTTTGTCTTCCTCCAATAGAAGTAAATTCTGGGTCCATATAAAATTGCTGAATGAATGAACTAATGTGCTTCAGTATGTCTGATGTGTAAGCCATGTTTTTGACATGATATTAAATTGCCTCCTCATTGACATTCTACAGACTTTCCCTTTGTCATCCACTATGACTAAAGGCATCAGTAACCAAAATGTCTCTTAAAATGGTACAGGATGAGCCAGAATGGCACCATATATCCTTACAATTCTTTATTATTATTTTTTTAACATTTATAGCCATAGAGAACAAGAGTCAGAGTATGCAGAACTGATTGTTGACAGGGTTAGCGATATCGATGAGCTTTGACTTTTCTAATTGCAGGGTGCACACTATCTCTTAACTGAACACTCATCTATAGTATTTAGGTCTCCAGCTGCATTAGTTCCCTGATGGATAGACTGACTACATTTTTCTACACAAAGAACACTCTGTGCAGTCCACCTTGAAGTCACCAACTTGATTAGGAGACTTCATGTTCTCTCTAGGATCAGGCCACCACACAGGTCCTATTTATCTTTACCATACTTCATTATCAAGCTACACCATCCTGGACATCAGATGGCCTCAATTCAGCCTTGCTTTTGTCTTTGCCCCTTTGGGAGTGGCTCACAAACTGTCCTTCCTGCAGCTCCTTCCTCCTTCGTTGGCAACCCTGCCTGCCATGAGCCTCTCCTTCCCTTTGCTTTGCTGAGCTACTCATCCCTTCCCCAAGTCTGACCTAGTCACTCACTTGCCTTTACTTTCCCTTCCCCTGGGAGGGATGAGCTCCAGTTCCTCTTCCCTGCCCATATGCGCCAAGCTATAACAAATTGCCAGGTGGGGAAAGAGTTACTCAGTTTCAGAACAACACCAGGATTTGTTTGATGTTTCGAATGCACCTATTGATTTGGAGGAGCGAGATTTCATTGGCTGCTGCTCTGATGCCTGCAGACATCATCTTTCAGTTTGGCAAGTGATTGATATTTCTTTCTTCTCCGATGTCTGTCTCATAGATGCTTTAAATATAAATTGGGTGTCATAATGCTGGGTATTTCATACTCTCACCAAGTGCCATGTTTTTATTTACAGCAACCCAGTAAAATACGATTTATTATTCCTATTTCACAACTAAGGAAATGGACTAAAAAAGATTAAGCAACCTGTCTGTGATGTCTCGCTCTAAGTCTCTCTCTTTCTCCAGATCATGTACAAATGTACAACATAAATCCATAAAACCAGTCTCCAGTCTCATGACCCTTCTCCCACCCTGCTGCCAACTCTCCAACCACACAACCCGTTTGGAAATATTCTGGGCCAAGAATCCTCATTAAAAATTCATAGTTAGATGGTTATCACAACATAACTTCTTTTGCATATTAAAATAGAAATAGCCAAGTGGAATACAAACGAAGAAGGCAGAATTCTAGTGATCAGATGGAAGTTATTAGAATGCATTTTCCAACATATTAAATTATGAAACATTTTGAGCATGCAGACCACCCCTGCTCTGTGAACACACGTCTCTCACACACCAGAACACACATAGGCACCATTCTCACCATCACTATCAAAAGTAAATATTATCTGGAAAATAGTATGCATATTTTCTGTACATGTTTTCATGCTTTTTGACATCTACATACTGCATACACATATAAAAGTACAAGTGTATATACTTATGTGTATATACACAAGCAACTTATCATATTTCCTTCTATATTATGGGTATGTTATATATTTATATGTGTATAATCAATATATCATATAATTTTGTTATATGTTTATATAACATAGGTTTTTTTTTTTTCTGTATCAGGGATGAAACCCAGGGACACTTAGCCACTGAGTCACATTCCCAGCCTTTTTTTTCTTTTTAATTAATTAATTGATTTTAATTAGTTATGCATGATAGCAGACTGCATTTTGATTCATTGTACACAATTGCAGCACAACCTTTCATGTCTCTGTTTGTACACAATGTAGTGTCGTACCATATGTGCAGTCATACATGTACCTAGGGTAATGATGTCCATCTCATTCCACCATCTTTCCTGCCCCCGTACCCTCCTCTCTCTCTCTCTCTCTCTCTCTCTCTCTCTCTCTCTCTCTACTTTGCCCAAAGTTCCTCCATTTTCCCCATGCCCCCACCATTATGGATCAGCATCCACTTATTGAAAAGAACATTTGGCCTTTGGTTTTTTGGAATTGGCTTACTTTACTTAGCATGGTATTCTCCAACTCCATCCATTTACCTGCAAATGCCATAATTTTATTCTCTTTTAATGCTGAGTAACATTCCATTGTGTATATATACCACAGTTTCTTTATCCATTAATCTGTTGAAGGGCATCTAGGTTGGTTCCACAATTTAGCTATTGTGAATTGTGCTGCTGTAAACATTGATGTGGCTGCATTACTATAGTATGTTGATTTTAAGTCTTTTGGGTATAAACCAAGGAGTAGGATAGCTAGGTCAAATGATGTTGCCATTCCAAGTTTCTAAGGAATCTCCATACTGCTTTCCAAAGTGTTTGCACCAATTTTCAGTCCCACCAACAATGTTTGAGTGTGCCTTTTCCCCCACATCTTCACCAACATTTACTGTTGTTTGTATTCTTGATAACTGCCATTCTGACTGGCGTGAGATAAAATCTTAGAGTGATTTTATTTGCATTTCTCTAATTACTAGAGATGTTGAACATTTTTTTCATATATTTGTTGATCAATTGTATATCTTCTTCTGAGAAGTATTTGTTCAGCAATTTGGCCCATTTGTTGATTGGGTTGTTTGTTTTTTGAGTTATTTATATATCCTGACAAGCATGTGGCAAAAATTTGCTCTCTTCGCCTCATTGTTTTGTTTGCCGAGAAGAAGCTTTTTAGTTTGAATGGATACCATTTATTAATTCTTGATTTTATTTCTTGTGCTTTAGGAGTCTTGTTAAGGAAGTCTGACATGATGAAGATTTGGGTCTACTTTTTCCTCTATTAGGTGCAGGGTCTCTGTTCTAATTCCTAGGTCCTTGATCCATTTTGAGTTGAGTTTTGTGCATGGTGAGAGATAAGGGTTTAGTGTCATTTTGCTGCATATGGATTTCTTTCTTCCTATGGACCTGGGAGAAAATTTCTCTGAAAACTATAACCCAAAGTAGATTTGCTGAGTCATATGATTGGAAGGTATTTAAACTGCCCTTCAGAGGTTCTGGTCTTTACCAGAACAACACTCATTCGTCAATAAAAATCTCTCTCCCGCCCCCATAAAGGGCATGAAATTCCCTCATTAGAAATACTTTTGGTTTTAATGTCTTTTAGGTTTTCAACAAAATTCTTAGGTTCCCCAACAAAATTCAAACATCCCTCTATATGAAACACAGGATAAGTTTTTCATCTTTCTGGTTTTTATGAAAATCACATAAATAACTCATCAGAAATGCCAAGCCCAAGTGTCTGGCACATTCATGGGCGCTCAATACATTTTGATTTCTTTCTTTGAAGACAGGAACTGCCAAGAAAACACTTATTAACAACACCTGGAAAGGCAGAGCAGTCGAGGGGGGTGGGGATTAGTTGCCTTCCCAGCACAGCCTCCAGCGGAGGGAGGAGCCTAGAAGGCGGAGTCCTCTTCATCCCTCAGGGCTGTTCAGGATTGTTCATTTGCAGGCCTCACCTGAAAGCTCTTCCTGTACCTGGGTGAGTGACTCAGGCTGAGAATCCCTTAGAGGGTTTGCTAAACCTCAGAAATCTGACCCCACCCCTGAGAGTTTCTGATTCAGGAGGTCCAAGAGAGACCCGAGTATCTGCATTTCTAACAAGTTCTCAGGTGATGCTGCTGGTGATGATTAGGGACTATACCCCATAAATACATATAATTATTATGTGTCAATTAAAAAAATTAAACAAAGATACCTGCTGTCAAATAAAGGGCAAATCCAGACTTAGAAAAGAGAGATTTCACTCACAGGGTTATTGCAGGGGAAAGGACCTATTGCAACAGAGAAAACACTGTGACTAAGAGGTCTGCAAACAGTTAAAGAGTAGAAAAGAAGTATTTTCTTTCTTTTTTTAAAATTTTTGATTCAATGTATTATTGTACATATTAATGGGGTTCAATGTGATATTTCCATACAGTTACATAAATGTGCACTTTATAACCCAGAGTTAATCAAATATGTCCTTGTCAAAATTACCTATGTTGAATGAGCACTGGTAAAAACAATGCTGTTTTTTTCTCCTTTTAATCAAGAGAAATTTCACTTCCTGGAGCATCGAATAGCAGCAATACAGTCAGCACCAACTCGGAGAAGCACTTAGTTCCATTTCATGCAGCTTCTTACGCTGCTCTCAAATTCCCACTCCTGGAGCGTGATCATCTCTCTGTGGTCAGGTCAGAATTTTGATGAGTTTGACTAAAGTCTCATGAGATCCAGAGCTTAAGAAGGGAAGACAAAATGACCTGCTTTAAAAGTAGCAGATCAAAACAGAGGTTAGATTGAGTTTCTAGTGATTCAACCTGATGGCTTTTGAGAGGAAACATCATTAAAGTTGTGTTGCCAATGCATCATGTTTATTTTAATAGAGAATAAGAAATGCATGTAATTCTGTTTTGCAGGATGTTGAAAACAGAACCCCTCTCAAAGTTAAGTAGTTTTTTATAGATAACGTGACTTGAATGAAAAGTGAGCAAGGTATTATAAGTTAAAAATGTATGTGTAGGGGAATATACTATATAGATCAATATCTATCTAACTATTATGTTTCCTGTCCTGGTTGCATATATTTAAAGTGTGTATATTAAAAAGAAGACAGGGAGGGTTGTCATCATTTGCCTTCATCTGTTTTACTTCCTACCTGTCCCACCAAGAAGAAGAAGGAAGAGAAGGAAGAGGAGGGGCAGGGGAAGAAAATGATCAAAGACATGGATTTTGGTTCATAGTGTTTGAGAGGTGATCACTGGAAGCATGTCAAGGAGCTGGGAAAGTGAGACAAAGAAGGAAAAATAATAAGACAATAATAATCATCAGGTTACTACTAGAGGTGAGTGGAGACATCCCGAGAGCCTATGTGGAACCCAGCTGAGGGTAAAAGATGGATCTATTCAGTAACTCCTGTCCTCATTAGCCAAGGTTTTACTCTTGGTAAACCTTCCTGTAGTACACTAGTGCATTTTTTATTTTTTTTTATTTCTTAATTTTTTTTTAAGAGAGAGAGAGAGAGAGAATTTTTCTTTTTTAATATTTATTTTTTAGTTTTCGGCAGACTCAACATCTTCGTTTGTATGTGGTGCTGAGGATCGAACCTGGGCCCCACGCATGCCAGGCGAGCGCGCTACTGCTTGAGCCATATCCCCAGCCCCACTAGTGCATTTTTTAAAAAGCAGTCACTGTATGCCAATACTAAACTGATAGGCATGTTAAAATTATTTGACAAAGATTTTAAAGAAGTCATCCTAAAATTTTGGAAACTTTAAATCTAAAATCTTTAATTTTGGAAATTTTAAAACTAAAAATTATAACAACAGAAATTAAACCAAAACAAAACCAAAAAAAAAATGGACATGGTTAGTGTCAAACTAGAGGAAATAGAGGAAAGAACAAATGAACAGAATGACAGTTTGATAGAAATTAATCAGGATAAGAAACAGAACATAGAGTAAAAATTTCACATATTCTCAGTGATCTGTGGAACTTTTTTTTTTAAAGACCGACCCAACATTTATGTCATCAGAAAGGTAAAATGTAGAGGGTAGGGCTCTAAAGAATTAATGGTTGAAAACTTCCCATAATTGGCTAAATACTTAAGCCTACAGATACGAGAAGCAAAAGTAGTAAAACCCAAAGAGGATAAAGTCAAAGAAATTCACACTAAGAAACATTATAGTCAAACTTCAAAGGGCCATGGGATGGCAGGGTATGTAGCTTCCAGAGAGCACTTGCCTAGAAAGCAGCCCTGAGTTGTTCCATCTCCTGCAGAGGAGGAAAAAAAAGAAAGAAGGAAAAGCAATGGGAAAGAAAAGGCTACTTACCTATAAGGGGTAACAATTCAAATAACAGATTTCTCATCTGAAATCATAGAGGAAAGAAAAAAAAAAGACACAACACTTTTCATATGTCTAATGAAAAGAACTGTAAACCCAGAATCCTGTATCATTTGGAAATGAAGGAGAAATCAACATATGCTCATAAAAAAAACTCTAAGAGAATTTTTCATAACATACCTATCTGGAAAGAATGGCTGAAAAACAGTACCTAAATGGAAAGGAAATGATAATGAATGAAATCTGGTAACATGGGAAGGAAGAATAACAATAACAAGCAGTTTGGAGTGAGGAACTGAGTCCATAAGTTTGCTATAATATATTCGAGATTTTATCTAAAATGTCTGGTCTCCAACAAAAAATTATAAAACATCTAAAGAAATCGAATCACGTGACTCATATATTGGAAGGACAAAAGCAGGCCCAGATTGCCTGTGAGAGTGACCAGATGTCAGATTTATAAGACAAGACTTCAAAGTATTCTTTATAAATAGATTCAAAGAACTGAGAGAAACCATGATTAAAGAAGTAAAAAAAAAAAAAAGTGTGATGATGATGTTGACACAAATTAAGAATGTCAATAAAGTGCTAGGAACTATCGTAAAGAGTCCACTTGACCCTGCAAATGCAAAGTATAATCACTGAAATGAAATATTCATTAGATAAACTTAACAGTAGATTTGAACTGGCAGAAGTAACAAGTTAATAACCTGAAGATTGATTGGGTTTATGCAAGAGAGAGAGAGAGAGAGAAGAAAATAAAGTGCCTCAGTGAAATGTGGGATACTAAAACACACATACATGAGAGTACCAGAAAGAAAAGAATACTTGAAAAACATTAATATATGCCTCTGGAAAGGTCAACAAACTTCAAGGAGGGTAAATTCAAAGAGTTCCACGCCTAATCACATCATAGTCAAATTATCAAAAGCTAAGACAAGAAGAAATTCTTGAAAGCAACAAGAGAAAATGAGTCATCATATACAAGTGATCCTCCACAAGATTAAGAACTAACTTTTCTTCAGCAATGGTGAAAGTCCAAAGGCCATGAAAGACTTATTCAGAGTGCTTAAAGAAACAGACTGTCAAACATGAGTTTTATAACCAGCAAGGCCATATCTCTCAGAATGACAAATAAATTAGAATAGACAATATAAACAAAAAATGAGAGAATTCATTGCTGGCAAAAAATGCTCTATAAGTAATACCAAAGAAAATCCCACATGGTGAAATGAAAATACATTATACATAACTAAAATCCACATAAAAAATAAAGAACACTGGTATTGGTAACTCATAAGTAAATATCAAAGATGGTATACATGTACTTTGTTTTTTTTGTTTGTTTTCTTATCTAATTTAAAAGACAACTGCACAAAATAATACTTATACAACTGTTTCTGAGCTCATAATATATGAAGATATAATTGATGAGAATAACACAAACGGGGAAAAGAAATGAAACTACGTTAGTGTAAATAAAGCTTTTATATAAATTGAAATTAAATTAGTATTAATTTTAATTATATTGTTTTAAATTAAGATATTAATCTTAATCCTGGCACAACAACTAAGAAAATATTTTTAAAACTTTTTAAAATATAGAACTATGTTTATGTTTTTAAAAATTATTTTAAAGCAAGAGAATTAAAATGATATGCTAGAAAATATATATTGAACATAAAGAAAGGAAATAATTAAGAAACAGAGAAGCATAAACCATTACATATAGATAGCAAATAGGAAAATGGCAGATATAAATCCTACCTTATCATTAATTGCATTGAATGTAAATGAGCTAAATAATATGATCGAAAGGCAGAGATTGACATGTATAAGAAATAAAACTGACCCAGCTATATACCAAGGCATATGTATTTGATTTAAAGACACAAATTGGATAGGAGAAAAGGAATATAATAAGTTTCAGTATGCAGATAGTAACCAAGAGACCTGGAGTAGCTATACCAATATCCAACAAAATTGATTTCAGGATAAAAATTATTACTAGAAATAAAGAAGGACATTTTATGATTAAAAAATGATCAATCCATCAGGAAGGTATAAGAATTATAAACAACATGCACTTCACAGTAAATCCCCAGAATGTATTAATACAACAGAATTAAAGGTAGAAATAGACAACTCAACAATAATAATTGGAGACTTTAATACCCAACTTTCAATAATGAATAGAACAACTGAACAGAAGGTCAATAACAAAACAGAAGACTTGAACAATACCATGAATCACTTAGATCATATTGATTCTTTTGAAATGGAATAACATGGAAAGTGGAGGTAAAAAAAAGTAGCATCACATTGCAGAAACATGACACAATCCTGGGAAGGTGGTTAAACTCTGCACCAAGAGTAGTAAATTGATATTATGTACCATTAGTACAATGTGATGAAAACAGAATTTCACCTCTGTAGTCATCCTCCCAAAAACTCATCACCACAATATAACCATGAGAAAAACATCAGAAAAATTCCAATAGAGGGACATTGTATAAAATACTTTCTAGTAATCTTCAAACCCATCAAGGTTATCAAAAACAAAATAAGTATAAGAAATTGTCAAAATAGAGGAGTCTAAGGAGATAAATGTGTTATGTAGCATCCTATATGGTATAAGGCAACACAAAAAGGACATTAGGTAAAAACTCTGGAAATCTGAATAAAGTACACATTTTAGTTAATTATAACCTGCTAATATTTGTCCATTAATTATAATAAATGTACTATACTAATATGTTGTTAATAATAGAGGAAGCTTAGTGTATGGCATATGGGAGCTATTGCACTATCCCCTTCTCATTTTTTTTTCATCAAAAAAACTCTTCTTTAAAAAAGTCTATTAAAAAGATATGATCCCAAAATTGGGAATTCAGAGAACCAAGAATATCCAAAACATCCTTGAAAAAGAAAAACAAATTTGGAGGACTTAAACTTCTCCATTTCAAAACTTACTACAAAGCTACAAAGATCAAGAGCGTGTGGCACTGGCACAAGAACAGACAGATAAATCAAAGGGATATAATCAAGAGTCTAGAAATAAGCCCTAATGTTTATGGTCATTTCTTTTAAGCAAGACTGTCAAGATCATTCAATGGGAAAAGAATAATCTTTTCAACAAATGGTGTTTAGGCAACTAGACAGCCACATGTAAGAGATTGCAATTGAACTCTGACATTTCATCTTATACAACAATTAAATTAAAATGGCCCATAGTACTAAGTGTAAAAATTAAATTTATAAAAATCTTTGAAGAATGCATAGGAGTAAATCTTTGTGACATTGGATTACATAACAGTTTCTTAAATAGGACATCAAAAGCACAAGTGAAAAAATAGATAAATCAGACTTCATCAAAATTTAAGCCTTCTAGTTGGGCACAATGGTGCACACCTGTAATCCCAGCTACTGGGAAGGCTGAGTCCAGAGGATTGCAAGTTCTAGGCCACCCTTGGCAACTTCTTGAAACCCTGCCTCAAAATAAAAAAATAAGGGCTGGCTGGGGATGTAGCTCATTGGTAAAGTTCCCCTGGGCTCAGTCACTACTACTACTACTGATAATAAAAATAGTAGTAGTAATAAATTAAATCTTTATGCTTTAAAGACACCATAAAGAAAGTGAAAATTCAAATCACAAAAATTCAGGCTGGATTTACAAGTTTATGTCTGATAACATGTCTCAAACTTCTCCATTTCAAAACTTACTTCAAAGCTACAAAGATCAAGAGCGTGTGGTACTGGCACAAGAACAGACAGATAAATCAAAGGGATATAATCAAGAGTCTAGAAAGGAGAAGAAGATGGCGGCGAAGGGACTGCATCACCCCAGGGCGCCGCGTTACTAAGTGGGAGAAAGACGATGCAAAACGGCTGAAGGATATCTTTGGGAAGTTCCAGTGAAATTGAGGTGCTCCAGAATCTAGTGGACAGATTTCCATCGTGCGAAGTTCGGCTCTGAGAGCTCCATTTCCCCGCACGGAGGGTCGCACAGCCTGACAGGCGATCGCCCGGAGGCTGGAGTCTGTGGCGCGCGCCGGAGAGCGGCAGGCTGCCGGAGCGGGGGAACAGCGATACGGATCCAGGGGGGCTCCCGCCAGTGGTACATCTGAGCCCTTAGTGCTGAGTTCCAGCTTTGAAACAGAGGAGAGAAGCGGCCCAGTTTGGTTCCAGACACCGGTCGGACCACAGTGGAGAACAGCAGCCGCCATTTCGGAGAGATGATGTAATCATCCCCCTGTTCTACTGATCTCAGCCCATTCAACTACGAACAGGTGATATCAGGCTGGTATTTGCCTGCGTCTAGCAGACAGAGTTCTTGCTCAGGCTCGGGGCGGGGGTTCTTGTAGAGAATACTCCTAGAGGCTCGTGCCGGGCAAGGCGTGCGCCGGGCACTGAGCAGCTGGATTCGGGTTCCCGGGGCTAACCTGGCCCAGGTCTGAGGAAACTGCGGAGACTGCCGGCGGAGGCCAGCTCCAAGTGGAGCGTGCGCTGAGCTTGGGGCGACTGGGTTCTAACTCCTGGAACAGTTTTGGCCTGGGGCTGGGGAACCCGTGGGGGTCGCTCCTTGGAGCCAGCTCCCAGCGGAGAGTGTATCAGATCGGAGAGGCGGGGTTCCAGCTACCTAAGCTGCTTTGGCCCAAGGCTAGGGAACCGGCGGTGACTGCTTCTCAATCAGGGTCCGGCGGGGTGTTGTAGGGGCAGAGTGGAACTTCCTCCTGCGCCCAGAGCAGGCCAAGTGACCCGCCGGCGTGGTACCATGACACCCCAAACGCAGCTGGGGCTGAAGAGAGCAGCCGCCCACGCCTAGAATAGGACCAGCGATTCCGCGGCGCAGTAGCCAAGTAACCTCATTTGGAGTAGGGGCTGTGCGGAGCTGCCATCCGAGCAAGCAGGGCAGGCAGACCTGCCGCCAACTGGCAAGACAGGCCAGGTAGCTTGCCAGCGTGGTGGACACGTAACACCGTGGCAGTCGCGTCACACTGGTTGGAGTGGGGGTGGAGCAGGGTCGCCGCCCGGGTCCGGAGGGGGCTCAGCGACCCGTTGGAAAGGTAGTTAGGTATCCCCATTGGGAGTGGGGGCTGTGCAGAACTGCGACCCACCGGCCTAGAGGTCTGCCAGCGCTGTAGACTCGTCACACCAATTGGAGTGGGGGCCCAGCTGAGCCGCCACCCACATCCAGATCAGGACCAACGATCTCAGGGCATGGTAGTTACGTTACCACAATTGGAGTGGGGGCAGAGCAAAGCCACCACCCGTGCCCGCAGCGGGGGCAGACCTGCGACCGATCAGCGGGGTAGACAGACCACCATAATTAGAGGAGGAGCACAGCCAATACCCGCCCTGCAAGGGAGAATTCCCAACTATACAAGAGCAACATAAATAAATAGGGGGTAAATTTCAAAAACACAACAGTGGCACCAAGCAGAAAGAAACGCCAGCAGTATGAAAAGACAAGGAAAGAAAGGACCACAAGCAATGCAGGTCAACTCAACTTTAGAAGAGGTAATAGCTGCAACAGATGGAATGTCAGATAAAGACATCAGGATTTATATGCTTCAGATGATCTGGAGTCTCAAGGAAGACATGAGACAGCAAAATCAGACAATGAAAGATCACATTGACAAACAAATCCAGGAAGTAAAAGATCAATTTCACAGGGAGATAGAGGTAATAAAAAACAAACAAATAGAAATTCTAGAAATGCAGGAAACTATAAACCAACTTAAAAACTCAATTGAGAATACTACCAGCAGAGTAGATCACTTAGAAGAGAGAACATCAGACAATGAAGACAAAGTATTTCAACTGGAAAAGAACATAGACAGCGCAGCAAGTCTGCTAAGAAACCATGAGCAGAACATCCAAGAACTATGGGATAATATCAAAAGACCAAATTTAAGAGTCATTGGGATACAGGAAGGCACAGAGCTCCAAACCAAAGGAATAAAGAGTCTATTCAGTGAAATAATACGAGAAAACTTCCCAGACTTGAAGAATGAGACAGAACCCCAAATCCTAGAAGCCTACAGGACGCCGAATGTGCAAAATCATAAGAGATCCACACCTAGACACATTATAATGAAAATGTCCAACATACAGAATAAGGAGAGAATTTTAAAAGCTACAAGGGAAAGGAAGCAGATTACATTTAGGGGTAAACCAATCAGGATAACAGCTGATCTCTCAACACAGACTCTGAAAGCTAGAAGATCCTGGAATAACATATTTCAAACACTGAAAGAAAATGGGTTCCAACCAAGAATCGTGTATCCGGCGAAATTAAGCTTCAGATTAGAAGATGAAATTAAAACCTTCCACGATAAACAAAAGTTAAAAGAATTCGCAGCTAGAAAATCATCTCTTCAAAAAATCCTTGGCAAAACATTACAGGAAGAGGAAATGGAAAATAACATTGAAAACCAACAATGGGAGATAGGACAGTAAAGGGGGGAAAGTAGTCAAAGAGGATAACAAATCAGAGTTAGTAACATCAATAAACAAATATGGATAGAAGAACAAACCATATCTCAATAATAACCCTAAATGTTAATGGCTTAAACTCACCAATTAAGAGACACAGGCTAGTAGAATGGATCACAAAACAAGACCCAACAATATGCTGTCTACAGGAGACGCATCTGATAGGAAAAGATATTCATAGACTGAAGGTGAAAGGCTGGGAAAAATCATACCACTCATATGGACTGCGGAAACAAGCAGGAGTGTCCATACTCATATCTAATAAAATAGATTTCAAGCCAAAGTTAATCAAAAGGGACAAAGAAGGACACTTCATACTGCTCAAGGGAACCATACACCAACAAGACATAACAATCATAAATATATATGCCCCAAATAATGGTGCAGCTGTGTTCATCAAGCAAACTCTTCTCAAGTTCAAGAGTCTAATAGACCACCATACAATAATCATGGGAGACTTCAACACACCTCTCTCACCACTGGACAGATCTTCCAAACAAAAGTTAAATAAGGAAACTATAGAACTGAATAACACAATTAACAACCTAGACTTAATTGACATATATAGACTATACCACCCAACATCAAGTAGTTACACTTTTTTCTCAGCAGCACATGGAACCTTCTCAAAAATAGACCATATATTATGTCACAGGGAAACTCTTAGACAATATAAAGGGGTAGAGATAATACCATGCATCTTATCTGATCATAATGGAATGAAACTGAAAATCAATGATAAAAGAAGGAAGGAAAAATCAAGCATCACTTGGAGAATGAACAATAGGTTGCTGAGTGATCAATGGGTTTTAGAAGACATCAAGGAGGAAATTAAAAACTTCCTAGAGTTAAATGAAAACACAGACACAACATATCGGAATCTATGGGACACATTGAAAGCAGTTCTAAGAGGAAAATTCATTGCTTGGAGTTCATTCCTCAAAAAAAGAAAAAACCAACAAATAAATGATCTCATACTTCATCTCAAAATCCTAGAAAAAGAAGAGCAAAACAACAGCAAAAGAAGTAGAAGGCAAGAAATAATTAAAATCAGAGCTGAAATTAATGAAATTGAAACAAAAGAAACAATTGAAAAAATTGACAAAACTAAAAGCTGGTTCTTTGAAAAAATAAATAAAATTGACAGACCCTTAGCCATGCTAACGAAGAGAAGAAGAGAGAGAACCCAAATTACTAGCATACGGGATGAAAAAGGCAATATCACAACAGACAATTCAGAAATACAGAAGATAATCAGAAATTATTTTGAATCCTTATACTCCAATAAAATAGAAGATAGTGAAGGCATAGATAAATTCCTTAAGTCTTATGATCTGCCCAGATTGAGTCAGGAGGATATTGACAACCTAAACAGACCAATAACAATAGAGGAAATAGAAGAAACCATCAAAAGACTACCAACTAAGAAAAGCCCAGGACCGGATGGGTATACAGCAGAGTTTTACAAAACCTTTAAAGAGGAACTAACACCAATACTTTTCAAGCTATTTCAGGAAATAGAAAAAGAGGGAGAACTTCCAAATTCATTCTACGAGGCCAACATCACCCTGATTCCGAAACCAGACAAAGACACTTCAAAGAAAGAAAACTACAGACCAATTTCTCTAATGAACCTTGACGCAAAAATCCTCAATAAAATTCTGGCGAATCGGATTCAAATACATATCAAAAAAATTATACACCATGATCAAGTAGGATTCATCCCTGGGAGGCAAGGCTGGTTCAATATACGGAAATCAATAAATGTTATTCACCACATCAATAGACTTAAAAATAAAAACCATATGATCATCTCGATAGATGCAGAAAAAGCATTGGACAAAGTACAGCATCCCTTTATGTTCAAAACTCTAGAAAAATTAGGGATAACAGGATCATACCTCAACATTGTAAAAGCAATCTATGATAAGCCACAGGCCAGCATCATTCTGAATGGAGAAAAATTGAAGGCATTCCCTCTAAGATCTGGTACAAGACAGGGATGCCCTCTCTCACCACTTCTGTTCAACATAGTCCTCGAAACACTGGCCAGAGCAATTAGACAGACGAAAGAAATTAAAGGCATAAAAATAGGAAAAGAAGAACTTAAATTATCACTATTTGCAGATGATATGATTCTATACCTAGCAGATCCAAAAGGGTCTACAAAGAAGCTATTAGAGCTAATAAATGAATTCAGCAAAGTGGCAGGATATAAGATCAACACGCATAAATCAAAGGCATTCCTGTATATCAGCGACAAATCCTCTGAAACGGAAATGAGGAAAACTACTCCGTTCACAATATCCCCCCAAAAAATAAAATACTTGGGAATCAACCTAACAAAAGAGGTGAAAGATTTATACAATGAAAATTACAGAACACTAAAGAAAGATATAGAAGAAGACCTTAGAAGATGGAAAAATATACCCTGCTCATGGATAGGCAGAACCAACATCATCAAAATGGCGATATTACCAAAAGTTCTCTATAAGTTCAATGCAATGCCAATCAAAATCCCAACAGCATTTCTTGTAGAAATAGATAAAAGAATCATGAAATTCATATGGAATAATAAAACACCCAGAATAGCAAAAACAATGCTAAGCAGGAAGTGTGAATCAGGCGGTATAGCGATACCAGACTTCAAACTATACTACAGAGCAATAGTTACAAAAACAGCATGGTACTGGTACCAAAACAGGCGGGTGGACCAATGGTACAGAATAGAGGACACAGTAACCAATCCACAAAACTACAACTATCTTATATTTGATAAAGGGGCTAAAAGCATGCAATGGAGGAAGGATAGCATCTTCAACAAATGGTGCTGGGAAAACTGGAAATCCATTTGCATCAAAAAGAAGCTGAATCCCTATCTCTCGCCATGCACAAAAGTTAACTCAAAATGGATCAAGGAGCTTGATATTAAATCAGAGACACGGCATCTGATAGAAAAAAAAGTTGGTTATGATCTACATACTGTGGGATCGGGCCCCAAATTCCTCAATAGGACAACCATAGCGCAAGATTTAACAACTAGAATCAACAAATGGGACTTACTCAAACTAAAAAGTTTCTTCTCAGCAAAAGAAACAATAAGAGAGATAAACAGGGAGCCTACATCCTGGGAACAAATCTTTACTCCACACACTTCAGATAGAGCCCTAATAACCAGAATATACAAAGAACTCAAAAAATTAGACAATAAGATTACAAATAACCCAATCAATAAATGGGCCAAGGACCTGAACAGACACTTCTCAGAGGAGGACATGCAATCAATCAATAAGTACATGAAAAAATGCTCACCATCTCTAGCAGTCAGAGAAATGCAAATCAAAACTACCCTAAGATACCATCTCACTCCAGTAAGACTGGCAGCCATTAGGAAGTCAAACAACAATAAGTGCTGGAGAGGATGCGGGGAAAAGGGCACTCTTGTTCATTGCTGGTGGGACTGCAAAATGGTGCAGCCAATTTGGAAAGCAGTATGGAGATTTCTTGGAAAGCTGGGAATGGAACCACCATTTGATCCAGCTATTCCCCTTCTCGGTCTATTCCCTAAAGACCTAATAAGAGCATGCTACAGGGACACTGCTACATTGATGTTCATAGCAGCACAATTCACGATAGCAAGACTGTGGAACCAGCCTAGATGCCCTTCAATAGATGAATGGATAAAAAAATGTGGCATTTATACACAATGGAGTATTACTCTGCATTAAAAAATGACAAAATCATAGAATTTGGAGGGAAATGGATGGCATTAGAGCAGATTATCCTAAGTGAAGCTAGTCAATCTATAAAAAACAAATACCAAATGACCCCTTTGATATAAAGGGAGTAAACAAGGACAGGGTAGGGACGAAGAGCTTGAGAAGAAGATGTACATTAAACAGGGATGAGAGGTGGGAGGGAAAGGGAGGGAGAAGGGAAATCGCATGGAAATGGAAGGCGATCCTCAGGATTATACATAAGGACATATAAGAGGAAAGGAGGGGTAAGACAAGATAATACAAATGGAAGAAATGATTTACAGTAGAAGGGGTAGAGAGAGAAAAGGGGAGGGGAGGGGAGGGGAGGGGAGGGGGGATAGTAGAGAATAGGACAGACAGCAGAATACATCAGACACTAGAAAGGCAATTTGTCAATCAATGGAAGGGTAACTGATGTGATTCAGCAATCTGTATACGGGGTATAATTGGGAGTTCATAATCCACTTGAATCAAATTGTGAAATATGATGTATTAAGAACTTTGTAATGTTTTGAACGACCAACAATAAAAAAAAAAGAAAGAAAAAAAAAAGAGTCTAGAAATAAGCCCTTATGTTTATGGTCAATTTCTTTTAGGCAAGACTGTCAATATCATTCAATGGGAAAAGAATAATCTTTTCAACAAATGGTGTTTGAGCAACTAGATAGTCTTGAACTCTGACCTTTCATCATATATAACAATTAAATTAAAATGGTCCATAGTACTAAGTGTAAAAATTGCATCCAGAAGAAAAATGTTCTACATCACTAGTCAATAGAGATATGAAAACCAAAACCAAAATGAGTTACCACTTCAAATTCACTAAAACGACTAAAATGAAAAAGACTGACAGTAACAATAGAGAAAATGCAGAGAAACTGGAATCTTCATTCATTGCTACTGAGAAGGTGAAATGGACCAGCCACTTTGGGAAAGCCGTTCAGCGGAATTCGACAAAATTATGTTCTGTGCATGTATTTAAAAAAAATAGCAAATTCCATCTTTATGTATATTCATAAAGCACCAATTATAAATCAATAAATAAAATATCAATAGAGTAGATAAAGGAGAAGAAAGGAAGGAAAGAACAGACACCTGGGACTGAAATGGAGCAAATTAAATTCCATTCATGTATGATTATGTGAAAATGAACCCAACTATTATGTATAACTACAATACAGTAATAAAAGCATTTTTTAAAAACCCCAAAATCTAAACATGGAGTTACCATAATAATTCTACTTCTACGTATTTACACAAAAGTATTGAAAACATGCATCCATACAAAAGCTTAAAAATGAATGTTTATAGCAGTACTGTTCATAACAGCCCCAAAGTGAAAACACCCAAATGCCCATCATCTAGTAGAAGACAAACAAAATTTGGTATGTCCATACAATTAAGTATTATTTGGCCACAAAAAAAATGAATTAATACTTCCATTATATGGATGAACTTTGAAGACCTTGTGCAAAGGGAAAAAGGCCAGTCATAAAGGACCATATGCTACATAATTCTATGTGTATGAAATGCCCACAATATGTAAAACCTAAAGAACTAGCAAGCAGACAAATGGTTACCTATGGCTGGAGGTATAAAGAAAAATATATTGTGACTCTATATAGGTGTGGGGTGTCTTTCTGGAGTGCTGAAAATTTTCTAAAACTAGGTGGGGAGGAAGGTTGCCCATGTCTGAACATGTGAATTATATCTCAGTAAAACTGTTGCATACAAAATTTTTATTAAAGAAAATGAGTATGATAGAGTATTAGCCAATACTCACATTTGCATGAGAAGAGAGTAATAAAATTAAGTGCTTGATAACTGGTCCGCTCTTCTAAACTTACAGAGGTAAAAGCAAAACCGAGCCTTCATAGGCAGTGGCCACAGGATTGAAACGGGGCTTGGGAGAGATACTCAGGACCCACCCGTTGCATTGGTCACCCGGCAAAGGGAACGAACGGTCACCATTTGCATAGGATACCACCATGGCAGAGAACTGACGTCACGGGCGGAGGAGATAACTTCATTGAAACCAGCGGCGACAGCATCAAATAAATTTATAAGAGTAAACAGTAACTCAGCAGTCAAACAGAACAAGAAGTAACATGAGCAGCATAAAAAAAGCAAGGAAGAAAAGGAGTACAAACAATGAAGGACAGCCTAAATATTCAGGAGGACCTAGAGTCAACAGAAAAATGGTCATATAAAGAACTCAAGGAATACCTTAGACAGATGGAATGGAACCTTAAAGAGGATATGAAACAACAAATCCAAACAGTGAGTGAAAGAACACATTGAAAATGAATTACATAAACAGATAAAAGAAGAAGTTAAGCATCTTTATCAGGAGATAGAGATTATTAAAAAATCAAACAATAATTCTAGAAATGAAGGAAACGATAAACCAAATTAAAAACTCAATTGAGAGTATCACTAACAGAGTGGAGTAAGTAGAAGCCAGAACATCAGATAATGAAGACAAAATATATCATCTTGAAAAGAATCTAGCCAACTCAGAAAGGCTGGTAAAAAATCATGAGAAAAAACATCCAAGAGATATGGGATAACATAAAAAAACCAAACTTACGAGTCATTGGGATAGAGGAAGGTACAGAGATTCAAACCAAGGGAATGAGTAACCTGCTGAATGAAATAATTACAGAAAACTTTCCAGAAATAAAAAAGGAAATGGATATACAAATTGTAGATGCATACAGGACACCGAGCACACAAAATCACAGTAGACCAATGCCAAGACACATTGTTATGAAGATAGCCAATATACAGAACAAAGAGAAAATATTAAAAGCTACAAGAGGAAGGAGGCAGATTACATTCAGGGGTAAACCAATAAGGTTAACAACGGATTTTTCATCACTGACGCTGAAAGCGAGAAGATCCTGGAACAACGTATTTCAAACACTGAAAGACAATGGATGCCAACCAAGAATTCTGTATCCAGCAAAATTAAGCTTCAGGTATGACAACGAAATAAAAATCTTTCATGATAAACAAAAGCTAAAAGAATTTGCAGCCAGAAAACCAGCATTGCAAAGCATATTGAGCAAAACACTACACGAGGAAGAAATGAAAAACAATAACCAAAACCATCAGTGGGAAGTGCCTCGGTAATGACAGAGGGCGGGGGGGAAAACTAATCATGGAGAAACAAACTAAATTTAAAAAAAAAAGACAAATAATCAAACATGGCTGGCAGTACAAACCATATATCAATAGTAACTCTAAACGTTAATGGCTTAAACTCTCCAATAAAGCGACATAGGCTGGTAACATGGATTAAAAAAACAAATCCAACAATATGTTGTCTCCAGGAGACACATCTGATTGGAAAAGACATACACAGGCTGAAGGTGAAAGGTTGGGGAAAAATATACCACACACACGGTCCTCGTAAGCAAGCAGGGGTGGCCATCCTCATATCGAATAAAATTGACTTCAAGACTAAGTTAATCAAAAGGGATAAGGAAGGACATTATATACTGTTAAAAGGAACCATTCACCAACAATACATAACAATTATCAATATTTATGCACCAAATAATGGTGCTGCAACATTCATAAAACAAATTCTCCTCAAGTTCAAGAATCAAATAGACCACAACACAATAATTATGGGTGACTTCAACACACCTCTCTCACCATTGGGCAGATCCTCCAAACAAAAGTTGAATAAAGAAACTATAGAACTCAATATCACAATCAATAACCTAGACTTAACTGACATATATAGAATATATCAACCATCATCAAGTGGATATACTTTTTTCTCAGCAGCACATGGATCCTTCTCAAAAATAGACCATATATTATGCCATAGGGCAACCCTCAGTAAATATAAAGGGGTGGAGATAATACCATGCATTTTATCTGATCATAATGGAATGAAACTGGAAATCAATGATAAAAGAAGGAAGGAAAAATCCTACATCACATGGAAAATGAACAATATGTTACTGAATGATCAATGGGTTACAGAAGACATAAAGGAGGAAATCAAAAAATTCTTAGAGATAAATGAAAATACAGACACAACATATAGGAATCTATGGGACACAATTAAAGCAGTTTTAAGAGGGAAATTCATCACCTGGAGGTCATTCCTCAAAAAAAGGAAAAACCAACAAATAAATGAGCTCACACTTCATCTCAAAGCCCTAAGAAAGGAAGAGCAAAACAACAGCAAATGTAGCAGAAGGCAAGAAATAATTAAAATCAGAGCGGAAATCAACGAAATTGAAACAAAAGAAACTATTGAAAAAATTAACAACTAAAAGTTGGTTCTTCAAAAAAATAAATAAGATCGACAGACCCTTAGCCATGCTAATGAAGAGAAGAAGAGAGAGAATTCAAATTACTAACATACAGGTTGAAAAAGGCAATATCACAACAGATGCTACAGAAATACAGAAGACAATTAGAAATTATTTTGAAAACTTATATGCCAATAAAATAGAAGATAGTGAAGACATCAATAAATTTCTAAAGTCATATGATTTGCCCAGACTGAGTCAGGAGGATACACACAATTTAAACAGACCAATTTCAATGGATGAAATAGAAGAAGCAATCAAAAGACTACCAACCAAGAAAAGCCCAGGACCCGATGGGTATACAGCAGAGTTTTACAAAACCTTCAAAGAAGAATTAATACCAATACTTTGTAATTTATTTCAGGAAATAGAAAAAGAGGGAGCTCTGCCAAATTCATTCTATGAGGCCAACATCACCCTGATTCCGAAACCAGACAAAGACACCTCAAAGAAAGAAAACTACAGACCAATATCTCTGATGAACCTAGATGCAAAAATCCTCAATAAAATTCTGGCGAATCGGATACAAAGGCACATCAAAAAAATTGTGCACCATGATCAAGTAGGATTCATCGCTGGGATGCAAAGATGGTTCAATATACGGAAATCAATAAATGTTATTCACCACATCAATAGACTTAAAGATAAGAACCATATGATCATCTCGATAGACGCAGAAAAAGCATTCGACAAACTACAGCATCCCTTTATGTTCAAAACATTTAAAAAACTAGGGATAACAGGAACTTTGCTCAACATTGTAAAAGCTATCTATGCTAAGCCTCAGGCTAGCATCATTCTGAATGGAGAAAAATTGAAGGCATTCCCTCTAAAATCTGGAACAAGACAGGGATCCCCTCTATCACCACTTCTATTCAATATAATTCTCGAAACACTGGCCAGAGCAATTAGACAGACGAAATAAATTAAAGGCATAAAAATAGGAAAAGAAGAACTTAAATTATCACTATTTGCTGATGACATGATTCTATACCTAGAAGACCCAAAAGGGTCTACAAAAAAACTACTAGAACTAATAAATGAATTCAGCAAAGTGGCAGGATATAAAATCAACACGCATAAATCAAAGGCATTTCTGTATATCAGGGACAAAACTTCTGAAACGGAAATGAGGAAAAACATTCCATTTACAGTATCCTCAAAAATAAAATACTTGGGAATCAACCTAAAAAAAGAGGTGAAAGATTTATACAATGAAAACTACAGAACCCTAAAAAGAGAAGTAGAAGAAGATCTTAGAAGATGGAAAAATACACCCTGTTCATGGATAGGCAGAACTAACATCATCAAAATGGCAATATTACCAAAAGCTCTCTATAGGTTTAATGCAATGCCAATCAAAATCCCAAAGGCATTTCTGGTAGAAATAAATAAAGCAATCATGAAATTCATATGGAAAGATAAAAGACCCAGAATAGCAAAAGCAATTCTAAGCAGGAAGTGTGAATCAGGCGGTATAGCGATACCAGATTTCAAACTATATTACAGAGGAATAGTAACAAAAACAGCATGGTACTGGTACCAAAACAGGTGGGTGGACCAATGGTACAGAATAGAGGACACAGAGACTAATCCACAAAGCTACAACTATCTTATATTTGATAAAGGAGCTAAAAGCATGCAATGGAGGAAGGATAG
Source organism: Urocitellus parryii (assembly GCF_045843805.1). Classification (NCBI taxonomy): domain Eukaryota; kingdom Metazoa; phylum Chordata; class Mammalia; order Rodentia; family Sciuridae; genus Urocitellus; species Urocitellus parryii. The sequence goes on from NC_135536.1 coordinate 158,578,088, forward strand.
CATCTTCAACAAGTGGCATTGGGAAAACTGGAAATCCATATGCAACAAAATGAAACTGAATCCCCTCCTCTCGCCATGCACAAAAGTTAACTCAAAGTGGATCAAGGAGCTAGATATCAAATCAGAGACTCTGTGTCTGATAGAAGAAAAAGTTGGCTCTGATCTACATATTGTGGGGTCGGGCTCCAAATTCCTTAATAGGACACCCATAGCACAAGAATTAATAACAAGAATCAACAAATGGGACTTACTTAAACTGAAAAGTTTTTTCTCAGCAAGAGAAACAATAAGAGAGGTAAATAGGGAGCCTACATCATGGGAACAAATTTTTACTCCTCACACTTCAGATAGAGCCCTAATATCCAGAGTATACAAAGAACTCAAAAAATTAGACAATAAGATAACAAATAACCCAATCAACAAATGGGCCAAGGACCTGAACAGACACTTCTCAGAGGAGGACATACAATCAATCAACAAGTACATGAAAAAATGCTCACCAAATCTAGCAGTCAGAAAAATGCAAATCAAAACCACCCTAAGATACCATCTCACTCCACTAAGATTGGCAGCCATTATGAAGTCAAACAACAATAAGTGCTGGCGAGGATGTGGGGAAAAGGGTACCCTTGTACATTGCTGGTGGGACTGCAAATTGGTGCGGCCAATTTGGAAAGCAGTATGGAGATTCCTGGGAAAGCTGGGAATGGAACCACCATTTGACCCAGCTATTGCCCTTCTCGGACTATTCCCTGAAGACCTTAAAAGAGAGTACTACAGGGATACTGCCACATCGATGTTCATAGCAGCACAATTCACAATTGCTAGACTGTGGAACCAACCCAGATGCCCTTCAATAGATGAATGGATAAAAAAAATGTGGCATTTATACACCATGGAGTATTACGCAGCACTAAAAAATGACAAAATCATGGAATTTGCAGGGAAATGGATGGCACTAGAGCAGATTATGCTTAGTGAAGCTAGCCAATCCCTAAAAAACAAATACCAAATGTCTTCTTTGATATAATGAGAGCAACTAAGAATAGAGCAGGGAGGAAGAGCAGGAAGAAAAGATTAACATTAAACAGAGACATGAGGTGGGAGGGAAAGGGAGAGAAAAGGGAAATTGTATGGAAATGGAGGGAGACCCTCATTGTTATACAAAATTACATATAAGAGGTTGTGAGGGGAATGGGATAATAAACAAGGAGGGAAATGAATTACAGTAGATGGGGTAGAGAGAGAAGATGGGAGGGGAGGGGAGGGAGGATAGTAGAGGATAGGAAAGGTAGCAGAATACAGCAATTACTAATAGGGCATTATGTAAAAATGTGGATGTGTAACCAATGTGATTCTGCAATCTGTATTTGGGATAAAAATGGGAGTTCATAACCCACTTGAATCTAATGTATGAAATATGATATGTCAAGAGCTTTGTAATGTTTTGAACAACCAATAAAAAATTAAATTAAAAAAAAAATTATGCGCTTGCTTGCATTGCACATAGAATAGCTCTGGAAAACTACAATAAACACTAGAAACTCAGGCTGACATCAGAGAGGAGAAGTGGGTAAGACAGAAACACAAGTAAGAGGGAGACTTTTGAACTATATCTTTTTGTTATTTCTGAATACGTTTTGTTCTTTCTGAATATATATAAATATAAGAAAAATCCAGAAATTAAATTTAAGAAAATAAACAAAATCACAAACATTCAAAGGAGGAACTGAATGGGTATTCATACTGTTCCATCTGTCTGTCACTGGTTAAGAGGAGACCTAGAGCTGGGTGTGGGGATGTTACATCCCAGACCCTTCCAGCTATCTGCCAATGGCTCCCAGTGACCTTCAAGAATTCCTCTGAAGAAGAATCACAGTTGCCTTAAAATCAAAAGCATCCAGGAGTATGAGGAGGGTGGAATAATATGGTCATGAATGGTGCACCAGAATTTGGCAACACATGACCAACAAGATTTAGTCCAATGTCATAGGAAGAAATCTCCTGCATTCATCCTATCTCCAGCTTCAACATCTCACTGCACAGCCTGTCTGAACTTCTTAATATTCTCTCAACTTGCCATACCCTCTTGAGGAACTGTCTTTGATGATTTCTGCTTTGTTATTAATATTAATATTAATTAATTAATATTAATTAACTTCATCACCCAGCTGTAACATCACCTCCTTCAGAATCCTTTTCTAATTCTTTCCCCAATATTGCAATGACTCATTCCATTCTTCCTACTCTCCTAGAATTACATTTATTTTTCTATTATAGCTTCTAAATACTGTATTATTGAAAGTCTTCATATGGCTGCCTCTCTCTTCCCCTAAGCTTTTTGAAAGCAGAACTTGAGTATTCAGTGTTACATTTAAGTGGGACTTAAGTCACTTCAATTGATGTGGAATAGGAAGGGTAGAATATTAATGTGTATAGAATTTCTAGAGGACAGATTCTCAGGAATCCAAGGTTCTGAATTCCAATCCCTCTCTCTCTCTCTGCACACACACACACACACACACACACACACACACACACACACACACACAGTCTCACATTGCATAACTAAGAATCTCTCAGTGAAAGATCACATATATGGTGCTGGTCCCATAAGATGAATAATGAAGCTGAAAATTTCCTAATTCCTAATGATGTGGCCACTGTAGTGCAACATGTTCCTCATGGGTTTGTGGTGATATGGGTATAAACAAACTTACTTTGCTGTCAGTCATATAAAAACATGGCAATACCATTATGTACAGTACCTAATACTTGTAATGATAATAAAACACTGTGACTGGCTCATATACTTAGCATACTATATATTTATCATTGTTTTAGAATATATTCACCCTACTTATACAAATATTTACTATAAAACAATATTCGATTACACTAGAAGCAGCCTCATACACCTTGTGTTTACCTTGTCTCTTGATTGCATCCATAGACCACATTGAGTGATCGACATCTAGGTGATGTAAGTACATAGTGATGTTTGCACAAAAACAGAATCAGCTAACAACATGTTTCTCAGATTGTACCCCCAGATGCCATCATTAAGCAATGCATGACTGTAGGTTCTGCTTCCCTAGAGAACATTGATTAATATAATGTCAACCCCAAAATTATATAGATTAGGAAAATAAGAATTAAAACAATACTGTTAACAGTTAACTGTTAATAGTTACCAAGTACTTAAAGCTGAGAATGTCCTGTACTGAATTCTTTAACATGATCTAAATTAAGTGCAGCAACCAGAAGGTCAATATGTTTATGTTCATATAGCAAATAAGAAAACTGTGTTCACAGAGGTTTAGAAGCTTCTCAGGGGTCAATTCTTGGCACCAGACTTGGAGACTAGTTATCTGAGTTATCTTTTCACTTTTCACTGTGAGACTATGCATGCCTCACCCTGGGATGAAATAGCTGTGTGTTTTCAACAAATGTTCAGTGAAAATTTTCTACTTATAAATATTTAACATTTAAGAATATGTGACACCAACATGAGACCATAGGAGCATAGTTGAAAGCCTGAAACAAGTCCTGGAATTTGTAAGAATGTGACACACAATAAGCAAACATCATCAAAACAACAGGAAAAAAATAGATAATTAAAACTGACATTTCAATTTTGGTGCTTGGAAAAGAAAACTTAGTTACTTATGTCATGCCCTATGCAAATTAGATACTAGGTAAGTAAAAGATTTAATATGTGAAATAAACAAGTTGGTCCAGAGGAAGATATTTCATTAATCTTGAAAGTATTTCATTTTCAGTCCAAAAGAAAAGCAAAAATTTTTTTTTAAATCAACTAGATCTGATGAAATTTTTTTAAAAAATGTCTATTTACTTCAAAACTAAAATGAAATAAAATTAAAGTCAAATTACAACCTGGAAAAATATTACAATAATACTGATCAAGAATTACATAAGTGACATACATGTATATTCATATACATATATACATATGTGTAAATACATACATATGTGTATATGTACATACATACATTTTATATTTAAAAAATCTAACAGGTCCCCCCAAAATAAGAAAAATTAGGAATGGATAACTTACAGAAGAAATATATAGACAAAAGCACATAGAAAAATGAACTATGATTCAGAAAAGTAAAAATTAAGCAAAGCCTATTACTTCCTACCTATGAATAATCAAAGATAAAAAGTAAATCATGGTACAGAATGCTGCTGAATGTAGCATGAAACTCATTTTTATATGGGTGGTAGTGGAATAACTTATCTGGAAAGCAATTTGGCACTGTGAATTTAAGATATGCATCCCCATTTAACAAATATTTACTGATCACCTGCTACTTGCCAATTTTCAAGGACTCACCAAAAAAAACACGTTTTTCTTGAATAGAAAAACATGACATTTCTCTGACCCAATAATCCTTTTTCTAAGGATCTAATCTAATAAAATAATCAGAGGTACAAAAAGACTGGCAGAAATATGCTAATCATACTGTTATATAAAAAAATCTAAAGATCAGCAACAACCAAATATCTAATAAGAAAATGATTAGCTCAATACAACTCTAACACCACCATGAATCACATTTCAGCCTTTAATTGATGTGTTGGTTTTTTAAATGTTTAAATGGCATGGAGAAATGCTGATGCTATAATTATGAAGTTAAGAAAAGCAGGATGCAAACTGCTTGAGATCATAATTTATAGGTAGTTTTATATGCTTCTTTTGATTTCTACATTAATGACACTAAGCTTATCTCTGGGTGGTGAGATAAGTAATGATTTTGAATTTCCTCTTTTTCATTTTTAGTTTTGGTTTTTCTAAATTTTCTTTACTGAACACGTGTCATTTTTTTTCATGTGTCACTTTTATAATAGAAAAATGCTACACATAGGTAGCGACTTTCTGCTGGGTATACATAAATGTGTGGTGTGAGCATGCATGTGTCTGTGTGTGTGCACATGCACATTCGTGGACTGTAGACTATTGTCAACCATGGGGGACATGGGTATTTTTATATAGATGCTACAACTGGAGTTCATTTTAGTGTTTCTATGTGCCAATTGAGTTCTACTACAAACCTGGGTGGGAAATCTGAGGCAAACTGCCCAGAAATATAAACCAAACTAATTTTTATTAGGCCACTTCACCTTCATCTTAGTAACATGAAATAATACTATACCCTATGTACAAGTATTTCTTCAAACATCACCCAAAGGTATTGACAATGTCCATAGACCCTTTATCAATGTTCAAAGCATTCTCTGGACTCAAGAATGAGAAAGTATCTCAGAACCAACCAATTCAAACACAATTCTAGTTGTTAATAAAATTTTGTTCTACCGAAAATGAGGCTTAATCTTCAAGGGAAATTTAGTAGGAAAGAAAGGATCTTCTTCAATCAAACATTTCTGTGTTTGAATACCACTATCAAGATCTATTTGCAGTGCTACCCTGCATCTACTATTGGAATATTCAAAGCTAAATATGAACTTGGCTTGCCAGGTAACTTAATAAGTTAGTAGTTTAGAGAATCTGACTTTCAGAAGTGACTATTTAGAAAATGGCCTTTTCTTAGGGAGAAGAATTACAAAATGAATTTGACAAAATTATGCTATGTGCATGTATAAATGTACCACTGTGAATTTCACCTTTATGTATATCTATAAAGCACCAATTAAAAGTTAATAGATAAAAATTAATAGAGAAAACTAAATAAATAATCAGCTTTTTCAGTGCTGTGACCAAAGAACATGACATAAACAATTAGAGAAGGAAAAGTTTATTTAGGGGCTCATGGTCTCAGAGGTCTCAGTCCATAGACAGCTGACTCCATTCATTGGAGCTTGAGATGATGAAGGATGTCATGGGGAAGAGTGTGGTGGAGGAAATCAACTGGGAGCACAGCACCAGGAAGGAGAGAGAGACTAAGCTCAGCTCACAAAATATATACCCTTAAGGCTCCTATGACCTACCTCCTCCAGCCACACCCTGTAGTCACCGCCACTGCCACTCAGTTAATCTCTATGAGGGGATTAACACACAGATTAGGTTATAGATCTCCTAACTCCGCGTCATTTTACCTCTAAGCTTTCTTGCATTATCTCACACATGAGCTTTAGGGGGACACCTAATATTCAAGCCATAACAAAAAGGAAGACCAGTAGAGTCAAGGAAAGGGAATAGGGCAAGGGAGGAGGAGAAGGAAAGGAGGCACTAGGGACTGAAATGCAGCAAATTAAATTTCATACATGTATGATTATGTCAAATGAAACAAACTATTATGTGTAACTGTAATGCACTAAAAAAGCATAAAAAAGAAATACTACTCAAAATAAAAAGAATTATTATTCATGCAACATAAATTGTCTTTCCTGGAGTTGTGTGAAGTTACAAAGACAGAGCAAATAAAAGTTCCCTTTGAGATGAAATCTTAGTTTTGATTTGCATTTCTCTAATTACTACAGATGTTGAATATTTTTGAATATATTGTTGATCAACTATATAACATCTTCTGAGAAGTGTCTGTTCAGCTCCTTAGCCAATTTATTGATTGGGTTATCTGTTTTATTAGTGTTAATTTTTTCAGTTCTTTATATATCCTGGAGATTAGTGCTCTATCTGATGTGTGTGTGGTAACAATTTGATCCCATTCCATAGGCTCTCTATTCACCTCATTGTTTCTTTTTATGAGAAGCAGCTTTTAAGCTTGAAACCATTCCAATTTATTGATTTTTTATTATGTATTTTCTAGTTATTGATAGACCTTTATGTTATTCATTTATTTATATGTGGTGCTGAGAATCGAACCCAATGCCTCATACATGCCAGGCAAGGGCGCTACCACTGAGCCACAACCCCAGCCCCCAATTTATTGATACTTGATTTTACTTCTTGTATTTTAGGAGTCTTGTTAAGGAAGAAGGGGCCAAATCCAACATGATGAAGACTTGGGCCTACTTTTTCCTCTATTAGGTGCAGGATCTCTGGTCTAATTCCTAGGTCGTTGATTCACTTTGAGTTTTGTGCATGGTGAGAGATAGGCATTTCATTTCACTCCAGTCAGAATGGCATTCATAAAAAAAATACAAGCAACAATAAGTGTTAACAAAAACAAATACCAAATGTCTTCTTTGATATAATGAGAGCAACTAAGAACAGAGCAGGGAGGAAGAGCAGGAAGAAAAGATTAACATTAAACAGAGACATGAGGTGGGAGGGAAAGGGAGAGAAAATGGAAATTGCATGGAAATGGAAGGAGATCCTCATTGTTATACAAAATTACATATAAAAGGTTGTGAGGGGAATGGGAAAATAAACAAGGAGAGAAATGAATTACAGTAGATGGGGTAGAGAGAGAAGATGGGAGGGGAGGGGAGGGGGGATAGTAGAGAATAGGAAAGGTAGCAGAATACAACAGTTACTAATAGGGCATTATGTAAAAATGTGGATGTGTAACCGATGTGATTCTGTAATCTGTATTTGGGGTAAAAATGGGAGTTCATAACCCACTTGAATCTAATGTATGAAATATGATGTCAAGAGCTTTGTAATGTTTTGAACAACCAATAAAAAAAAATAAGTGTTAACAAGGATGCGGGGAAAAAGGCATACTCTTACATTACTGGTGGGACTGCAGATTGGTACAACCAATCTGGAAAGCAGTACAGAGATTCCTTAGAAAACTTGGAATAGAACCACCATTTGACCCAGCTATCCCACTCCTTGGTTTATACCCAAAGGACTTAAAAACAGAATGCTATAGTAATGCAGACACATCAATGTTTATAGCAGCACAATTCATGATAGCTAAACTGTGAAACCAACCTAGATGTCCTTCAATAGATTAATGGATAAAGAACCTGTGGTATATATATATATATATATACACAATGGAATATTACTCAGCATTAAAAGAGAATAAAATTGGGCTGGGGCTGCAGCTCAGTGGCAGAGTGCTTGCCTAGCATGTGTGAGGCACTGAGGTTGATCCTTAGCTCCACATAAAAATAAATAAAACAAAGGCATTCTGTCCATCTATAACTACAATTTTTTTTTCTTAAAGAGAATAAAATCATGGCATTTTCAGGTAAATGGATGGAGTTGGAGACTATCATGCTAAGTGAAGTAAGCCAATCCCCCCAAACCAAAGGCTGAATGTTGTCTCTGATAAGATGATACTGATCCATAATGGGGGCGGTAGTGGGGAGCATGGGAGGAATGGAGGAACTTTGGATGGGGCAAAGGGGAAGGAGGGGAAGGGAGGGGGTATGGAGGTAGGAAAGACGGTGGAATGACATGGACATCATTACCCTAGGTACGTGTATAAAAACATGAATGGTGTGACTCTACTTTGTGTACAACCAGAGGAATGAAAAATTGTGCTCCATTTGTGTACTATGAACTGAAATGCATTCTGCTGTCATGTCTAACAAATTACAACAAATTAATTAATTGATTAGTAGTTAATTAACTAATTTTAAAAGAGTTCCCTTTCATAAAGTGGTTTGGATTTGGTGTTTGGGAGGTTTTTTCTTTCTTTCTTTCTTTTTCTTTTTGGTGCGATACTGGGGATTGAACCCTATGGCATGCCACACTTAGACCCTTTTATTTTGTTTCAAGACCAGATCTCACTAAGATTCCAGAGGCTGGCCTTGAAATTGATATGCTATATCAGCCTCCCAAGTACCCAGCACCACCATGCTTAGCACTCTTTGGATCTTTTAAAGTTTGAGAATAAAATGAGATAAGATGTTCCCTTTGTACCATCATTCCCTCGTCCCCACAATTTGGCAATACAAGAATGGTGTATCCCCAACTCCAGGAAATGGAACAGGACTCCTGGTTCCCACAGGAGGAACCATATGATGGTTTTTCCTGAAAAAGCTGACCAACAGTTGGCTTTCTTTAAGACATAGAACAAGTATTTGGGGTCAATACAGTTTGCACAAGCAACCCTTGTTTTTAGCTCATTTGAAATTATGAATAAGAGAGAAAGGTGGAAAGCTTTTTGGTTTATGACAAGAAGAGTTCAAAATTCTGTTGAATCAGTCAAACAAGAGAAAGTTTAAATGGAAGTAACAGCTAAACAGAACCACGGAGTGGGTCAACCATAAGAATGACAAATGGAAATGTGTGTCCTGACAGATTTACAATCCTAATTCACAGCAACCTTCCTTCCCAAGCCCTTCCCCAAAGATAAACATTGCCAATTTATTGGTATGTAGTTAGTCTACCTTCAAAACATTTAAATGTACCTATAATTATAGAGAGATCCACCTTATTCTCTTTTTTAATAGTGGCATGTGATTAAATACCATGACTGTAACATAATCTATTTAACCACTCTTCCACTGATGACAGTTTAGGTTGTTTCTGATACTTATGTCATCATGAACAACAAAGCAATGAATATTTGGGCATAAATGCAAATATTCTGTTAAGTTATGTTTATCTTATTAAACAAATAAAATGTGACTATGTATTCTCAGAATTCAGAAGCAAAGCTCATCTTAATCCTGATATCGTTAGTAAAGGTTATTATTCTTATCATTTTGATGTGAAACTTTCCAGAACATCTGAAACCATTTACACATGGATGATCATCATTGCTTTATTTTATATGAAGAATGTCTGACATGTATGATAGATAGTATATTGCTACACAATTGCCCATTTGACTTGGTTGCTACAGTGATTTTTCCTATGTACATGTGAATCTACCCTCTTCACTGTCACCACCACATAGTATTCCATTGAGTCTCAATACCAATACTTATTTAACCATTTGCCTGTAAATGAACTTTTTAATTGCTTAGCCTTTTTTGGTATATATTATATATTTTTCAACACATATAGTCAATATAACATATGTAATACACATATAGATTGTAGATTTTTTAAATTTTTTATTTGTTTTAATTAGTTATCCATGACAGTAGAATGCATTTATGCACTTTAATATATCGTACATAGATGGAATATAATTTATCATTTTTCTGAGTGTACATGTTACAGAATCATACTGATCATGCCGTCACATATATACATACAGTAATAATGTTTGTTTCATTCTACTATCTTTCTTATCCCCACATCCCCTCCTTCCCCTCCCATCACTACCCTCTACCTAATCTAAGGTAATGCTATTCTTCCCTAGTGCCCCCCTCCGGCCTTATGTGAATTAGCATCAGCATATTAGAGAAAACATTTGGCCTTTGGGTTTGTGGGATTGGCTTATTTCGCTAAGCATGATATTCTCCAACTCCAACCATTTACTGGCAAATGCCATATCTTTACTCTTCTTTAAAGCTGAGTAATATTCCATTGAGAATATATACCACATTTTCTTTATCTATTCACCTATTGAGGGACACCTAGGTTGGTTCCATAGTCTAGCTATTGTGAATTGAGCTGCTATAAACATGGCTGTGGCTGCATCACTATGGTATGCTGATTTCAAGTCCTTTGGGTGTAAACCAAGGAGAGGGATAGCTGGGACTAATGGTGGTTCCATTTCCCAGTTTTCTGAGGAATCTCCATACTGCTTTCCAAAGCAGTTGCACCAATTTGCATTCCCACCAGCAATGTATGAGTGATTGATGAGTCTAGGCCATTAACATTCAAGATTATTATTGAGATATGATTTGAATTCCCTGTCATTTTAATTTATTTCTTGCCACAGTCTGGCTGGGCACAAATCACGAGCCACTCAAGCAGGAACAAACTTTATTTCTGAACTCCACCAGCACACTCCACACACACTCCCAGGGAACTCTCCTGAACGCCAGCCACGTGGCTCCTCTCTGGCACACCCCACGGAACTCCCTCCACCAGGCTGTGTGCTCACTCACTCTCCGAACCCCGAGAGAACTCAAGGGGAACTCCAAAGAAGCGGGCGCCCGAGGCAGCAAGAGCCATCCTATTATCGGACTGTAAAGGTCTAATATACAATTCAATCAATCCAGCATCACAGCAATTATATATAGTTTAATTCAAATCATCATCTCAATGGTTCGCTGGCGTCACCTTTCAACCATTCCCTCTGGCAAATGCCAGGCATCATTCTGACTGGGCTGTGGCTCTCAACAATTTCTGGGTTTTGATTTGTCTTATTTTTCCCATTTGGTTGAATGTCTCTTTAGTGTAGATCCTCCCTTTGCTGGTTTTTACTTCTTTTTTTTGACTTCATCCTCTTGTATATTGAGAATGCTCAGTAGTTGCTTTCTAGTTGTGAATTCTTTTATTTTTTGTTTATCATGGAATGTTTTAATTTCATCTTCAAATCTGAAACTTAATTTTGCTGGATATAAAATTCTTTGTTGACATCCATTTTTTTTTCAGAGCTTGAAATATATTATTCCAGGACCTCCTAGCTTTGAGGGTCTGGGTTGAGAAATCAGTTGAGATCCAAATTTGTTTCCCCCTACACATAATTTAATTTTTTCTCTCACAGTCTTTAAGATCTTTGTTCTCTGTGTTAGTCATTCTCATTATAATGTATCTTGGTGCGGGTCTGCTGTAATTTTGTATATTTGGGGTCCTATAAGCGTCTTGTATTTGATTTTCCATTTCATTGTTTAGATTTGAGAAATTTTCTGCTATTATTTCATAGCAGAAAAGATTGTGCATTTCTTTGGTTTGTATCTCTGCTTCTTCATCTATTCTGATAACTCTTAAATTTGGTATTTTCATGTTATCCCATAATTCTTGCATGTTCTGTTCATGATTTCTTACCATCTTCTCCACATGTTCAACTCTACTTTCAAGATTATATATTTTGTCTTCATTGTCTGAGGTTCTGTTTTCCAAGTGGTCTAGTCTGTTGGTGATGCATTCCATTCAATTTATAATTTGGTTTACTGATTCCTTCATTTCAGGGATTTCTGCTTGTTTGTTTGTTTGTTTGTTTGTTTTTTCACGACCTCTAACTCTTGTCTTTCACTTCTTCTATTTTTTCTTTGATTCCACTCCTTTACTTCACATATCAATTTAACTATATACAATCTGAACTCCTTCTTGGACATTTCTTCTACTGTGTTATCAGTGGCTTCTGTTGTTGAAGCATCTTGGTTTGTTTGGAGTGCTTTACTCCCTTGTTTTTTCATATTGTTAGTGTGTTTTCCCATCTAAAAGTGTGAATCTAAAGCAGGATAAATTCTACCCTATAGACCTATAGTATTCCTGAAGGTTTCCAGCACTTCGGCTTTACTGGTGAGACCAATATCAACAGCACCCAATGTACACATTATATAGCCTTAAACCCAATAGCTCCCCACTAAGGCATCTACTGCTTTCTCTCATTAAACCAAAATGATGAGTTCAATAACTATCAATAGTATAAACAGAATATTTGTTAAAATGATTTACAATTTCAAATAGTCATTCTCATTATAATGTATCCTGGTGCGGGTCTGCTATAATTTTGTATATTTGGGGTCCTATAAGCCTCTTGTATTTGATGAGAGAACAGAGGTAGTGTAGTTTGCAATATTCATGAGGGAGGAAGAGAAAAGCTAGAAGTAAAACTTCAAAGGAAGAGTGGAAGAGGAGCCGACAGAGATTGGCTATTGGTTGAAGATAAATTGAAAAGAAAATAGACAAGAGAAAGGAAGAATACAAAGAGAAAAAATTAAAGACATAAGAATACCACAAAAAAATGCAAAACACCATATATCATTGTCCTCCACACACTGATGCATAAAAAACATCCTCTTCCAAATATGGTAGAGAGATTAGTGAATCAAAAAATAAAATAATTCTTGCTGGAAAGTCAAACTGTCTCTGTCAGTGTTCCACAGTTTCTCAGCCCTGTCTCTGATGTCTCTCGGGACCACCAAACCCAGATCAGCCCTTGCAAACCCAGTCTATATCCCACCGATCTGGGCTTCAGATACCTCAGGTTCGGCTACTCTGCAATCTCAAGATCTCAGTGCTGCTCCTACTTGAAGAGAGACCACCAGGAATACACTCATGCCAAGGAGCAACCCTGAGATGCAGCAGCAAGACAAAGGCCACCAGAACTCTCAGCAGGAAGATCCCAGTCTCCTCCAAAACCACAGGCACACCCTGAGTATATCCTTGAAGGGTGTTTCCAGAAGACACTGGCATTTGAATCAGTGGACTAAATAAGGAGACGCAAGGGGATGCACTTTCATCCAACAGAGGGGGCACCATCTTATCAGCTGGATGTCTGAGTAGGTGTTCTAGGAGAGGAGAGGTGGAGGAAAGGTGGAGTTGCTCTCTCTCTTCTGGAACTATGACACCCATCTTCTCCTACCCTTGGACATAAGAACTTCAAGTCCAGACTTCATTCTCCAGTATTTGCACCAGGTTCTTAAACTGTTGGACCTGAACTGAGCCATGCTACTGGCTTTCCTGGTGCTTCGGCTTGCTGATAGCCTATTGTGAGACATGTCAGCCTCCATAATTTCCCCTAATAAGTCAATCAATCAATCTATCTATCTATCTATCTATCTATCTATCATCTAGCTAGCTATCCTGTTAACTTGTTTCTCTAGAAAATCCTGAGTAGTACAACACTATGTTTCAATTATAGTTACATATTTATCAGCATGCAATTGTACACGGTTTCCTTTAAACATTTTCAAAACATCTATATTTCTCATTTTGTGCTTAGGTGTTTTATAGACTCAGATATTTGTATTTAGTTTATAATAAAGAAAGCATTTCAAACCAGTGGAGAAAGGAAAGTGTGATCAGAAAGCAATAATGTTAGTAGTTATTGGTGAGGGAAGGCAAGTCTCTTGAATGTTAGATGAATATTTCTATATTATGATTGAAAAGCATGGTGTATTTTAATATGATAGCTTTTACATCATCGAGTTCTATCCATTCGGTTATAAACAAAATACAAAAATAAGCAACAAATTGGTCAAGTGTATACACATTTTTTTAAGGGAGGACTAAAATTTGTAATATATGAAGACTTTGTTCAAATAAATATGAAAAAAATCTTCTACCACTTTCACTAGGAAAAAATAACAAAGGATCTGAATGGGCAATTCATAACAGGAGAAATTGTAGTGATCAATAAACATTTTTAAATGTTTGACATTACTATACATCAGAAAAATGCAACTTAGATTGGGACTTATCTATTTAGCAAAGATGAAAAAGAATAGTAGTATCTTGGCTTATGAAGAAACATACATTCTCATACAACTGCTTGGGAGTGTGTGGACTGGTACAACTTTCTGTAGAAAAAATTGGCAATATATATAAAGAGTCTGATATAGCATTATTGTTCTACAATTTATTTGGGGGAAATTATCTATGTTTGCAATATTTTTCAAATAATGTTTTCAAGAGTAAAATGAAAAAAAGGAACAGTCTATATGTCAAACCACAGGGGAGTAACTAAATGAATTATGACATAACCCTGTGGCTGTAGCCATAAAAAGTCACACTGTAGAAGCATCTAAGTGGTACTGGAAATGTATCCTCCTCTTGAGCTGCACTCCTGTTCCTTGGACTCCCACAGATAATCTCCTTGTTCACCAGACCTTGTCTCAGTCTTTCTTTTAGGGGTGGATACCCAAGCTAAAGTACTTATGTATCATTTCAACGCCAAAATGTAGGCTCAGTGATTCTCCATATCTTCTCTTGTCATTTTTAAAAAATAACAAGCTAAACAACTCCTGCTAGATGATTCTGTATATAAAATACTAATCTAGGCACAGCCTCTTTAAATTTTCAGTCAAGATTCTGGAGCCTGTGGAGGTAAAACCAGACAAGGAGGGGCCGGGGCTGGGGCTCAGGGGTAGAGCATTTGCCTAGCATGTGCTAGGCACTGGGTTTGATCCTTGGCACTACATAAAAATGAATAAATAAAATAAAGGTATTAAAAAAAAACAGACAAGGAGCCTTATTTCAAAATGCCACCCTTTGTTCAGGTAAGATGCCTACTTCCGAGCATTTATCCATCTTATCCTCTTGGTCATCAACTTCCTCCTTGACATCCTCACATGACATTTGATGCTTTCTTAATGACATAGATATTCAATAACCTTTCTGACTAATCGCACCCATTAGCAGAAACCAGCCGCTCAAATATCAGAGAAAGCTTTCTACATCCTGAGCAAGTGAGAAATTGCCTTTCAGAAAAATAATCCATTGTGACCTGTGAGAAGAGGTAGCAGGAACTCGTCAGGTTAAAGCATCAAATGTCTATTTTCCTATTCATGGAGGAGATACAGTAAAGCCCTATGGCGTGAGACATCTCTCTAATGGATCCCCCTTATGTGCAGGGTAAAGGCTATGGGGGCAGGGTATGGGCTTCCACCTAACTGTTGTCTCAGGAGACTGCAATTCCTGATTCAATGTCAGCAGAACATGAGCTCTGAGTATATTTTCGCTGCCACGGTGATGGGTCAGTGCCTCTCTTGCTATTATCAACAACGCAAACTGCATTTGAGGAAGGGAGCAAGGCTTTGAACTCAAGAATGGTAATCATGGGCCCAACCCAACTACTGTTGATATGAAGTTTCCTAGAATGCTGACCTTATTCTGAATCACTTCATCACCTGTCTGACAATCCTCTCACCTGCTCCAATACTGGCCTGTTCCAATGTTAACTTGTAAATTCTCTGACCAAGGAAGTGCCACCCAGCTTAGCATGTTTTTATTTCACAAACATTTACATGGTGAATGTTTAGTTAGGTTTACGTAGCTGTGACCAAAATACCTGAGCAGAACAACTTATAGGAAGAAAAGTTGATCACTGCTTAAGAAGTTGAATCCACAAGTGAATGCGTACACATCCCTGGGCCCCAGATGAGGTAGAACAACATGGTAGAAACACATGGCAGAGGAAAGCAGCTCATTGCAACCAGAAAGCAGGGGCGGGGGGAGTGCTCCACTCTACAGGAACAAAATACAAGCCCTCAAGTCACATCCCCAGTGACTGACCCTCCAGCCCACTCTGTCTACCTATCTACCACCCAGTTCTTTCAAATTTTAATCCATCAACTGGATTAATCCACTTATCAGGTTATATCTCTCACAGGCTAATTATTTTATCTCTGAAAATTCCTACATTGTTTCACACATGAGCTTTCAGAGTATACCTCGTATCCAAACCATAACAGTGGGTCTACATACCAGGCACTGTTCTCAGTCCTTTACCATTTTTAAATCATTTAACAACTCCCCTAAAAGGTAGATACTGCTATTGTCCCTATTTTATTAGTCCTACCCATCAGAGTTAGGGAGCAGTTAATAATCTTTTGCTTCTTGTCCAATCATCACAGAAGACTCCAGATTTTTATTTGATATTGCTGGTCTCTCTTTTATACATCCTTTATTCTCCTTCTAAAATGTTTTTTTCTGTCCCCAGAAACTTCAGTGGCTCCCAAATGCCTATAAGATGAAGGCCAAATTCTATCTGGTTAGAAAATCTTCTTTCTTAGCTTCCACCATTTTATTGCTATATGTTGGTTTCCGTGCACTCAACAATAATAAATTATTCAACAGAAAGAGCAAGCCCTTTAACATCTACATGTCTTTGCTTTCTGTCTTAGGATGGCTTTCCCAGGAAACAGACTCTGAGATGAAGATTTGTAGACAGGAAGCTCACTGGAGAGTTTTGTTGAGGATAACATTGATAAAGGGGTGTATTAGCTATTCATTGTTATGTAAAAATTTACCATTAGGCTCTGAAGCTTAAAGGGATAAGCATTTATTATCTCATGTTGTTATTGTTTGGATGTGAGGTGCCCCCCAAAAGCTCATGTGTGATACAATGTAAGAACACTTAGAGGTAAAATGGTTGGATGATGATAGCCCTCACCAAAACAGTGAACTAATCTCTTGTGGGGATTAACTGAGTGGTCACGGAAGGTTGATGAGGACTGGCTGGAGGAGGAGGGTCCCTGGGAGTGTGCCTTTGTGGTATGTGTTTGGTGAACTGAGCTTCAGCTCTCTCTACTTCTTGATTATCATGTGAGCCACTTCCCTCCACCACACACTTCCTCCATGATGTTCTACCTCACCATGAGCCCTAAGAAATGGAGCAGCTATTCATGGACTGAGACCTCTAAAACTATGAGCCCCCAAATAAACTTTTCCTCCTCTAAAACTGTTCTTGTCATGTCTTTTAGTCACATCAGTAAAAATGCTGACTCATGACACATGTGTTTCTGTGGATCAAGCATCGAGGAGTTGCTTGGCTGGGTAGTGTAGCTCTGGGTCTCGCATAAGAATGCAGTCAAGCTTCCCGTTCAGGGGAGGATTCACTCCCAAGCCTCGAGTCATAGTGTTGGTCTTATTCAGTTCTTCACCACATGGGCCTCTTAATGATGTCCAAATGACATGGAAGCTGGATTTCCCTGGAATCAGCACTAAGACAGAAAGAAGGAGGAAGGGTGAGAATGTACCCAAGACTGATGCCAAAGTCTTTCTAGAAAACTACTCTAGAATGTGACATCTCATCATACCTGTCGTAATCCATTCACTAGAATGAATCACCAGGTCCAGCCCACACACAAGGGGAATTGAACTCCATCCCTCCAGGGAAGGAGCACTAAAGTATTTGTATACATACTTTAAAAGCCACCACAGAGAGTAAGGGAAGCAGGGATGGACAGAGAGAAAAGTGTAAAGGTGATTGAGTCTCCATAGCAGCTAACCTCAGGGGAGCGCTGGAGCTCATGGCCCTTCAAAAATGCCCCAAATTGAGGTATTGGCAGTGGGTAGCAGCCTTTTTATGTCTGTTTCTCCTAGACACGGAAGAAGACTGGCTACTGGCTGGGGTACAGCTTTGTAATGACAGCACCCTTTGGCAGAAGACAATTATAGGGAGACTCAGCTGAAGGGTGATGAGTCAAGATGAGGCAGGCAGCATCTGGGTAATGTGATGTGGATTGCCACACATGGGAAGTTAATGCATCCAATGGGCATCGATCCCTTGGCTCTTAAGAGGAATCTGGAGCAACATCACAGCATCTACTAAATCCACTCTTTGTGTTTCTTGGATCTGCTTGCTTCAATTAATAAGTTAAAGGTACCTGAGAGCAGTTCCTTCTGAATCCTAGCTGGTGACTTTTCTTGGGGAAAACTTACAAGACAAAGGTTAGCTTTGGTCTCAGGACTGCAGAATATTTATCATCACCCTTTTATATTTCTATTCTAATCTTCCCCACTGGCACCCCCACACTGGGCTAGCAAAGCAATGAACTAGGTTATTTATTTGATGGGTACCCCAGTTATCATCCCTAAGGGGAATAAGCCACTGGTCATCATGCCCTTCTGAGGTCAGGGTTGCTATTCTTATCCATTCCCAGTCACAAATGGATAGGATGAACCAAGAGACATTGTACTCCCTGGTCTCTAAACATGTCTCCCCATAACAGCAGTCGCCTATCCTGTGATGATCAGGGTCACTTATTTCTGCCAATGTGGTAACTCCTTCCCTTGTCTGCTGTTTGACATAAAAAGTCAGAAGAAACCAGATGAAAGGAGCACCTCAAAGTTTAATGGGACTCATGGTCTCCTGGTGGAAGCATTACCACAATGGAAACCATGACCTCAAAACCCACCAGAAGGAAAGGTTATAGAGACAGAAAGCACAAATCTCCCAAATGGGTCATATATAATAAGTAAGGTTACTCCTACATCTCCCTCTTCATTTGCAACACATGAATTCTATTCATGATGGATGCATGGATTGAGGTTGTGTATTGCATCTTGGAAGATGATACCCTATCCCTGTGGGGCATCATCTCTAAGCTGGTTCTTCAATTATAACTTCAGAAGTCAAGATGAGGCTGGTAGCATCTGGATTGCCAATGTAATATGGATTGCCACACATGGGAATACACGGTCACAGACCCATCACTGCAGCTCTTTCACTACATATTAAACCACTGATCTGTCCTTTGGGACTCCATGTTGCAGGGTCCACCTGTCTATTTCATCTTGGCTACTCCATTCCTATGCTCACTGTACCAACAGTAGAAAATGGTCAGTGTCAGAGGATGATCAACTTAAACTGACTAAATCATTCTGCCCACTTGGTTGCCTTGTACTTCTTCCATAGAAGGTGTTCTCTATACAAAACAAACAAACAAAAAAACCCTGCACATTTTGTGCCTTTTCCATCAGCCTATAAACATTTATTTACCCAGACTTTCATGTTCTTTGTTTTCAAATCCCTCTTCTCCCAGGTCCCTGACCAATCAGCAAAGCCATTCCCACAGCTGAGGAATTGTATATATCTTATGGGGGGGCCACTTTTTATTCCACAGAAAATAGGTGACCAGGCACACTGCCCAAATTTGTGTCCTTTGGAAGTATTTCACCCTCATAGATATCTGTCAGGGTTACACCATTTTTCTCCTCTGTCTGCTGGTCATATGTGAGTCGTACACACACACACACACACACACACACACACACACACACACCACTACCACCATCACCATAGCTGTGAATCAAAAGAGAAGATTTTGTGTCATGGTGCTGAATAGTATGAGGCTCTGGTTTGCTTGGTAACTCAGTTTATTTTTGCCTCCTGTCTCTGTTTATACCTGATTCAGTTGTATGGCTTCCATCTTACAGTATTGATTCAGGGCCTACCCAACATTTGAACACTTACAAATTGGTGAGATGTAGTGGAACCCACAGTACACATCATGATAGACAAATATAGTCTAGTGATTATGTTATGCCTCACTACTCATTTCTTACCAACCCCAGTAACATGCAAGGAGTTGTTTTCCACTCTGCTGAAGATGGCATGATCTTGTCCCAGAAACCTCAGTGTCTAAGTTAATTTTTCTTAGTGGGGTTTGAAGATCCACAGAGCATCTTTTGCCCTCATGCATTCCTGTAATCCCTCATGGTCTGATGAAACATATGGATCAAGCAACTATTTGCTAGATAACCCGAGTCGGCTAGTGTGTTACCCACTTCAAACTGGCAACCTTTCCTTTCACTCAGTAACTGGGTCAGAGAAACATGTGAACTTGAAGTAAGAGTCCTATTGAGAATCAAGTTCCCTTCCCACTGGTCAGGAAAATAGGAGACCCAATACTATGGAATGGAACGTCCAGCATGTTTCCAAACCACAGTATCTCCCCACAATTTTATTGATATAGGAGGCCCCTGAATCTTTGTGGAGTTTATTCCCACCCACTGGAACATAAGTGTCTTAATAAGACCTCTAGTAAACTTGATAACTCTTGTTAATTTAGCTCAACTATTATGATGTCATCAACATGGAGGACCAATATACTGCATGATGTCCAGGTGAGTGATATTTCAACCACCTTCTCTGGAGCTCTTCTCTCCTTTTAGTTAAGTTATAGGCTTGGTTCTCAGATTTTTACTGCACAGCAGCACAATATCCTATTTTTTTTTACACAATGGAAAAGAGGCCCTCTGACTTTCACATTTTGCCTTAAATTGATGACTAATCACTCTTGACCTTTCACTGAATTTCTACAATGCATCATTTTTACTTAGCAAGTAACATCCAATTCCAAAGTCATTATAATTACTCCTTCCCCTGTGCCTCTAAAATGCCTGACACGTTGTACCTGCTAGAGCATTCTGTTCTATAAGAATCCTACCTCAGGTCACCAATGATAAAATATTAATAATTTTGTTGTCACAGTACAACATGCTGGAGACTATAGCAATTGCTCTATCCACCTCTAAAGATGAAGTTCTCCAGTCACATTTTGAATGACCCAGCTCCAATACCCTATTTGGGATTGTTATACCCCTTCTAGAACCAATTTTCTAGAAGCTCAATTGTAGAACTATCTGTAGGTATTTTATAGGGGAGGGCTCTTGGGTGTTACACACCTGCACAGGAGTAAAGGAAGAAGAATTAAGCTGTCAAAAGTTGGATTGTACAATTGAATATTACTCAGCCTTAAAGAACAATAAAATTATGGCATTTTCCAGTAAATGGATGGAGCTGGAGAACGTGCTAAGTGAAATAAGCCAATCCTCAAAACCAAAAGCCAAATGTTTTTTCTGATATGTGGATGCTAACTCACAATTCGGGGAGGAGAGAGAGGAAAAATAGATTTACTTTAGATTAGGTAGGTAGAGGGCAGTGAAGGAAGGGGAGAGGGTATGGGGTAGAAAGAATAGTAGAATGAATCAGACACTATTACCCTATGCATATGTGTAACTATACAACTGGTGTGATTCTACATCATGTACAACCAGAAGAATGAAAAATTATAATCCATTATATATGATGTATCAAAATGCATTCTACTGTCATGTATAACTAATTAAACAAATGTAAAAAATTTTAAGAGTTGGATTATGGAGCTGGGGTTGTGGCTCAGCGGTAGAGTGCTTACCTGGCCCTGGGTTCAATTTCCAGAATCATATAAAAATAAAGGTATTAAAAAAATTTAAAAAGAGTTGGATTATGATTCAATTGCTTCAAAAGCCTCACTGATCAAATGAGGAGTTTGGAAGATGGCACAGTCCTTTAGATAGTTCCTAAATAGAGGTAAGAGAACTGGTCTTTGAAGCTCTTTCATCACCTGTCTTTAGGTAAAAGTTGCTCCTTGATTATTTTTCTCTTTTCAATATCTTTTATTAGGGCGTTATAGTTGTACATAACACCAGGATTTTCTGTTACATATTTGCACATGCTCAGAATATAACAGTATTATTTGGCTAATATCATTCTCTGGTTATTTCCTCTTTCCCTCCCCCCATCTCTTTCCTCTACTTTACTGATCTCTCTTTAATTTTAATGAGATTCCACCCCCCACACGCCTTTCTTATCCATTTTTCTTTCTAGCTTCTGCACAGGAGAGAAAAACATATAAGCCTTGACCTGAATTTGGCTTATTTCACTAACATGATGATGTCAAGTTCCATCCATTCTCCTGCAAATGTCATAGCTTCATTTTTCTTTGTGGCTGAATAAAACTCTACTGTGTATACATAACATATTTTCTTTATCCACTCATCTGTTGATGGACACCTAGGCTGGTTCTATCTTTTGGGCCATTGTGAATTGTTCTGCTATAAACATGGGTATGCATGAACTGCTATAGTATTCTAGCTTTAATTATTTAGAATAAATGCCAAGGAGTGTATAGCTGGGTTAGATGATGGTTCTATGCCTAGTCTTTTGAGGAAAATCCATATTGATTTGCATAGTAATTTACAATCTCACCAACAGTGTGAAGTGTTCCTTTTTCTCCACATCCTCTCCAGTATTTATAATTGTATGTATTCTTGATGACTGCCGCTCTGACTGGAGTGCGATGAAATATCAATGTAGTTTTGATTTTTATCTTCCTAATGTCTAATGGTGTTGAATATTTTTTCATATAATTGTTGGCCATTTGCATTTCTTCTTTTGAGAAGTGTCTGTTTAATTCACTTTCCCATTTATTAACTGGGTTATTAGGGGGGGTATAAAGGTTTTTTAAAACTTTCATATTCTATCTATGAATCCTCTGTCAGAAGAGTAGCTATAGCAAAGATTTTTCTCACATTCTATAGATTCTATCTTCACATTCTTAATTGTTTCCTTTGTTGTGTGGAAGTTTTCAGTTTGATACAATTCCATTTATTAATTCTTGGCATTATTTCCTCAGCTTTAGGGGACCTATTGAGAAAGCCATTACCTGTCCCTATATGTTGGTATACTGACCCTATGTTTTCTTCCAGGACTTGGATCACTTCTGGTATAATTCCTAGATCTTTGGTCCATTTTGAGATGATTTTTGTGCAGAGTGAGAGATGAAGGTCTATTTTCATTCTTCTACATATGGATGACAAGTTTTCCCAGTACCACTTGTTTAAAAGGCTGTCTTTTCTCCAGTATATGTTCTTGGCACCTTTATCAAGGATCAAGTGACTGTAAATGTGTGGGTTTGTCTCTATGTCTTCTATTCTGTACCACTGATTTATCTATCTGTTTTTATGCCAGTACCTTGCAGTTTCTGTTACTATAGCTCAGTAGTAAAATTTGAAGTCAATTATGTTCTCTCCCTTTATTGACACTTCACAGATAGATTTGAACATACAAGAATATGGTTTCCAAGTCCAACTTATTTCAGTTTTATTGGGGATTTTTGGAAAATACAAGTTCCTAACCTTTCCCCTAGAGTCATTCAATCCAAATCTCTTGTAAAGGGATCCTGGGATCACCTGGGATCTGTGTTTCTTAATAGATCCCAGGTGATTCCATTATGCAATGGGATTCAGAAATAATCCTACACTAGGAATCATGGTGCCATGTTCTTTTTACATGAGGTCAGTCCACCACCTTATTCTACTCATGGTTCCCCAATTCTCATAGAATGGAAGATAAATAAGCCACTTCCAAGGTCCCTCTGGTGCCAGTTAATAATGTGGCCCAAGTGTAGATCTTCCAGGAGAGCAGGATTCTTCAGCCCTTGCTCAGCTCCTATGGGTTTCCCTCAGGTCCTTGCCATGTAGCCCCTTTCACAGGAAATTCATAATATGTCTGTGAACTAGATCTGGCATTAAAGTAAATAGCAGGTGTCAACTATGTCACCCACAGCAGTAATAATTACAAAAACATGAATGGTGGGGGCAAGATTCATATAAACCCTATAGTTCTTTAAAAATGGTAAAAAAAAAAATACAGTTCATTAAGAGAACAGAACATGGGATAGGAAGATAGAAGAGAGTTTAGAATGTTCAAAATGTGACCATAGAGAATGCAGAAGAGATGAGGCAAGTGACAGTTATAAAGGAGGAGGAGAAAAAAATAGGAAGAGCAAAGTAAAGGGAGAGAGAAAGAGTGAATAAGAGAATTTGGCAGTTAACAGGCAAAAGAACGAGAGAAAGAGGAACAAATAAAAATAAATAAACAAACAAATCAAAAATCCTAACCCTCAAAAGAGAAGGCAAGGAAAATAATTTATCTTTAAAAAGTGCTAAAAATGAGGGAAATATATATATGTATATATATATATATATATATATCTCCATGGAACAATTATCACAGCAAGAACACCAATAAAAAAATAAGTAGGTAAGTAAATAAAATATCCTTAATGAAAAAATGGAAGAATCATCTCCACTAAGGTGGTCAACGGTCAGTGAGTATGGCTAGACACTGCCTATGTCCACCTGGCCTTTCCTTTTCCTCTTGGTCTGTGTACTGAGAGACAGAGACAGCAAGGACTCGCAGTCGTTAATCCCTTCCTCCTCTCCAGTTGCTCACCAAGCTGCCAGCTGGTTGAAATACTCTCAGCTTCCCTTCTCACCAGTAGCAGGTAGAATGGGATGGGAGTATGGTTGATTGGAGTTTTTGCACAGATGAGATCAGTGGGAATAAGTGCAGGGAGTACTGCATATATGGCATACATTAAGGGCGGCATCTGAGTGGCAAAACACTCCCCCATGCAAGGCATCTGAGTGGCAAATCATTTACCCTGTAGTCTCAGCCCTGGGTGTGAGGCCATGTGTTGCAGTCCCTGCACTTGCTCCATGGCCCATTCCTCCACTGGTCACTGCAAGGACAGTTAGCAGACATTGCATTGGTGGCTGCCTGTAATCTGCTTAGGTAACTGTGCAATAAAATCAGACCTGTTTCCTGCTTGGGCTCCGGAGGTCTTGATTAGCAACTCTGCAGCCACACTCTCCTCTACCTTGTTCCGTGGACCTCCTCGCTGGACGAGAGAGAGCCCACACAGAGATCAATGCACTTACTCCCCAAGTGGAGCTGCTGTGGAGTTCTATGAGGAAATTTCTGGTGGCTGGGGCTGAGATGTAAGCCCTTAGGGGGCTTGGTGGGGTGGCATCTGCTCTGGAGAGATTAGATGGACACACACTGGAGGCCGGGCAGATGCCCATCTCTGCTGGGAGTCTGGATCTCAGGAGCCTCCCAGGAATTCAACTCATGGGGACAGGAGAGCCAATCCTGTACACACTTTCCTGCCCACAGAAAAGTGTCCCAGGCTTAGTGTCTGAGTGTATCCATACCCTCCCGTTCAGACTCCTGACCCTCTTCAGCTGGTCATAAGAACTGCTAGACTCAAAGGGAAAGTGAGTTGGGCTCCCCTTTATTTTTCTGACTTGAATTCCCCTGAATTTCATTACAAGTTACTTTTGAGAAGATAAAATAACTTTGGCCAATCTTATTCGTGCCTGTTTCACCCACATTTCACTAGATACACCCTAGGACACGCACCAGGCACTTGCTGGGGCAATATGGTAATGTTTGCTGTGATCTTTTGGGTCCTGGCAGCAGCCAGCTGCTGTGTAGCCTGCTCAGGTTGGATTCCGCCTCAGTTCTCCATTTGTCAGTTGAGAAATACAGAGCACTTTCCAAACACCAATTCACTGTGAAGCAGGTGGGTCAACAAAGTTCATGATGCTATTCTGATCTACAGGTTCTTTTCATGCCAAATCAGTCCATTGTGTTTCTCGGAGTGTGCTATCCCACCACTGCCACTCCACTGCCACAAGTTTGGCTCCAGTGCACCCTTTCTTGTTGTTTGTTGAACACACCTGGATTTTTGAGTCTCTAAGACACTCTGACCATTCAATATTGAATTTTAGTGAAATTCTTCTTTCATCCACCATGTTGAGATGCAGTACTCCTAGTACTTGAACCCTGAGCCACAGAGCGACTGAAACTGTGGTCTTCCTCTAATGCACAATTTTGAATCTCGATTCTAGTTACTTCTGGGAAGAGAGAATAATGTTGGCCAAGGCAGCTCCCTTCATCCAAGGGCCATGCCTGGGGAATGACTGAAGTGTGGACCATCGACAGGCAACAATGTCAGCAGCCGGAGCAATGAGTGTTCCAGCCATGAAGGAGGATCATGGAGACATTCCATCCAGCACATCTACCCTTCCCATATGCATGGTGAAATGATTTCCTGTAGGGCCTTTTAATAGTAGTCTGCCTCCATTCACATCCCTCTAATTTCTGTTTTTGCCATAGAGAAATCTTTTCAAAAGCAAGCCAGGTTATATTAATAAGCTTCTCAAAATTCTGCAATGGCTCTTGGTGGCACTTACAGTAAAAGTAATTTACTGTCACATTCTTAAAACATGAAATTCTCTTATGCTTCATGCCCTGAAGAACTTGCTTTTTCACTGAGCTAAATTCTCCCCATGCCGCAGATCTTACCATGGCTGGTTCCACCTCACTCTTCAATTATCAAGGCTCAAAAGTCACCTCCTCAGAAAAGCCTCCCTTAACTCCCTTAAAATCCATTCAGTACTCTAGTTATCTCTACCAGAGTGCCTGTGACAGAAGTTCATTTCTTCATCATTATTACTGTCTCAAACCAGAGTTTGGAGTTTTAACTCTTCATTATCTATGTCCTGACCATATTTGAATGCAAGACTTATACAGGGATATTTTGTTTTTCCCCACTGCAGCCTAGCATTTAGAACAAAGTCTGGCATTTAATAGGCCCTCAATAAATATGTGTTCATCTGTGGAATAGATTGACCAACTCCTGGAGTCACGAACTCCTGCTATCCCACCTAGCTTATGCTTTTCTGCTACTTTCCAGAACCTTGGTAGTCAGCTACTAAGATAATGCTACAGCAACACCCCCCCATACACTTCTCCATTTTTCTCTCCTCCTTCTAGTATAGACAGTCCCCAATTCATAATGGTTCAAGTTAATGATTTCTCCACCTCACAATGGTATGAAAGTGATACATATTCAGTAGAACCTGTACTTGAATTTGGGATTTTGATCTCTTCCCAGGTTGGGAACATGTATTATGAAACTCTCTTGTGATGCTGGACTTTAGTGGTGAGCCCTAGCTCTCCCAGTAAGCCCTGTGATGATGAGAGCGGTGGGGGGAAGAAACAAAAAAGGCACTCTACAGTGTTCTTTCTTGTTAAGCTCTCATGTTCAGGAGTTCAGGTGGAGATAAGGCATTTCCAACTTATGACACTTTCAGCCTACAAGGAGTTTTTCAGGAGGTAACCCCCCCCCCCATAAGACAAGGAGCACCTATATTTCTAGTCATTCTAAGCACTGCTGTCTCCTTTCAGACAGAATTCACTTCCACCATCTATGACAAATACCACATGACATCACTCTCCAGTGATTCCTCATAAGATACCTGTGTCTTATCTTTATTTTCTCCAGCATCATGTACCAAGGAAGAATTTGTCGTGGTTAGTTTATATGGTGTTGGGAGGGGGTGGGGGTTCAAAATCATGAGGGAAGAATGAAACAGAAAAGGGAGAAAAACCAACAACAAGTGCATTAACAGATAGATGAGTTACTTCTATGAGAGACTCCAAGCTGCTGAGGACGTTCTGAGTTAGTGTATAGAAAACACCTCAGAATCAATGCCATGGAGGAGGGGAAGGATGGGGTGTTTTCCACCAAAGTCATTTATCCTTTGTCTGAAATGTATTCCTAAAGGGATTCATTCCCTTGCCTTTCAGGGCTTCCCTGTGCCACTGTGCTAATGAAAACCCTGAAGCAGAAAAAAGAAATGGAAACACTTGAGAACAGAAGATTCCAGCTTGGTGGGCGCTGCTGGCTACAGATGCAGAAAATTCAGGTGGATGGGGAAGATGCGGAAAGGGCAATTGTACCGCTTGCTACTTTGGTCCTTCAAACTGTCAATGAGTGTTTTGAGGTAGGATTTGTATAACTTGAGTCTACCTCTCTTCAAGGTGCCTGGCAAAGTTCTGTTTCATTGGCTTTACCTTTGTTCCTGGTTCTGCTCCAAATCCATTTACAACTGCTTCTGGGCACTGCATCCCATTTCCTCTGGAAGCCACTTCGTCCCCTGCTCTTTGCTCCTGAGTTTTCAACTGAATAGAATCCATTCAGTGAAACTGGCTCCAGAGGAGGAGACTGAAGTCAGGTCTGGGCAACCAGAGGATTTCTCTGGCCATAGTAACCAGTTCAGCAAAAAATACTTCCTCAAACTATTGAAGTGTCAAATAGGAAAATCAAAATTATCATTATCAAATATCTAGAAAAGTGTAGTAAAATAATTTAGGTATATTATATAAATAAATGTGAATTATAAAGATATAAATAAATAAGAACTTATAAGATACAGCTAAAGCAGTGCTAAGGGTAAAATTTATAGTCAAATACCTAAACAAATGTATATATAAATATATGCATACAAACATTTTTAATTAGGAAGTCTAATAAGAAGTTAGTAGGAAAACAACATAGAACTATGGAAATCAGAATGAAAACATTTGATAAAATAAATAAGGAATTATAAAATAAATAAATTAAAATGTAAAACTTAATCTTAAAAAACTGACTTTCAGGGCTGGAGATACAGTTCAGTGAGAGAGCATTTGTTTAGCATGTGCAAGGCCCTGGGTCAATACCCAGCACTGCCGCAAGAAAATGTAAAAAAACCAAAAATACTAAAAACTACAACTGATTTTTTTTCTTTATGTTTTAGAGAAAGTAAATTAGATAAATAATTAGCTAATGGCATGCAGAAAAATAAAATAAGAATGTACAAATAGAACAAAAAATAAGAGCAAATAAAGCATAAAACTAGAATTTGAAGACATAGATTGTTTTGCTTAAGTCTAACATTTAAAATTAGGAATGTTCTAGAAAATAAAAATAATCAAGTGACCCCCCCCCAAAAAAAAAAAAGTTGGAAAATATAGACTAAATGCCATAGAAACAATTGAGAAAGACATATAAGAATTTTGCTCATCCCAGAAAGTTCAAGGCTCTGGTATTTTCACAGAAGAAGTCTACAAAACCACTTAAGAATATATATTTCAATGAAAATTAAAATGGTTTCAAAGCATTGAAAAAGAAGGGGAAAGTCTAAATTCTATTTACAAATAACAGTGGTGCCAAAACTCAATGCATAAATCCTAATAAAAAAGGTAGGAGCATATTTAAAGAGCAATATCAACTGGATAAGTGCTATTTTCTCTAGTAACTCAGGATTGTTTCAATATTATGAGATTTGTTGTTACATCTCAAGATAGCAATAGGTCAAAAGAAAATCAAGACTATCTCTGATACTGCAAAGCATTTAACAAAGTTCATCATCTATTTTTACTAACAAGCAAGGAACCTGCCTTCTAAATAGAAAGACTATATCCTTAATAGTATTATCTAGCTCATAAAACATAGACAGTTCCTGTTAATTGGAGGAAAAATGAAATTGGGTCAAGGCAGGTACGTACACAACCACTGCTATTCTTTAACAATGTTCCATACATCCTAGTCATTATATTTAAGCAAGAGAAAGGAATTAGAGATATTTTAAAATTGAAGTGGAAGTAGTGAAACTATATGAATTGAATATAAGATGTTCTATAATACCTGGAAAATTCAGGAGACTATACTGGAAAGTAATAATAACCAGAACCAGAATTTAATAAACTGCCTGGGCATTTTAATATACAAAAATTAGCCAGGCACAGTGGTGTATGCCTATAATCCCAGCAGCTCAGGAGACTGAGGCAGAAGGATTGCAAGATCAAAGCCAGCCTTAGCAAATTAGCAAGCCCCTGAGCAAGTTAGCAAGATCCTGTCTCAAAATAAAAAAGGGCTGAAGATAAGGCTCAGAGGTCAAGCACCCCCAGGGTTCAATCTCTTGTACCAACATAAAAAAAGTCAACACTCTGCCCCTGTAAACTACACCAAATAGAAAATAGGAGGGAGAAATAATCCCAACTAAAATATTAGTAAATGGAGAGTATAGAAGTAATATACAGGTTATAGAAAAAAATTTAGCATGTAAATTTACATGAAGAAGACATTAAAATACTACATGAGGAGGGGCAAGATGGCAGGTTACTAAAGAAAGAAATTGAAAAAGACATCAGAAAATGGAAAGATCTCCCATGTTCTTGGATAGGCAGAATTAATATTGTCAAAATGGCCATACTACCAAAAGATCTATACAGATTTAATGCAATTTCCATTATAATTCCAATGACATTCTTCATAGAAACAGAAAAAGCAGTCATAAAATTCATTTGGAAAACTAAGAGACCCAGAATAGCCAAAACAATACTTTAGCAAGAAAAGTGAAGCAGGAGGCATCACAATACAAGACCTTAAATTATTCTTCAGAGCTATACTAACAAAAACAGCATGGTATTGGCACCAAAACAGAATTGAAGACCAATGCAACAAGTATAGAAGACACAGAGACATACTCACATAAATACATCGATCTCATACTAGACAAAGGTGCCACAGACATACATTGGACAAAAGATAGCCTCCTCAATAAACAGTGCTGGGAATACTGGAAATCCATATATAGTAGATTTGAAATTGAACCTCTGTATCTCACCCTGCACAAAACTCAAAGTGGGTCAAGGACCTAGGCATTAGACCAGAGATTCTACACCTACCTACTAGAAGAAAAAATAGGCCCAACTCTTCATCATGTTGGCTCAGGAATGGAATTCCTCAATAAGACTCCTAAAGCAAAAGAAGTAAAATCAAGAATCAATAAATAGGATGGTGTCAAACTAAGATCTTCTTTACAGCAAAGGAAACTATCAAGAACATGCACAGAGATCCTACAGAATGAGAGAAAATCTTTGCCATCCACACGCACCTCTGATGGAGCATTAATCTCCAGGATATACAAAGAACTCAAAAAACTTAACAACAAAAAACAAATAATCAATAAATGGGCAAAGAAACTGAACAGATGCTTCACAGAAGAAAAAATACAAATGGTCAAAAAATATATGAATAAATGCTCAACATCTCTAGCAATTAGAGAAATGCTAATCAAAGCTACGCTGAGATTCCATCTCACTCCTGTCAGAATGACAATTATCAAGAATACAAGTAACAAATAAATGTTGGGGAATATAAGGGGAAATGTTCACTCACACATTGCCAGTGGGACTACAAATTGGTGCAACCACTCTGGAAAAAAGTATGGAAACCTAGAATGGAACCACCATTTGTCCCAGTTATCCCACTCCTTAGCTTATACCCAAAGGACTCAAAATCAGCATACTGCAGTGACACAGCCATATCAATGTTTATAGCAGCTTAATGAACATTAGCTAAGCTATGGAACCAAACTAGGTACCCTTCAACAGATGAATGGATAAAGAAAATGTGGTATATATACACACAGTAATATATATATATATATCACTCACCCATAAAGAAGAATGAAATTATGGCATTTGTGGGTAAGTGGATGGAACTGGGAAATATCATATTATGTAAATAAGCCAGTTCCCAAAAACAAAAGGCTCACTGTTCTCTCTGATATGTGAAGGCTAAACCATAATAAAGGAGGAGGGTAGAGAGGAGGAGTAGAGAAGTTCATTGGGTTACACAAGGGGAATGAAGGGAAGTAGGTGGGGTGGGAATAAGAAAGACACTAGAATGAGTCTGACATAACTTTCCAATGCTCATATATGAATACATGACTAGTGTAACTCCAGGATCAAAATTGAATGGGTTGCACTCCATGCATCTTACTGCCATGTATACCTAACAACAACAAATTTAAAGAATGCTACATAAGAATATGCAAAATTCATGCTCCATTTGGGAATAGAAAGGATGAGTAATGTATTTTAACTCATTAAAAATATGTATCCATGGGCTGGGGTTGTAGCTCAGTAGTTGAGCACTTGCCTCACATCTGTGAGGCACTGGGTTTGAGCCTCAGCACCACATTAAAAATAAATAAATAAAATAAAATAAATTGTGTCCATCTACAACTAAAAAATATTTTTTAAAAATATGTATCCATAAGACATGAACAACAACAACAAAAAACTAGCTAACTAGTAGAAGGAAAAAATGAGGGAGGGAGGAGGCGGAGGAAAGAAGGAGAAGAAGTACTAGGGACTGAATTAGGGCAGATTATATTCCATGCTCTTGTAATAATGTCAAAATGAATCCTAATGTCTTGTATAACTGAATAGGACCAATAAAAAGAAAAGGAGAGAGAAAAACTAATAAAATAAAACAATTATATATATATATATATATATATATATACACATTAAAAAGATTTTTTTAAAGAATGAATTCTGAATTATTTAAAACTTATTCTACAGTTTATATGAAAAAGTAAATAAGAAACAACCAGAATGTGAATGAAGAACTATTACAACCAAATATTAAAACATATTTTGAAGGTCTAATATAATCCTCAAAAACAAGACACAAAGAGGAAAAAAATTTACAAAGCAAATTCAAATTTTACTGAGAGCTGGTACATGATAAAGCTGTTTCTGCATATCAATGGGAAAGACAAATTATCCACTGAGTGGCACAGAAACAACTAAGCAGCTTGAAAGTAAAAATACAAATTCGTGGGGTTGGGGTTGTGGCTCAGTGGTGGAGCACTTGCCTGGCATGTGTGAGGCACTGGGTTCATTTTTGAGCACCACATAAAAATAAATAAATTAAATAAAGGTCCACCAACAACTATATATATATATATATATATATATATATATATTTTTTTTTTTTTTTTTTTTAAGATACGTATTTGTGGGGCTGGGATTGTGGCTCAGTGATAGAGTGCTCACTTAGCACACATGAGGCAATGGGTTCAAACCACCACATTAAAAAAAATGAAATAAAGATATTATGTCCGCCTACAACTAAAAAATAAATGTTTTAAAAAAATATTCGTATCTGTGTCTCAGCCTGTCCTAAATAAATTTTGGAGAGATAAAAATACAAGTGGACAAAGAAAGTCCCCACAGCATTAAACAAACACGTGGGTTTTTTTGTTTTGTTTTTTGTTTTTTATCATCTTGAGGTGGAGAAAGTCTTTTTAAGCACAAAGAAACAAAAGAAGGAATGGGGAGGAGAAGGGGAGGTGAGATTACATAAAAATTATCATTCTGGCCTCACAAAATCACATTCTTTTAAAAAGCCAAAACGCAAATGACAGTTCTCTGGAAAATCAGCAGCAATTTCCTTAATACATAAATTAGTAGAGGTAATTTCCTTCGTATACAAAGAGGTCCCACAAAGGAAGTTGATGAGGGAACCACAACCCATAGAAAAAAAATGGGATTAGGATACCTTAATCATATAAAATAATGTCCAACCTCATTTACAATAACAGAAATTCAAATGAATCTGTAATTAAATTATGTGTTAATTATGTGGGGTTTTTTTTTAATTATCAGATTGGTAAAATCAACAGATCTGATCTGGGGAAATTACAGAGAAACAGTCCTTTGATGGATCTGAATACAGTATCTCTCACAGGCATGTTGTCTCTCTCTTTGCTAAAATTAAAAATGCAAATGCCCACTGACTCAGAAAATCAGTGCTAAAAATTCATTTTAATATGTTGCTGACATGAAAAATGACATGTGTGCAAGGATATGAATTGCAGCCTTGCTTGGAATAGTAAACAGCACAAAAATTTAGTAGTGGGGGCAAACTCAGTAAGTGAACCTTCATCAGCATGATGGCAGACTACACCAGCATTACCAAGATCATCCAGATCTGCATATCGTGATGTAATAGGACCAAAACACAAAGCATGATGATGTATTTCATTTGGTCAAAATATGGAGACATAATACACATATTTAAAATTTAGCTGAAAGAATACACAAGAAACAACTAATAGAGGTGGTCGCAGGGAAAGAAGAAAGACAGTAGAAAATAGTTTTACTGTCCCCTGTATGAATTGTTCACTTTTTATATTTCTTCCATACACATATTATCTACTCAGAATAATTTTAGTTAAAACATTAAAACACAAAATATTAAATTCACACTGTGGGACTCTGTGGTTTTCTTCTAAGTAGGAATGTGGTTGCTGGTGTCAAGTGAAAGGTAGAAGATGAGACAGGAGTTAATACTGCTGTTCTCCAGGCTAGACAAATGTTTTAAAGAGACAACACATTTCAAGCTGAGAAGACCCTTTTGTTTACTTGCTTCTGAATTGAAAACGATGCCTTCAATTATCACTCAAACTGTAAACACCATCAGCTGCTCTAAAAATATTTTCTGAGTAAATGCCACTTATACCTTCTGGCATTTACTCAAAGCATTTTTTAAAGCAGCTGGGAATCTTGTTAGCAAAGCTCTGGATTAGGGAGCGACAGCAAACTAAGGAGAGGCTTGAATTCTGGAAATAGCACAAAGGAGAAGAAATCAGCAAACACAAGAGGGGCTTTAATAAATGCTTCCCCTATGACCAACATATTCTCGGTGAACATCAAATATGGACAAACAGTTGCCATGTATTTTAATGGGTTTCATGACATGTACATGAGTATTCTTGCCTCAGGCAATATGGAGTAAAAATAAGGATGGAAGGTAAGTAGAATATTAGGTGGAGAAAGAGAAAATTATGTCACAATTTTAAATATTCTGAAAGAAACCCTTTTGAAATTTTTTTCTTTAGCATTAGAATATTTGCAAATTACTCCAGCAAGAATATTAGCTAGTTATTTTGAACTTCTGATGAAAAAAAAATTTAAGGAATCATCCCCTTTCCCTAAAAGTAATGGAAACATTTCTGTATGCCCTTACCAAATAAAATCGTTTACTAACTATAAATAAATAGACAAACAAACAAACCTTTTTGGAGAAATGGAGAGAAGAGTTGAGACAAGTAAGAGTCCTAAAGAGAGTCCTAAAGGTGTATCAGTAAAATTAAGCATTGTACTACAGAATTTTGTGCAACAGGAAAGTAATCTTATCATTTAAAATAATAAGAAAGTCAGCCCAGGATCAACCAGAATGTATACAGAAGAGAAACAAGTATTTGGCTGACATTATCATTCACTTCTTTCAATGGAGTGAAATAAGAGAACTGTATACAGCCATAAATTTCATAACTTAATAAGATCCCTTCCACTTTAGTGGTATACATGCCCAAATCCCTACATCATTGGATGCAGGAAGCATTTCAGTGACAAGATTGAGCTTGTCACTAAAGCCTTTTTCTAATCTTCCAAGCTCATTTCTCTTTCTTCTATACACATGCCCAAGTATTCAATTAGATTGTACTTTTTATATAAATTATCATCCATTTTGGATGATAAAATGTCCAGTGAAAGAGATTATCTTGCTCCATTTTCATTGAATAGAGATATTCATTAGCTGATTAAATTCAACTGCCATTTGTGGAGAGACCTAGTGAAAATTAAACTTCTGAAGGTGGCTGAGTCTGGTATGAGATATGAGTTTTCCAAATTTCTTTTGATAAACCCATGAACCTACAGCTCCTACACATTTCAGATGGTCTAAATGGATCCTAAGGACAAAGTAACATTCAGATTACCCATGTACTTGGAGGACCTAGCATTTTCTAACTCCTCTCTAGACATCAGATGGTTTCATTTTTAAAATGCCCTTGAAGGATGAGTGCTATTGGTTGTTCTACTTTAAGTAAGTGGAAACTCAAATAGCTCACGTCATAATCTGAACATCTGTCCTTTTGTCTAACTAATCCCCCTGTACCCTGTCTCTACACTTAGGAAAGCATCTGTTGAATCAATTCCAATGGAGGGTTGACCCCACCAGCCATCACGAAAGACTGAGGAGGTTGTGACAGTGGGATCCTTCCTCTGGAAGGAGCTTGGCTTGTTTACTTAGATTTCATAAACGGATAAAAATAACAATAATTTTTAAATTTTATTTTTAAATGACCACCATTACTTTCTAATAGGATATGAGCCCTCTTGGACGTGCCACAGCCTTGAATTCAGATTGGACATCTCCACTCTCATTTCCTGTGTTATATTGATTTTTACCCAGTGCTTGCTGGTTAACTTCCAAGACTGAACCATATAAATATATCTTTTCAAAATTCTATCACCAAAAGTGATGTCGCTCAATCGAATGTTGAAATTAGTAACTTCCTTTACATAGTTGATGATGTGTTCCGAAGATGTCACTGTATCTCCCTTGAATTCTAAAATATCCCTCAGCACCACTGTGAATTGGATTCAGTGCCTCAGGACACCCAGTGAACACCCTGGGAGCCATGAAGCAGTCAGTGTATACTCTGAGGAAGGAACATTTAAGAAACAGCAAGGGATCCAGAATTGCTGCAGTAGTGATGAGTGAACATGAAACTAGTAGGAATATAGTCATTGCAAGAATTTGAATTTTTACTCCACTCAAAACAGTTCTGATTCAAGGAATTAATGACCTGGTTTATTATTTACATTATTATTTTATAAAATGAGGATTTATTTGCTATTTTAAAGACTTTTTACAGTAATTTTAGGTTCACAGAAAAATTGAGAGGAACGTATCTCAGTTATTTATCTCATTTACCCTCTGCCTCCTCTCTTATGTAGCCTCTCCTGTTTTCAACATCCCCCTCTAGAGTAGAGTATTTGTTACAGCTAATCAACCTACATTTCTTACACATTTTTCCAAACCCTATAGTGTACACCACCAGACGTGTGGATATACTTTAGACTTTGGGTGGTAAGGTTTTATCAACTGTAACAAATGTACAACTCAGTGATTTTCCCCTGAAGATATAATATTTTAGTCAGCTTTGTGTTGCTATGACCAAAAGACCCGACGAGAAGGAAAAGTTTATTTTGGCTCATAGTCTCAGAGACAACATCCATGGTTGGCTGGGGCCAAGTTGAGACAGAATGT
Organism: Urocitellus parryii; assembly: GCF_045843805.1. Taxonomy (NCBI): domain Eukaryota; kingdom Metazoa; phylum Chordata; class Mammalia; order Rodentia; family Sciuridae; genus Urocitellus; species Urocitellus parryii. The sequence continues at coordinate 158,614,643 of NC_135536.1, forward strand.
TGTGGCAGAAGGGTGTGCTGGAGAAAAGCAGCTCAGGACATGACAGCAGGAAGCAAAAAGAGCTTAGATCATTGGGGACAAAATATAAAACCCAAAAACATGCCTCCAGTGACCTACTTCCTCCAGTCATGCCCTATGTACCTACAGTTACCCCCAGTTAATTCATACAAGTGGATTGATCCAGTGACAAGGCCTAGCTCTCATAATCTAATCATTGTACCGTCTTACATTATGTCATACATGAGCCTTTGGGAGATACTTTATAATCAAACGATAGCAATAATGATCACTCTTTTTGTGCACAGTTCTGTGAGTTTTGATAAATGCAGTCATGCAATCACCTCCACAATCATGATACAGACGATTCCATTATCCCCCCAAATTCTCCCATTTCTCTTTGAAATCCACCTCTATCCCATTTCTAGTCACTGGAATTCAGTGATCTTTTTTCAGTTTTCCCAGAATATAAGACAAATGAAATCATATATCAAATAATATGTAGTTTTGAAAGCCTGACTTCTTCCACTTTGCATAATACATTGGAGATTCATTTATGCCATTATGGGTAGTAGTAATTATCTTTTGCTTTTATAACCATTGTATGGATATACCATAATTTGTTGCTCCATTTCCCAGGTGAGAGACATTGAGTTGTTTCTAGTTACAGCAAACATGAATAAAGCTAAAAAATACATAACTCAAAATGGATCATAGATATACTGTGAAAACAAAAACTATAAATTTAAGAATAATCTTTATGATCTCATTTGGTCAAACATTTCCTAGAAACAGCATCCAAAACACCATGATCCACAAAAGAGCAAATAGATACAGTAAACTTCCATCAAATTTAAAAACTTATTTGTAAAAGACATTTTTCAGACAATGAAAAGACAAGACATAGATTAGGAGAAGATATGTGTAAGCAACATACATATCTGATAGAGAACATTTTTAGAACATATAAAGAACTCTCAGAACTCGACAACCCAGTTTTTAAGAGGGCAAAAGATTTAATTAGACACTTGAACAATGAAGATATACAATGATAAAAAAAGCATATGGAAAGATGCTCCAAGTCATTAGAAAAATGCAAAAAAAAACCACAATGCAATATCACAATATATTTATTAGAATAAAAAAATTTAAAAAAAACATAAAATCTGAAAATACCAAATGCTAGAGAGAAATTGGAGCTACTAGAACTCTCAGACATTGCTAGTAGGAATGCAAAAATGGCACAGCCATTTTGGAATCCAGTTTGGCAATTAATTATAGCCTTAATTATATGCTTATCATAAAACTCAGGAACCTCATTCCTAGATATTAATCCAAGTTAATTGAAAGCAAGATTCATATACAAACCCAACTTATGCTTTAACACGATCATTTTGGCTGTTATGTTAGGTATACAGTATGTGAGAGGTGTATAAAGTCAAAGCTAAAAGCAGAAACAATGGATAGGGTGGTTAAATAATCCAGATGAGAGATTTATATTCATGATGAAGCCAAGAGGAATTTCTAATAGACTAGAGGTGAGATATAAGAAAAAGAAAAGTATTTAAGTAAGGAAAGGATATGTTTTGCTTCAGTGGAATGAGAATGACCAGATGCAAGCCAGAGGATGAGGGGAAGAAAATAAATTTATTTCTAGACATATTATAGTTAGATATGAGGTGTCCCCCAAAAGCTCATGTGTGAGACAATGCAAGAAAGTTTAGAGGTGAAATGATTGTATTATGTTAGCCTTAACCTAATGAGTACACTAATGCACTGATAAGGTTTGATAAGGATTAATTAGGTGGTCCTAATAGGCAGGTAGGATGTGACCTAGGGAGGAGGAGGGTCATTAGGGGATGTAGCTTTGGAATATATATTTTGTCTCTGGAGAGCAGAGTCTCTCTCTGCTTCCTGGTGGCCATGTCCTAAGCTTCTTTTCCCTGCCATACCCTTCCATCATGATGTTCAACCCAGGGGCCCAGAGTTACAGAGTCAGCCAGACTGAGACCTCTGAAACCATAATCCCCCCAAAAAATTTTCCTCCACTAAAATTTTTCTTGTCAGGTCTTTTAGTCACAGTGGCAAAAAAAAAAATTAATGAAAACATGTTATCATGAGTTTTCTCTTGGACATCCCAGTGGAGATGTTAAAGTAGGCAGTTGGGTGGATGCGAGTTTGGGGTTCAGGAAAGGGATTTAAGCAGAGAATGTGATGGATATCATTATCCATAGTACATGTATGAAGACACAAATTGTTGTGAACATACTTTATATACAACCAGAGATATGAAAAATTGTGTTCTATATGTGTAATAAGAATTATAATGCATTCCGCTGTCACTTATTTTTTTAAAAATCAATTAAAACTTTTTTCAAAAAAAGAATAATAATAAATTAATAAACAAATGAATTTGGAAATCAACATCAAATAGATATATTTAAAGGCATGAGACCAAGTGAGATTACAAAGGGGACAGAGTATAGGTGTTGATGAGAAGAGGACCAAGGATTGTATCCGGGATTCTCCAACACTAAGAGGCCTCCCTGCCATTCTCCTGAAATCCATGTGCAGGGGTGGCCATGATGGTACTTAAGGCAATTGTAGCAACACCCCCAAACATGAGGATAGGAGCCCCAAACAAAAGTTTTTGGAATAATATGTAGGCTGTGGTTCTGGCCAGGTAGAGTTCCTGGTCTTGTTTGTTTTTCTCTACCTAACTTACAGCCTTCCTATCAATGCCCAGCCTTCCCAATTAAGTCCACCCAAGCCCAAGTAAGCAAGAGTCTTAGCTGCCTGAAACCAGGAACCCTAAGCAAAGCCAAGTAATCCATCCAAGTTTATGTTAATAGCAAAACGTAAGACCAGAACTGGGACAAACTGTGACTGCCATCAAAGGAAACTTTTGCCTTTTGCCACTAGATAGGAACTTATTCTGTCATACATAGATTCCCTTACTCATAGACATCTCAACTTTAGAGTAAATTTTCCCAAATAAATATTTATTATTGCAATATTATTCTTATAATAAGCTAATGTCACTTCCTTAACTTTAGCATAAATGCGTTGATTTGGTTTTAGAGATATGTTAATATGAATTGAAGTAGGAAATGATTAAAGCTCTGGGAATATCCAATCTCAAATTATTTAACAGATATGGCTACTGTCTCTAAAATAGCATGAAATTCATAAAATATCTGCTATGCCGCTCTTTACATTTGCACTAATGTTGGAATCTGCAATGTAATGGATTTTATCTGAGACTTCTTTTTCTAATTCTGATGACCTAATTATTTGCCCTATTTTCAAAGTGACAGAATAATGAAGGATAAAAAAAAGAAACTCTAGTTGATTGCTAAAATAATTAAAATTGTGGGTTGAAAAGTTAGTTATCTTTTCTTCCTTATGTACAAAGTATCTTTAATTCTCATGGAATGTTCTATTGGGAAATCTCAAAAGAAAACAAGTCCCTTCTCCTCTGTTTCTCCCATTAGTTATTTAAAAATCAAAGTTATTTTTAAAAGTAAATAAATGTACATGTATACTATGCATAAATGATATTTTCTTCTCATGTCTTCCCTCCAAATTTAGATGAGAGAACTAAGGTCATCTTAGACATCTCGTTTTAGAATCAAGAAAAACAGAAATATTTCAAGCAAAACACATAGTGGCTCTAAATGCTACATCAATAATTTCATCTTAGGCTGGATGTAAGAATCTGCAAGGCAGGTGTATTTGGTCAATGCTACGCATTTTTTATTGTGGTTTCTTTGGCATGCTTCCAAAAGGAGAGCATTTGTGTCCCACAATTGAGACGAAGTTCCAATGTTGGAAATCCTATGATGATTAAATGGCATTTGGATTTGTTAAACAAGAAAACAGACAAACAAAAGACATCCAATCTGGAAATTAATTCCCCTTCTTATGGATAAGAATTTTAGATGATTTTGTTATAGTTAGAAGCCTGTCGATAAGAGCAGAGGGCACTCATCAATACAGGGGTTGTAGAAGGTGTGCGTCTGGTGCCGTCTTCTGTAGAATAAGAAGGTCTTGAAAAGAAGTCAGAGGTCTGGCACCACTTCCTACCGGCCCCCAGGGACAGTCTGAAGGCTGTGTGTTGGTACTGTGGCTGCATTATCAGTTGGGAGAAGGGGGACATAGACACCTGCTATTTGATGTGGCATCTCTTCAGATGCCACCTTGAGGTTGTCAGGACCCAGAAGAGCTTCCTGGGTATGGGTTGGGTGAACTCTCTCTGTATGCCACTTTGGCTTCTGTGAAAAGTTTCTCCCCCAAGGTACCTGGCTTGCCAGTGGTGGTCAGAAGACCACCTGACCACCTTTCCTGTTAGCAAGAAATGCTCAATGCTGTGGAACCACTTCTCCATTTGCTCTGCTGACTCCACCCAGGTGGTGTGCCTGCACTGAGGCCCAACCAACCTGGGCAATAGCTGCCTCCTGAGGCCCCTGCTGAGGTTCGTCCACCACGTGCTCAAGGCAGATGTCCATCTGAGATCACCCATTCCTGCTCTCCAGGCATCCGGGTCCCCTGAACACTAAGTTGTCAGGCATTTCCTCCTTCCATGACCCCACTGAGAAGTTTCATGACTTTCTCCCAGTTGCCAAAAATATCACCAGTGGAGATGATCTCACCTGACCTCCAGCCATATTCCTTGTGGACAACGTTGGCTTTAACAGGCTGCTGGAACACTTGAAACCTCAGTACTCTTTGCCCTTCCCTTCCTGCTTCTCAGGACAGCTATCCTGGGTATGAATAACGATGTGAAGCAGATGATTCTGTCACAGCTGAAGAGGCCAAGAGCAGCATGGTCCACTTCACATCAGGAATATGGATGAGCACCCAGACTCACAAGTACCTGACCCTCACCCTCACTGGGTCACTTTCATGTTGTTAGCTCACCCACACTTGTGAAGACCACCATTATTCAGCAGTTTGGGGTATGTCAGCATTTCAGATGTGTCAGCAACCGCATCCAGAAGCAGCTGAAGTGCTGGTGGGAAGCCTGGGTGACCTCCATTGGCCTGCATGTTGGCATCACAGTCACCAACAATCCAAGCATCTACAAGACTCTCAATGAGCACTTGACCATCAGTGCTTCAGCCACACAGTGAACCTGATCACAAATGAGGCCATCAAGAGCCAGAGGACGGTGCAGAATCTACTGAGCATCGCTCGGAAGCTGTGCAAGCAGGTCCCCAGTTCCTCAAGGTAAAGGGGAAACTGGCAGAGCTGCAGCAGGATTACCAAGCTCTCCATAGAGTGCAACTTCAGATAGCTGATCAACCGCGACCAGTGAGAGGTCATGAAGTCCATGTGTCACACACTGAGACCCTTTGACACTGAGAGCTGGGAGATGAGTCCCCACGTGTCTATTCTGTGCCAGGTCATCCCCACGATCCACATCCTCAGCAGGAAGGTCCAGATCCTCTTTGGGGAGATGATGGGCATCGACACCATGCAGAAGTCACTGAAGGAAGCCATGAAGATCCAGCTGTTCACCACCTTCCACAACCTGAGGTACGTCTTTGCCACACAGCTGGACCCTGGCTACAAAGCCTCCCTGTTCACAGAGGAGAAGGTTGAGCAGTACAGGCAGGATTTCATCAGGGAGCTAGAAATACTGAATTCTACCTCAGAGGACACAGCTGCCTGTGACTCAGGTCCCTTATAGAGACTCTGGTGGAGGCAAGAGCCTGTGGTCGCTGGTGGCCGAGGTGAAGAGAAGAGACCGGGGAGAAGCCGCCTGAAGACATGGTGCTTGGAGGAGCACAGCTGTGACCCACTCACCTACTAGAACCTGAAGAGATCATCCTGGTCCAGGCTGTCAACTTTGGCCATAGGATTTTGGGGGCAGTCCCCCAAGTGCCGTTCCTTCAGAAAAGCTGTTCAGCACATCCATGGAGAATGGAAAATCAGCTAGCTCTGGCTCAAGATGGAGCATTTTGAAAAACTTATGTTTTTGAAAGTAAATCTTCCCTTGATACACTTTCAGTATTGAGCTCACCATGGAGCTGCCAGATGAGAGTGCTCTTTGTAGTGCTGGCTGGCTGTCATCCCAGGGCTGTGGCCTGCCTAGTGGGGCCATGAGGGACACCAGGCCAGTGTCTGAGGCCACCTGGAGGCTTGCAATGCAATGTCACATGTGCTTTACTCCTCTCAGACAGGTCACCGGGTGTTTGAAAGTCCACTAGAAGCAGCAGTCCACTTAAGAAGTGGGATGATCAGGTTTTAATTCATAGCTACAATGTTTTTTAAAAGTTAGGGGTCAGTAGTTTGTTTACTAGAATGAAGACAAGATGAAAACAATTTATCCTGTAGGCTTTTTATTTAATTGTATAAAAATCTTGAATCAGATACTGTATTTTAGTTAAATATTGTTTTAATTGCAACAAAAACAGCTTTTTGTGGCTGTAAATAGGAGGTGGAGGTTAAGCTATCCTGACTGAGCAGTTTCTAACTGCAGACTCTCAAGTATGTTGGGAAGCGAAGAGAATGTTCTGGAAGCTGTTTAAGACAGAGATAAAGCATTTGAAAACAAAACTATACTTCAGTCAGTCATGGAATGTGCAGTTGTAGTTATGTGGTCACGGAACATTCCCATTTCGTGTCTTTGTATTCAGGGTTACATGGCCAGTGTCCTGAGTTCCTTGAAACCAGAGCCAGGTGTGTGTCCACACTGAGGATTCAGCCAGTGCAGAGCAGGACTTTCAGCAGGGGGCCTGTTGATCAGGTCTTTGCACTCTGACCAAGCGTCCCTGAACAGTGGAGCTCTGCTATGTGCACTGACCCAAGGTGCTAAGATGGCAAGCCCAGGGGCCCCTAGAGGCAGCTGGCTGACCAGTGGTGTTGAGCAGGGGGCGTCTGGCACCTTGCAGTGGAGAGGCTAGCTAGCTTCAGGCTTTTAGATTTTTTCTTTTCTTTTCTTTTCTTTTTTTTTTTTTTTTTTTTTTTTTTTTTTTTTTTTTTTTTACAATAGGGAAGATTCAGTCACCACAGGAGTATTTTAGAATCCCAAGGACATCAGAATGAAACATCAGTTGTCATATTCTTTTAACAATATGTCTTCAAAGTTTTTGCTTTAACATAAAAAAAAGGTTCATTTTCTCATTTCAAATCATTAAGTGTCCTAGTTGAGAGGAATTGCTCTATGATCGTTTAGGAAAGTTGTCATTTTGTTGAAATACTGTACCTATACTTAATCTAAATTTGAGTGGACTATGCTTTAGTGTATTTATAAATGATGAATTCAGTTTCTGAAATTAAACTGTTTATTTTCAATTTTCAAAAAAAATATATAGGGGTTGTGGTTTTCTGGACTTTCCAATAGAGAGAAAAAATAGGATTTATCTGATATTGTACATTTAAACATAAGTCTTTCTAATCAAATTTTCAAGCTAATATCCCAATGTCCACTCAGCTAAAAATAAACAGGTCAGCACTGGGCCACTGAGTCCTGACACCCAGCACTTCCTTAGGCAGAGTTTATCTGAAGTGAATATTAGAAGAGACTTAAAGGCCAAAAAACATCTTTTTGCAATGCTAACACACTTAAGAATGCTGATTTTTTGTAAGATCCTTTCACAGCACATAAACAGTTTCTTTAAATGGCAGAACCCCTTTCACATCAATTAAACCCTTTAGTAAGACAGGCAGCTTGAAAACCCATTTGCAATTCCTATTCAGGATCACAGACAGCTGAGAAGGAGAGGCCCTGCTCAAGAAGAATATGACCCAGAGAGGAGGCAGACAAGCAAGTATTTTTATAAGGCAGAATAAAATAAGTCATCCATTAAAGGTGAATGTGAATCTTTGTAGAAAGAAGAGAGACCATATTATAGGGGCATTCTGGAAGATTATGGGAGAATGAGAGCTTTATCCTGAGTCTTGACACAAGTGGAGGAACTAGGGGACTGTGTGTGTATGTATGTCTTCATTCATTCGCGCATCCATTCACTCAACTGATATTTATTCAGTGCCTACAATGGACCAGGCACTATTATATGCACTGGGGCTACAGTGGTAACTATGACGAAGTCCTGCCCTGCGTGTGAGAGCTACATGCTAGTGAGGGAGACAAAACAAAACAAAACAAAAAAACTACTACAGTTTCAGTCACTAGCAAGATCTCTCTAAAAAGCGAAGCAGGCTAAGAGGGTAAAGAGTGAGTTGACAGGGGTGATGGACCTAGAAAACATCTCAGGGGAAAGAACATTAGGGAAGAGGAGAAACAGTTTTCCAGGTGACAATAATGAAGCTGAGTTTTAGCCCAAGGTAAGTAAAAAGCACTTCAGTGTCTTAAGAATGGAGGAAGGACATGAACCGATTCGTTTTGTTAATGAATGATGTAGCATATTGACCACAGGGACACGAGGAAGGAAGCAAGAGGACCAGGTAAGAGAACCTCAGCCCAGGCCGGAGACACTGAAGGGGGTATCAGATTGATAAGTGTCAAGAAGGTAAAGGGTCTATTTTTTTCAGAGGAGCAGAGAGTCAGAATTGGATCCCAAATTGGAGGGGGGAAAGTAGTTGAGAGGATATAAAGGTGATCTCTGATCTAGGGAGTTCAGAGAAAAATGGAAGTTATCTATAGCTGGAATAGAATAAAGAAAAGCAGAGAGGGAATGAGTCAAAAGTTGGCAATGCCTATCAGGTATCTATTACAGATGTCTCCTCTGTGATATTCTACAATATAATCTATTTTGTGCTAGATTCTTTCATCAGAATCTTCAAGATCTAGAAAATGAAAAGTCAGTATTTTAGGCTAAAAAAAAAAAAAAATACCATGCTGGTGGAAGAAGAGCAACTTAGGAACTATAAATAAGGTAATGACTGGTAAACAAAGCGGGCAAAAGACTGTGGTGGTTGGTGGAAGCCAGGAGGAAGCCTTGTCCAACAGAGGAGGCTGGACCTAGAGGATGAGCAGGAAGTAGGTTTATTGGCTGCAGCCAGGTTCAGAAGGGGGGCTTTCACCACAGTCCATCAATCCCTCCTAACCCCGAGTTCAGAAAGTTTCAGACCTTTATACCCAGTATGAAGGGAGAGAGGCTCAGAGGCTCACAATCTGTAGAAATCAACACAAAATCAACTTTTTCCAGAACAGCGGATCCCAGGCCTGGATACAAAATCAAGAACTTTCTCTGCAGGAATCAGTGCCCAGAACAGGTAGCGTTCTCCCCTTCCCTCCCACCTGCTAGCTCCACAGGACGTGACTATTGTCTATTGAAATGCAAACGCCTCTGTGCAGGCCTTGGGTTAGTCTTTTTTTTTTTTTTTGTATCACATCCTGCTTCTGCAACACACCTTTCCCTGAAAACTCTGTTGCAGGAATTCTTGCTGATAGTCTAAGAATAGTTATGGTGAGGGTCTCTTGGAGAAGCTTAATTAAGATTTTCTGTGGAGAAGGAGTGCTACTACAGAAGTACTGGGTGTAGAAAAGGGGCACCCAAATAATATCCGTTTCAAGACAGAAACTGTGAGGAGAGTGTGAACAGATGACCTGAAAAAGGAATCTACTTGAACCAGAAAGTATCTCAGTGGCTCAGGAGAGAATTAATTGAAGCTCTGAGATAAAAAAGGGGTTTTTAGGGAAGAAAAGAAAGGGCAATGCATTTCAACAGAAGATGCAGGAGCATTCACTACTTAGTGTATACCCAACGAAAATGCCTGTATCTGCCAAAAAAATATAAAAACCAAAGCCAGAGATTCACCCAGTAAAACGATTGTCAATTTAAAATAATGTCAAAAATCCATTTAATACGCAAAAACTACTGAAAAACAGTATAACCCAGTCTTTTTAAAAATCCTCATGACACTAACATTAGCCTGGAGTTGGGCAAAATCAACTTATGACAAACCTATTTTATAATCACATTACACGTCTCATGTAATTCATTGAAAAGATGAAAACTGAAAGTATTGTTTTACTGAAGTCAAAAACTCTTTAAATCAAACCAGCCTAAGTCAAGGATCATCTGTCTAGCAATAAAACAAACATACCAGGTGTAGCAATGGTTTCAACAACCAATAAAATATAACATTGAGTGAAAAAAAGCCATACATAGAAAAACACATGCTTTATGATTCCATCTAGGTAAAGTAGTAAAACAGACAAAACCAACCTGTAGGATTAGAAGTCAGGATAGTGGTAACCCTTGCAGGGGAGAGAGGGTCTAGTGGAAGGCCATGTGTTTTCTTGGGTGGCTATTAAACCCTTGTCTCTCCATCTGAGAGCTGTGTTCATTAATAAAAAGGAATCGGTAATAATTGAGTCCAACACTGTGACCTGTTGCAATTTTATGTATCTCACTAAAAATTTAACATTAAAACATTACTAAACTGAAAAGTCTGGTGTCACAGGGCAAGGGCCTGCCACAGAGCTGAGGTGGCCTCTTTCTCACCGGTTCTTATAATTGTGCCAGAAATATTCTGAACATGTCACTCAGAGTAGCAGACATGAGTTTATTAGAAAGGATGGAAAAGGGGAAAAGAGGACACTCTCCAAGGACGGAACAGGTCCTCTCAGAGAGGAGAACAGCACGACACTCCTGCCCTTCCTTTTTATTGGGTGTCCCAAATAAATTTCCAAAGAGTTCTGCCCTCGTCCATCTCTTGACTTTTGATTGACAGCAGAATGACATCAGATTTTCAGGTTCCCTCTGCACCTGACAACATTGGGTCACTTTGGCTCATGTTGACTGGTTCTAGTTGGAAATTGTTCTTACAGATTTTATGGTGAAGGGGAATTACCCTCATCTCTGAGTTCTTGGATCTGCTCTGTATAAGGGTCAAAAAAAAAGGACCCTCTTCCGGGTAACTTGTCTTCTTCTTACCACATTTCAGGCCTATATTTCTCCTGCAGATAATGGGTTGTTTTCTGAGGCATGTAACATATCCTATTAACTTACACCAGGAAGGAGGGGGCAGGTAAATTGGTTTTATTGTTGTTGTTGTTGTTGTTGTCATTGTTGTTTTTAAAGAAAGTGTATGGGGATCAGCACAGTGGGCCCAGTGTATAGAATTACTTCTTAACCTCATGCTCCCACTGCTCACATCTGTTACCTATCACTTGAACTTGACTCATAGAAATGATATGGGATGATACTGTCTGACCTTGAGAATGTGATGTGGGAAGCCCCATAAAGTGATCGATCATCACATTTCCACAGCAATTATGAACATGTAAAAAGACATGCAGAGGTAACTTTTTCACTTTGCTACTAAATGGTCCAAACTTGTTTCTTTCTTATCACAGACTTCAGCACCATTCCACACACCTGCCACCCATTCCTTCTTCCAGGAATGCATCCCATCTCCATTGCTTACTACTATTGGCATCAGATCAACATTGGCATCAGATCCGCCATTTTAGGTCTGATTTTTATCTAGGGAACTCCTAAGTTTCAATTTAGGAGCCAATTTATCTAGAGATCCTGAGGCTCTGCTGCTCAGCCTCCCATGAGAACATGTGCCTGCTAAAGAGTGGACCCCCCCCCCCCCAGCCCACGACGTAACCCTTGGGCATGCTTGTCAAAGTCCTGTTTCGGGCTATAAAGCTGCCGTGGGAGTGCCGACTGGCTGCTGCTCTCCTCCGAGGGGCAGCCTTGTCAGTTTGCTCCATGCTCTGACAATAAATCTCTCAAGTGGGACTTTGCATGTGTCCTTTCACTTATGTCACAATTTCTTCAAAAGATTTCGATGAAATCTAAGAATTTCAATGAAGTCAAAGAGTTCACATTGTACCAAATTAAAATATCTTCTTCAAGTGTCAGGATTTGACAAACAGGCTTCATTGTCCTTTGCCTGCCCAAGTTCTTTGTTCACAGATAATAAGATTACATGTATATAATGAACTCCCAGATTTAATTCCCATCCTGCTGCTGAAATCGGAGGGAAGGAAGCCTAAACTCCTCTTTTGCTCCCTGATCAAAGACAAATATCCCATCAGAGTCCTAAGCAGTGTGGGACCAAGAGCAGAGTGGGGGGTATGACCTGCTCCAGGTGCAGGCAATGAGCAATGCATTACCTGCATTTGTATCTGAAAACAACGCTGAAGCTGAATGTCCATTTGCTTTTACTCATCACCATGTGCCACCATGTGCTCCCGGAAACAAGCATTTGTTGGTCCAAATTCTAAACAATTATTATAATTATGGAATGCTGGATTTTGGCAATACAATGGGCTAATTTCAAATTGTACATTTTAGTTACTTATCATTTAATAAGCATTATGTTCTACATGAAAGCCAATTCAAAGATCTCCAGTTATACCTTCCACTGTTGTCACACAAGGACTCTGTTACCTGTAGCTGCTTCTAGGGTGAGTTCATAAAGATCTCCAAGGTCTGGAGCTTCCTTGGGCTGTCTGTTGAGCTCAGATCTTAAGTCTGACTCCCGCAGCATTTCACAGGCCTGAGCTAAACAAAAGACTCAAAATAAACAAGGATGCACAGCAATGGTAAAGGCAAAGAAACATTTGAATTATTTCAATTCTGTTATCTTACATGACTCCCTGGAGTTTTCACTTATATTTGAAATTTAAAACAGTAGAAACAACACATGAACTGCATGTGTAATCATTTTGCTTGATAAGGACAAATTTTTAGCCCACACATGAAATATTTTACTGGATTTGAAGACTGTTTTTTAAATTGTTATTTTTCTTCTTTGAATTATGAGTTGTTTTAAAACCAAAGACCAAACCTAGAAACGATAAGGACTAGATCAAAAGAATAATTATTTTAATGATTATTACATGGTTATTATTCAAAATAATGTTGTTGTATAGATGAGAGATGTTAAAAAATAGTTTTGCTTTAGCTCCAAATACTCTGGATATGCCACTGGTTATAAGATTTAAAAAAAAAAAAAGTTTTCATTGTTTTTTGGGGAGTTAAAAAAAAAGGACAGAAAATTTAGGTTTTTATTATTTATATTTTTCTATTAAAAAAAATAGATAAAAAGCAGAATACACTGTAGCCATAACCAGCGAAATGACCAAAGTAGGCTAATTACTGAGGGCAGAGTAAGCATGTGCACACACACATTTTTATTGTATCACCCTGAGATAGAAATTCAGGGGCACAGAAAAAGAACAATATACTGAGTCTCAAAAGAAAAGTGCCCATAAACTACTGGAATATAGGAAATGCCTGTGAATCATTGGAAAGCAGAACAAGCAACCCCTGTACAACTTAGCTCCTGTCCTTGCCCAAAGAAAGTATCATAATGTCAGTGCAATGAGCAAGTGCAGGGAAAACTGGCTCCAAATTGTGTTCATTTTGCACCAACTCTACCTCTACTTCAGGCCCTTGCTACTGGTCCTCCATAAATATAATACCCACAACCAAGGAGTTGCTGCATCTTGCTGTTAAGATGGCCCTCATTCTCCCTTGAATGTGTCTGTCTGTGCTCTGATATGTCCTTAAAGTAATTTTTATGAAGGTTTTCAAGGACCCCACTTATGCTGAGTTGAGGTTCCTCTCTCCAAGAATTTCTCAGGCCTTCTCCTTGGATGACAATCCAGTGGCACTTGTATACACATGGGCAGGATAAAGAGCTAAGGCAATCCGCTTAATATCCTAAGCATTCTGCAGAGACAAAAACAGTGACCCAGGGGTCAGAAGTCCTTTCGGGGAGGGGGTTCAGTTAAATTCTATCAAGTCAACAACCATTTAAATTACATTTGGTTTAATTGGATCCTAAAGAGATGTGATATCGCTCCCAAATCCAGACAAATCTACAGATACCATAATTCTGTGTTTAAAAATCTATCCAGGGGCTGGGGATGTGGCTCAAGCAGTAGCCTGGCATGTGCGGGGCGCTGGGTTCGATCCTCAGCACCACATAAAAATAAAAACATAAAAACATAAAGATGTTGTGTCCTCTGAAAACTAAAAAATAAATATTAAAAAATTCTCTCTCTCTCTCTCTCTCTCTCTCTCTCTCTCTAAAAAAAAAAAAAAAAAAAATCTATCCATATGCAGTATCCAATAGTTCTCCCAGAAACAAGCAGTATACTCAATTTATTTGGAAGAAGCTACCAGAAAGCACTGATAGGGGAATTGAAAAGTAAAACAGGGAGAAGAAAGAAATGAAGGTTGGGTTGGTTGATAAGCAGATTATTGTTCTGGGCAACTAGGGCTCAATCATTCCAGAGACATTTGGGCAACCCTGTAGAACACATTTTAAACACATTTTAAAGCTGTCCCACCTAAGGGGCAAGAAGTTGGGATATTTATTCTCCCTCTCCTACTAATAATTACCTGAGAGCTAAGGTAAGTGTAAGTACCTAGATTTTCCAGCCTAACCTTTGAAGTGAGCTGTGAAAAATACTGTGGCCAGAGAAAACACTCAGGTAGAGAGTTATAGGTGACTATAGCCACGAGCCACTAGAACATGCAGAAATGTGTTTATACAGAGCTACAGAAGAGTACATTTTTTAAAACCCTGAGTTATAAATATCCCTAGCATTTCTCATCCAGGCATAAGTCTGTATAATAGAATAAAGACAGCCACAAATTCTTGCTACTCCTGCCATTTAGAAGTCAAGTCTCATTCTCCTCCTTTTAAATACAGCATTCACTTAGTGATGAGCTTGACCAATAGAATGTGGTAGAACTAATGTCCTGGGACTTATTATCTAGGGCATAAGAAGTCTTGTATCTTCTATCCATCCCATTAGACCACTCACTCTGGGGACTCAGAGACACATGGAAGAAATCTGACTGACCCATAGACCTCTTTTCATGGGATGCCATATGTAGACATTCCATTCCAGAGTCCAGGCGGAGCCCAGCCTTCCTAGCCAAGATGCCAGAAATATGAGTGGAAGCATCTTGGACCTTCCATATTAGTCCTTCTTCTAGATGAATACTAACAAATCACTTCAGTCAATGACACATGGAATAGAAAATTCTTATCCTGTCCCTTCCGGAATTCCTAGCCTAAGATATCATGAGATGATGATGGTTTGTTGTTTTAAGCAATCAAGATTAGAGCCTGGTTCTTTCTTAAATTAGAGCTTTATAGTCATACATAGTAGTTGGGCTCATTCTGACAAACTCAAGCATGCATGGAATTCAATTTCAGTTCATCATTCCCTCCTTTTCCCTCTCTCCCTCCCTCCCCTTCCCCATTCTCCTTCCTCTACTCTACCAGGCTTCCTTACATGCATCTATTTATTTATATTTGATTGTTTCTTTCTATTTATTCCTTAAGGTGGAATTTCCTGTGGTTTACCTATATATGCACAGGACATGATTTTTTTAAGAGTTCATTCTGCATTGCCTCCCCTTATCTATCCCTTCAATCGGCTTCTTGAACTTCTTCTTCTACATTACACGTCTTCAATGGCAGACTGATTCTTGCATAGCAATAAATAATCAGAATCATTAAAAATAAACCTGGTAGGATGCTGGTCTCTGGAATTTGGGGCTGCACAGCATCACTGCATTTATTTAGAGTCAACTGATTTCAGAAAGCCTCTTTTCAAGCCCCAATTTTATTCTTCATTATTCTGAGAATAAGGAGAGGTTGTATCTCAATTCTTCTGCTTTCAAAAACAGTATACATTGACCCTAACTGTGTCATCAACCTCCCATGAGAGAGAGTGATATGTGGTATTTTTTTTCTCTTAGTATGCTTTGGGCTGAGTTTTTTTTTTTTTCTTCTCCCATTTCACAGGATTGCTTCTGAAGAGTCAGTTTCATATTTTATTTCTGTGACTCATTTATTAGAAAAATAGGAAGAGGTACCCAGAAATATTTTGCCTGTCTCACAATCACTCATTCTACCCGTTGCTTCTGGAGGTGACTCATTTAACTTTCCATACAAATATAATAAAAGTTTTTATTAGTTAGCATTGGATATACTTGAATATAGGAATAAAAAGTCTCCTCACTCCTCTGCCCATCAGTTAAAAGCTCTTTTTTTTCTTTTCATTTTCTCAGATTTTAGGTAATTTTTAATTTGTACTTCCTTAGGAAGTAAAGTACAAGAGAGTTTCCTGTTTATTTTCCACTCCTTCTGCTATACTCAAAGTTTAGGAAATAGAAAAAAACAACAACAATGACAAATTTAAGAATGAAATGCCCTGACACAGGAATTCATCTCCACCTTAGACCTATGGGAGAAGTGCACTGAGTTTTGAAAAGGTTTAATAACTCACCCTGAGTAGCACATAAATGATAAGACCAGGTATTAAACTCAGATTTTTCTGAATCAAATGGTCTGATTCTAATGCACTTATCTCTACACCATGATTTCTCTCAACCCCTGAGGGAAAACTCAGCATCAAGATTTGAGATCCGTTCATCTTTCACAACCCTGCTGGAAAATAGTGTCCCCACACTGACCTGCAAATAAAACCCTACCTCGTGTCTCTTTCTCCTGTAGGAGGCTGGATAAGAGACAAACTTGCTCATTCCTGCCCCAGTGGTAGAATTTATTGCGTGTATTGTAACTGTGGCATGTTTCCATGTCTGTCACTCTCACATGTTTGTAAAGAAATCTCATCAGTTCATTTATATATTAATTATTCTATCCCCAGTGCACATTACAGAAATCATCTTTGTATTTTTGAGGGGATGTATGCATAAATCTATCTAGGACCCATTATTTCTTACAGAAGGAGTTAGTGGGAAAGACATGGCTCATGGATCAGCAAACTGGAAAAGGGTATAGTAAAGACCTCTTTTAGCCCTTGTACAGGAAAATTCTGAACATTAGAAATTTGAGGTTTAGGAAGTATTGACTCCATTTTAATTTCAATCAATGTTCAAATTCTTGCTCTCTACTAGATTTCCATGCTTATATGATGATGATTTAATAAGAACCATATACCTGGTCTTCTAAATACTGGGTGCTTCCTGGTCCACTTCTCTGTCTTGTCTATTCTCCTGAGTATTTCAGGAGACCATCTGTATACTGACAAGTCTCAAATGTATGTTCCTAATATAGGTCTTTTTTTCTGGGTTCTTGACTCTTGTATTCACATAGTTGTCTTAGTCCATAATAAAATACCATAAATTGGGGAGTTTATAAACAACACAAATTTATTACTCACAGTTCTGGAGGCTGAATTAACATAGAGACAGACACAGTGTATGGTGAGTGCCTACTTCCTGGTTTAGAGATGGCACTTTATCTCTGTCCTCACAGAATAGAAGAGGTTATGGGGTCTCTGTTAGGCCTCTTTTATAAGGTTGCTAATCCCATCCCTGAGGGCCCCCTTCCCCCAACTTATGACTTAGTCATCTCCCAAGACTCCATCTCCTGATAGTATCCCCTTAGGAATCCAGATTTCAACCTATGAATCTGGGCAGGACATCAGCAGTGGTTAACGGAAGACTGTCTGAACAACTTGTAATGGGAAGACAAAGTAGACAAAGATCATTTCCAAGTTGGAGAGAAGGTGTAGATCAAAGATTGTTTCATAGCGGAAAATAGAATATCGAAGATAAAATTTCAAAAGGCAGGGGAAAAAAAAAATGTCACGGTGCTCTAGTAGCAGAGAACCACAGGGACCAATGAGGTAAACATTTCCATGAAGCTGTGAGAGCAGTAAAGAAGTATTGGGAAGTAGTGGGATATAAGCTATAGAGGTTCATGGGACAAACCGCAGAAGAAAGCAGCTTAGAGTGTCTTCTGTAGGCAGTCAAGATCCACCACAGATTCCTTCGCTAGAAGGAAGCATTACCATATCTGGGTTTGAGTCAGTGACATCAGAAGCAAGGAAGAAAGATGGAGAGAGGGGCTGGGGTTGTGGCTCAGCGGTAGGGCACTCGCCTAGCCCTTGCCGGGGGGCGGGGGGGGGGGTTCGATCCTCAGCACCACATAAAAATAAATAAATAAAATAAAGGTATTTTTAAAAAGAAAGAAAGAAAGATGGAGTGAAGAGAAAGGTAGCCTAGGATAAGCATAACAGGCTGAGTGGATGGGCAGGAGGACCACAGCAGAGCCCCTAAGGGAGGGTACTAACCGAAAGATGCCACATGGAGGTGGCTTCTAGGTCTTGAGCCTGGATGACTTTGGTGCACGACGAAGCCACTGCTCAAGTTATGGGTAGCAAGAGGTCTTTCCAAAGGAATGCCCTGTCAGAGGCTTCTTTTTGTGATATTCATGGCTATTTTATTCCTTTATGAAGTTGCCAGTTATATCTTAATATAGACTGTGGCAGAAAAATCTTGAAATAGAGCTTCTCTGTTATACTCACACACACACACATAGTTATGAAATTATAGCATTACATAATCTTCTAAATTTCCAATCTGGTTCCCAAGAGGATTGCCTGCACCACTTTTGGAACCTGGAACAGCCACCCCCGGATCCCTTTCAGAGCAGTGCTATGTGCAGCTCCTTGGTCTACCTTTCTTTGTGCCTTATTTTTGTGTCCCTGGCACATTTTCTGGCCTCTGGGTTTGGATCAGTCAACCCAGGGCATCCTAACTGCATTTCACCTTGAAACTTGAGGAAGCTGGAGTCCCTTCTATCTCAGTCCTCTCACTCCTTTTGTAAATTCTGAACTTCACTCTACTAGCAGCCTTGCATGCCAAGAAGTGAGACGGATTTTTCTCAAACTATTTGAAAGCAAAAAAAAAAAAAAAAAATTATAAAAGTTTTCTTATGTTATGGTTAGCTTGTTCATTGCCGTGACCAAAACATTCAACAAGATAATTTGGAGGAGGAAAAGTTTATATGGGGGTCATGGTTGCAGAGTTGTTAGTCCATAGATGGTCAACTCCATTGCTCTAGGCCCAAGGCAGGGCAGCACATCATGGAGGATGGGCTCAAAAGAAGAAAACGGCTCAGTTCCTGCTGGGGTCAGGAAGCAGAGAGAGAGGGGAAGAGGCCACAGGGAAGATGCACCCTTCCAGGGCATACCCCCAGCAACCCACCTTCTCCAGCCACACCTTACCTGCCTACAGTTACCACTGTCAGTTTAATTAAACCAGGATGGACTAATGAAGTTTCAACCCTCATACTCTAGTCATTTTACTTCTGAACATTCCTGCATTAATACAGGAGCTTTTGAGAGACATATGCAAACCATAACATTGTCCAAGGACTAAAAAATTCTTCCCAAACTTAAAAGGAAAACTCAAAAATTGCAGAACTCTCCATTTACTTGGAGAGTTAACAGCAGAAAATCAAGAACACATCTGTATTACTAGCCACTAGTAGATAAGTGATGAGGAAGAATGTTTTCAAGATCCCAAGAGGTCTCTAAGAGCCCATGTCTGTGTGTTACATTCAGGTGGGAAGATATGAAGCCCAATTGGCCTGGAGAGTTTGTGGTGGCAGGAAATGACTTCTAGAGACAGCCTCCCTGGTAACAGAAACAATCCTCCTTGGGGCCAAGTATGTTCCTGAACCCTCCAGCCTCTGGGGTGGCACACTGCCATCTACTACCCACCATCTTCTCATCAAAGATACCCAAGCATCACCATGTTCCTGAGGTGAGATAGGGTAGACCGGATCACTCGCCCTCTAGAGATACTTCTTAATCCATAAGATGGAGAATGTGAAGATTGGAGAGGAATAAACTGATCTTTTGAACTTTTTTCTGTTACTCGCTACATAGATAGGGAGGTCAAATAATTTTCCTCAATTAATGGCTAATAAATAACAAAGCTGGGGTCCAAGTCCTGGTGTGTTTGAGCACCATCCCATATTGCCTCACGATGGTGTCTTTTGTTCCTGTGTTCTAGGCACTTCACAAGTATCCTAACATAATGTTGGTATAGAATAAGAGGTTACCAAATGAGCAAAAGAATGACACCAAAGTCACCCATCCGTTTTTTATTACTTAATGCAGCCTTGCTGAGTGACTTAAGAGCAAAACCGAAAATAAGGTCTGTGAATGTCTTTAATAATACCCCATCAATTACTCCTGGCTGTTTAAAAAAAAAAGATATATATAGAGAGAGTATATGCAATAAAACTCTAAATATAGTCATGATGTGAGAGAAAGAGAAGTGGGTAGTATATCACAACTCTCGGGTCTTAAGTCTAGTTCTAATTCTTCAAGAAACCCATAACTCCCATGGGCTTTAAATATATCACCTAGGTAATCATCATGATCTCTCAACAAGCTCTGGAGTTCTATGCATCTTAAACTCTGAAGTTTACAATTAAATAGAATTTTTGTGGCAGTCCACTGTGAAAAGAGAGAGCAAATAAACAGACTCAAAACCAACCATGCACCAGTTAATGATGCGGTATGTACTGAGAAATGTGTCCTTAGATGATTTCATGTTGTGTACTTACCCCGATCTAGAGGGTATAGTCTACTACACACCTAAGCTATATGGTATGAACATGGTCTTGCCTATTGCTCCCAGGACCATGATAAGCAAAAAAATACAAGATCAAACACTAGAGAAAATGATGGATTCAAGAGACACCATAAACACAAAATGCATGAAGTTACTGCCAGCAAAATAAGGCATACTGATTTACAGCAAACATTTTTTAAAAGTAGAGGAATGCACACAAAAGGTAGAGTATAGCAAATACATAAACCCAGTAACATAGTTGCTCATTTTCATCATATCATATAATATATATGATTTATGAGCTGTACTTTTTTTTTAAGTACTGGAGATTGAACTCAAGGGCACTTGACCACTGAGCCACATCCCCAGCCTTATTTTGTATTTTATTTAGAGACAGGGTCTCACTGAGTTGCTTAGCACCTTGCTTTTGTGGAGGCTGGTTTTGAATTCATGATCCTCCTGCCTCAGCCTCCCCAGCTGCTGGGATTACAGGTGTATACCACCACACCTGGCCTGAGCTGTACTTTCATAAAACTAGTCATACAGCAGGTTTACAACAACATCATCACAAGTACATGAATGATGTGTAGACCTATGATGTCGCCAGGAAGAGGAATTTTTCAGCTCCATTATAATCTTAGGGGACCACCATTATTATAGGGGTTTCATTGCTAATAGAAACATTGTTTGTAATGCATGAGTATGCTCATGTCTGGAATTTTGTTAAAACAGTCATCCCTGCAAAGATGACCATGGGTCCCCCAGATAATTCTCACCTTTCACCTCTTGAGACCATTCTACTCAAATGACATGGACAATATTACACCATCATTGTGTTTGGAATGATACCAGGTAGGTCTGGGAGACACCTTTGCAAAGGGACAAACTTTTAATGAGATGGAATTCACATAAGACACATTTTGTGGCACTGCCCTGACACAAAGACAAGTATTTCACACACATTACTGGGAGTCAGGGCAAAGAAGGACCAATCCCAAAGCACATGATGTAAGGAATTACATCCTGAAAATTGTGTTCCAACTTGTAACTTCTATATAAATAAAAGCTAAAATAAGTTTGGTAGCAAATATCAGGAAATTCAATTAACTTGAACACTCTGCACTCAGGCATTCCAGCTAATCAAGGTTGACTTTTTTTTTTTTTTTGAGTTTCTTAAACTGCTTTTTAATGGACTTGATTTTCAAACATGAGAGGCACTCAGGGGCCAGTGCTTCAGTTCTAGTTTCCCTGAAATCCAATCAGTAGAAAGCATGTGCCTTAAACAAAACAGGCTAATGGCATTATAATCATAGATAAAGGACCCTAACAAACAACTACACAGCCAGGGGTGTCTTTAGTAACCCATTAAGGAACGCAATAATAGCTTGGGTCTTTATTAAAATGTAAAGAAAGCCTATTTTTACATCATTATCTATAATGACGTGGCTATAAAATGACCCAGAAGTTCAATAATAAGAGAAGGCTTAGGAAATTTATGGTGTATCACATCCTATGACATTATGTCACCAAACAATTACAAATAACCATTAAACCTAGAAAAAAAGTATTTCTGATATAAAACAGAATAGAATCTCTTAAACCTGTAATAAATTATTCTACAAATACTATATCTCTGCAAAATATACATTCTCCATATAGCATACATAAAGAGCAAAAGGGAGAATAATAATATAAAAATAATTGATTATGGTGTTATGGTATTTCTTTTTTTTTTAAAGAGAGAGAGTATGGTATTTCTTTATTTTAAAAATAATGTCTTCCTTTCTATTGCATTGCTCTCATTGCATTACATTGTGTACAGAAGGGGAAAATAGAAAATTACCCACATGTGTGTTCTTGGGTATGCTAACGTAGTGCCCCCATAGTTCAGAACTGGTTTGGGGCAATTAATGAGCAGAGTTAACTTGCAGGCTTTGAAACCTTACTCCCTTGTGTGGTTGAAAGGCTCAGGGTGAAGCTAATCACAGCTGTTAAGAAAATAACCTATCATTATTTAACAAAATAATCATAACAATCATAATAGAATAATATAATTTGTAACCCTTGCCTAACATAGCAAAATGGCAAAGGAAAACCATGACGAAAAAACAAATAAAACACCTCCTGTTGGTCAAACTTCACTGTTTTATCTTTAAAAAATGTTCCCAGAACAAGGGTGATGATGTAGAGATGGGTTATGTCCCACACAGTAGCGATCATCAACTTCTTAGTTGTTTTTTGATAGATTACTCAGAACAGGCAGAAAACTGCAGGAGTTCCTTGGCAGGAACTATAAATATGAAGCCAGTCAGTCCCTAAATGTTCTATCGGCCTCATAAATGTCTAAGAAAAAAAAATTGAAGGAACAGGAGGAAAATGTGCTCAATATTTTAAAAATATTTTTTCCCATGTGTGGTGTTTAATGAACGGGTGTTTCTATTCACAAGATTCCTTTCATTTCATTATGTGAAGTGGGGGTGACCCAGGAAATGGTGACAATCCCTTGAACAGAACCCTCAGCTCAGGTTTACCCAGAGAAGGATGCATTTCTTGGGTCTCCTACAAATAGTCTTTTTCATTTCTATCACAAAGCAAAGTGTTTGTTCCAAGCAGAGTGGCTGAAGTCAATGCCTTGCTCTAGAAGTTTCCCCATGGACAGACACTGTGGTGGGGTCTCCTTTCCTTTTTAAACCTGTCTAGTGTAAGGAAGATCATTAACATTTCAAATGCTTACAGGGCAATAAAGGATAAACAGGATCTGTACAGATGATCTTTTATTTGCCAATTTTGTTTACTTTATAGAAAGAGGGCTTAGCAATCTTCCATGGGGCTGCTTACGTGGCTTGTCCTCAGGGATACTGAAACTTACTTCCAGGAGAAGGTAATTCTGCTTCAGGAACTGGCAGTTACTATGCAACCAGCCTGGCTCCTCTGCAAAGCTCTGTACCTTTCTCATATTGTTCACACAGAGGAAAAAAGAACAGATTTAGGATACCTTAGATTTTTCTCTGGTGAACAATATTCTAACACTTTCTTCACTTTATGTCACCAGGAAGCCCTAATTATCTGAGTATTTAGAATCGAGTTCCGGGAATGGCTCACATGAGAAGAATTTCAAGTTACAGAATCTTAGGACTGGACTGGAAAGTAGAGGCCAATTTCTCCCACTGACAAACAGAAAGCTCTTCCTCTACAGAATCCCTATTGATGAACCTTGTCACTTCTGCATTTCACTGTGACAGTGGGTGGCTTATTGACTCATGATCCACCATACCTTTGAACAGCACCGAGAGTGAACACCCCTTTTATTCATTTTCCATGTTACTCTATTTATGACACAAGAAATTCAAACGTGGATACATATTAGAAAACACAGATAAGTAAAAAAGAAAAAAAAAGCACATTATTGCTATTCTAAACTCAATCGTATCAAGCTTGTATTTTACTGTGCATAAAAGGCATTTTTCCCTTTGCTATAAATGATATCATATGGGGGAGACTGGGATTTTTTAATACACAGTATATCATGAAAATGTAGTTGTATCATCTTCTTAAGAAACCTTGCTAACATAGCAAGTTTAAGTTTATTTCTCAGAGTCGTTTCTCTTCATTAGCCTAAGATACCTTCTGGATTAGCACAGCCTCCAGATTTTATTCAGAAATCCTGCTACAAGATCCTAAGCAAGTCATTTCACCATTTGGAGGATTGGGGGTTTGTTTAAACATGTGTAGACATGTATATTGTTGAGCATGCATACATGCATACACTTGTGTAATCCCATATCACACATATATACTTGTTTTTCTTTTTAAGAAAGAAAGGACAAAGCTACATCTGACTATACCTTAATTAAAGATATGGGAACTATCTAGCTTATTTATATGTTTCTTCTCGGACGGTGATTTCCCAGAGGAGATGACACTAACCTGACAGCCTATGATGAGGTCCAAATAAGCTCTTTAAAGTCCTGTATACATTGGAAGCTATTGGTTGATGGTGGGCAATACAACCTCTCAAACGTTACCAACAATTTGTGTCTTGATCAATTCGACAGGAACGTCGTGAAGCACGCCAGAACTACATAGATGATAAAGTTTGAAATACACTCATTCTTTACTAACAACAGGTGCTGATTTTAAGATGTGGAAGACACATGAGGGCAAACATTCAACCTTTGACTTTCTGAGTCTGGTTTTATTATGCTATATACGTATATGAATATACCACAGCGATCAATTTCACCTTTATGTCTATCAATAAAGCACTAATTTTAACAAAATGTAAATAAATAGAAGGAAGATCAGTGGGTGAGAAAAAGAGGACTAGGAAGAAGAAGGGGTCTGGGGAAGGGAGAGAAATGTTAAGTATTGAAGACTAAATGGATCAAATTACATTCCATGTTTATATGATTATGTCAAAATGAACCCCAATATTATGGGTAACTATAATGCATGAATGAAAAAAGAAGAAGCTAAAAAAAAAAAAGATATGGAAGACATACAAAATGGAAATTCTCAGAAGACTCATTTCCACAGGAATAGGGCACACTCAAATCTAATTCTTACAACCCCTGATGTTCTCAGAGACAGCAAATAGGAGGCATTCCAAAGACAAATGAAGAACTCGTGGCCAGTGCTCACAGCACGAAGGTGAGCTATGTCCCCGCATTTTGAATGTTGTGGTGTTCTGGACTTGGCCACTCAAATTTCAAGGGCTAATGCGTGGTTGTGAATTACTGCAGTTAGGCAATAGCTGGGAAAATGCTTCAGATTCTTGTTTGTGTTTATTCCTGTCTCTAAAGCTTTCCAATCCCAAGCTAGCTCACTTTGAACTTCTCTAGCACATCAACCATACCAAAGATTAGAGATGCCTAATTACAATGTCAGAATGATATAACAGGCATGGAATTATCGTAGGCAAGGTTCAAAAAGAACTTAAAAGCTCACACATCTTTAATAAGGGTCAAAAAAAATTGTCTAAAGCTATCTTACATTTCCCAAGCCTCTGACAACACAAATAATAGTAAATTCCATTCTAAGCTTGGTAAGTCCATGCAGCTGAGAGTTTTACTGCAAGGCAAATCCAATTAAATCAGCTATCGAAAGCACTTCTGAAAAACTAGTCTAATAAAAGTTCAGGGTACTGCAGTTTAATCATTGTAACAGGTGCCTGTGGTTCATTGTATTTGGGTAGATAAATCACACCATTTCTTCATTTGTTTAAAACAAATTAAGCCTATCTCCATTTTCACTTGGCAAAGTCCAGTAAGATGTCTAAGATCAGTCTTTATTCGGGCTCTTTCACCCCCTGTATTAGATTATAAAGAACCCAGGTCATATGACATAAAGAAATTAAGAAGAGTCTGGTGCTGAAAAACTACAAAACTGTTCTTCACAAGTGTCCTCTCACTGACCACAAACCGGACCACTAAGAACCTCTGTATCTGCTCCTGGAGGCCACAGTGCTTAGTGCTCAGTCTTCAAAAACATCCATGCAGACACTTCTCTGTGTAGGTCCTGCCATCCCTAGGGAGGTTAAGGGCTTGAGTTAGATCTTCTGAGTGCTCTAAATTACCTTCATTCCATCCTACGATAAGAAGGCCCTCTTCTCTCTGAACTAATTCAGCTCTCCTTATAAAGTGAAACCAAACTCCATATGAAACAGAGCATATGTATTCCTCAGTATCCTCAAGGGATTAGGTAATACGAATGTTGTGGTGTTCTAGGCTTAGCCACTCAGACTTCATTGGACAATACATGGTTGTTCAATTATAGCAGTTATTGGTACCCCTCATGGATACCAAAATGTGTGGATGCTCAAGCCTCTTATAGAAAATGACCTAATATTTCCATATATCTTATGCATATCCTCCCATATACTTCCAATTGTCTCTAGATTACTTGTAATACCTAATAGAATGTAAATGCTATGCAAACAGTTATTGTACTGCATTATTTAGGGAATAATGACAAGTCAAAAACTTATCTATGGGCAGTACTGAAGTCATTATTTTTCCCTGAATATTTTGGATCTATGGTTGTTTGAGCCAACCAAGAAGGGGCTAGAAGACAGAAGTAATCAGGAAGGCAACTAAATCTCCTCTGAAGGTCTTTCCAACATTCTAAATAACTAGGTATAGTAATCTTTTAATGAGGTCCTGACTCAGAGATAGACAGACACATCATATTTCTAAAATATTGATAGTTCTTCCTTTGATCCCTCCCACATGGAATTGCTGGTCCGTGAGCATCCGACTCTGTAAATATCTCTCAGATACATTCTTTGTGTCTGTTCCTATTGCTAAGGTAGCTAGGTTATCTCTTACTTCTTACCTAGCTGATTTTCAAGAAATTTTAAACTATTCTTTCTGTTTGTAACCATCAATCTTTAGCAATTCTTAGATATTTAATTCACCCTCTACCAGAGTAAATTTCTTGAAATAAAATGCTGATTTTGATAATCTTCTCTCTACGAACTTTCAGGGGATCCTTGGAGCCAATTGAATTAAATGCACATTTCTGATCTCCATGTTTAAACCTCTCTCTCTCTCTCTCTTACATTCACTGTGCACATGAGATATACACATGCATCTACTTGACACTTGGAATCTTACACATATACTTGCATTCAAACCCATTGCATAACCAGAACATCATGCAATGGAATTTGAACATGAAACTACTTGTATAAGATCGTTTCAAGGCCTCAGTCATATTGGACAAAAAAAATAATAATAATGATGCATCAGATATGAATCCTGGACATAAGGAGCCTGTAGTCTACCAGGGTAAAGAAAACAGGCTTTCATAATCAATCAAAGGGAGAATTAATTCACTTCAGCTCCTGAGCTTTTTAATTATCTGCATCTCAAACTCCATTTGTCTATTTAAAATGCGCCCTAATCTCCCTGACCCATCATCATCTTCCATTGTTCTTCCAGGAGCCGGAAAGATGAACCCCACAGTGCTCTCTGCTGCTCCTTTTGCCTGAAACAGAGTTGAGGGATGGAATGCCAGATAAAACCCACTTCAGAGTCCACAGCCCCAGGCCTCAAGGTGCATATAGAATTCTCTCAGAAGGAGTCTCTCCTTGGAATTTGAATACATTAAAATTGATTTTTTAAAATTA
This sequence comes from Urocitellus parryii, assembly GCF_045843805.1. Taxonomy (NCBI): domain Eukaryota; kingdom Metazoa; phylum Chordata; class Mammalia; order Rodentia; family Sciuridae; genus Urocitellus; species Urocitellus parryii. The sequence continues at coordinate 158,642,063 of NC_135536.1, forward strand.
TTTGTAATTATGAAGACATAATTACACTCTAAATTTGTACTTGTTTTCCTTTCTCTTACATTTCCTACTTTCTTTGTATTCTGTCCTGCTCTACTTCTGCCCTTCAGACATATCTGCCTGCAGAGAATAGACTTAGAAATGTACCTCCTCACAGACGAGCCCACATGAAACTCACACAAAGTGGACGGAGAAGAAAGAGGCAGCCTGTATTGATCTGCCTTCCCTGTCAGTGTCTCCTGCTCAGATTTTGTTTCAACATTGCAATATTAGGTGGGAAGGGCAGGGAGAATTGCTGAACACAGAATTCTGAAAATAATTGTTTGTTTTCTTTCTCTTCCTATTTACAGAATTAAACCATCAATAATGTTCAAACAAATGAGGGAACGACAAACATTTCACTAATATTTCTGCTCTAAAATTATTGGAATCACAAAAGAAACAAAACCTTTCCTGAAATGAGACGGAGGGAGAAGAACAAAAGGGATGTTATCATATGAGGTAGTCCTCTCTACCCCAAACTCAACAGCTAACACAAATATGCTTTATGCTTTGTCAAAGATGTTGTTACAGGGACTAGGGATGTGGCTCAGTGGTAGAGCTCTTGCTCTTGCAGATGTGAGGCACTGGGTTCGATCCTCAGCACCACATAAATTAAATAAATTAGTAAAACAAAGGTATTGTGTCCATATTCAACTAAAAACAAAACAAAACAACAACAACAAAAAAAGATGTTACAGATGAAGATTGAAATCCCAGTATGGAAGCAAGATGGCTCAAAGCATCCACGGCCACCAGGAGCATACTCATTGTACCTCCAGCTAAGAGAAGGAGCTGCATTCTTGGGTGATGGAGAAATTGATGTGCTGGCTCACACGCATCTCACTGTGGCTCCCTTGTGTGTTTCATGGATAGAGCAAATTAATTCCTTCCTCTGCCATCTTCCTTCTTCCTTCCAAAAAGCAACCAGCCTCAAGGGAGGAGAGTGCTATAAGTTGGATCTGGAATGTTCTGTAAAGGCCCCTGTGCTAAAGGCTTGGTGTTCAGGATGGTACTATCAGGAGGTGGTGAAGTCCTAAGAGGTGAGGTCTAGTGGGAGGTCTTTGGTCACTGGGAACATGCCCTAAAGGGGACTGTGGGACCCCCAATCCCTTCCTCTTACTCTCCTTTGCTCCCTGGCCTTGAGGTGAGCAGTTTCCTCTGCCACACACTCTTGCCATGATGTGCTGCTCCACCAAAGCAATGGTGCCAACGGATCGTGGAGTGGAACCTCTAACTGTGATCAGAAATGAGTATTCTCTGTTTATGAGCTGATAATCTCAGGTATCTGCTATCATAATAGACAGCTGACTATCACAGAGTGAGTTACACTCCTGAGCATCTATACTGCACTTCCAGGCATGGGCCCAGGGTCCTTCTTGAGTATTATCTCAGTCCACCTTCATAGTCACCCTGGGATATGATAGTGTTCTCTCCATTGACCCCACAAGAAAATGGGATGCCAGAGATTTAATCCATAACCAGGCTCACCCAGAGTTGAAGTGGCAGGTTAGAATTTAAATATGTATTAAATTGGGTTTCCAGAAAAGGAGTCTAACACTACTTCATCTGAAGGGCTTGCCTGAGAGACTGCAGAGAGAATGAGGTAGGGAAAGTGAAACTGGTGAAATAAAAGTGAGAGTTAGTGGGTAGTTCCTCTGTAAGCACCAGTGCTCCCACCAAGCCAACTGGGGATCTCCACAGTACCACCCAGAGGCACCCATGACTAGAACTGAGGATTTTAGAACCCCCCTTCACCATCGGCTAATGACTGCCGTCAGGGTTGTCACTTTACCTGGGTGCAGAAAAGGTCCTGGTGATGCAGGTGAAAGTTCTTGCTGAAATACACCGGCATTCTGGAGGCTGCCTACATCCTGACGTCAGACAGAAGCGAGCAGTAACACCACCACAGTGTCTGCCACGCCAGTCTTGTCTCCGGTGCCCACACTGGACTCTCCCACAGCTCCCTTACCACAGGGGTTACACTCCAGCAGCTCTTTCCAATTGAACCTGAACAAATCAAATTCTTCTTCCAAGATGGTCACTTGCTGGATTCAAACTCTCACAATGTCAGAATGTCAAACTGTGTACAAGGGAGTAGTTCCTGAAGAGGCCTCCCACACCAGCAACATTGGCATCACCTGAGATCTCATTAGAAGAGCGGTCCCTTAGGCCCCACGTGAATCAGAAGCTCTAGGAGTCAAGCTCCAGCATCTGTGGTTGAATAAGCCCTCCGGGTGATTCTGACGCACACTGAAGTTGGAGAACCCCCGAGGGAGTCTCAAGTTTCCCATAGGAATTTGCACTCAAAGATAGAAACTTTTCTGAAGATTTAAAATTTTTTTAAATGAAAGGAAGGAAGGAAGGAAGGAATAAAGAAGGAAGGGAGATCATTGACTATTAAAGAAAAATAATGTATTTTACATATTTTTTCTAGAAGGAAAGTTATTAACCTAGGATATCATAAAACTCCCCTGCCACTGAGGGTTTCTGGGCAGAATTAAGATGAATGTATATGTGGGTAAACTACCTCTTTATTTTCACTAAACCACTAAATGTAACATTTTATGCAATTGTGACTATAGGTTGATAAATCTGGGCAGTTATTGACTGTGCCTGTAACTTTTCAATCAATAAAATCAGATATGTGTGGGCCACATGAGAGTGGTTGCAAAGATCTCCAATATTACTCGTGTTCATCACTACTTCAATCAATCTCGCTATCTAATGTGTCAGTGAAGATCTTCATAGGTAAGAAATACAGAGGAGAGAAAAGGGAAAGAGAGAGCAACCCAGAGCAAAAAGGTAGGAAACAATCTGTATCCACACCAACTGATCTTTTTAAAAAACAGAGGTAAAATGAAATGGGGGAAGGGAAAAGAGGAGAAGCAAGATTCTACCTAAAGAAATAAGTTTGAGGATCTAAGATGGTCATCTAGAGGGAGGCTGAATTTCTTATCACAGATTCAAACAGGAAATTCTGTTCCTCTGCAAGGCAGCCCATGCTGCTGTTTATCCCCATTTGTCCATCCTGATCACCCACCTCTACCAGCATGTTGTCTGCCTTTGAGCACAGATTGCTTGTTGACAGCTGCCTATCATCCACCATTTGCCCATGTACCTGCCTCTTACCTGCCGCCTGACCTCCACCTGCTGATCACTTGCAGTTAGCTTGCCAACCATCCACAGACCACCAGGGGATAGCCCCCTGCTGTTGGAAGTCAATTATCACAGTACTCAGAGGTTTGGTTACATGCAGCCACCCCCTCCATGTTGGGAAACCCACCAGGGCCTGCAAGTTTGCCACTGCCACCATTGCCATCTTGGGACCCAGCCACCTCAGTCTGAAGACACCAGCTAGGACTTGGAGATATATTATCGGGGTACCTGCAAGTCTGGTTGCACTGGAGGTCTTTCTGCTGAGTGTGCTAGTGGCCACCAACTGGCTGCCTCTTTGCAGGGTTGCTCCTTTGTGTGAGTGCACCCCAGGTGGTCTCTCTGCAAGTTGAGAGGGCATTGAGATCCTGGGACTGCAGAAAAGCAGAGCCTGGGGAATCTGGAGCCCAGTTCCATCAGATTACAGCTGGGTTTGTGTGGGCCAGTCTGGGTCTAGCAAGCCTGCAGAACACCAGGCATTAGAGGCATTTGGGGGCTGGGTGTGACACACAATCGAAACTGGAGAAAACCAGGTTCTCTCCAGCTCAGTGAGTCCTGAAGTGCATGGGGACAGAAAAAGCTGGCTATGACAAGTGGGAAGACTGGAAAAGGATATGAGAGCATCTTGCTATTGGCTTGGCCACTCAACCTGTCTGACACCAGACTGGAGCTTCCATCAAACTTCAGACAACCCCACCTGAAGCTGAGAAACTTTTGAAAGCCAATGGAAGCTATCCTTCAATTTTCCATTGAGACTCCCCCGCCCTCCTTTTTTTTTTCTTTTGCCCTTTCTACATTGCTACCATCTTTGGATCCAAATATTTTTTCATGGATCAATTTATTGGGGAATGGGACATCTGAAGAGTATATTGCAATTGTGTTGTGTATCCTTATATTTTACTTTAAAAAAAATGTGTGTATATTTTTTCTCATACCTATGTTTCCCTGGATTCTCTTTCTCAATTCTCTCATATTAACAGCCAGCCTTTACACTACTTCTTTACACCTTACACTACTTCTGTTCTCTCATTCGCCATCATCAGAAATGGTAAACCCTTTTAACAAACTTGCTGTTTATTTTGTAAGACAATAATTGAACACATCATTTCTGTTTATTGCAACAAAACTGTAGATGCCTTAATAGGAGCTGTTTGGTTTAAAGGTATATATTGTTTACATTAGGTGCTGTTAATATTGGTTTCCCCCTTAAAAGTGAGGTACTGGAAGCCTTTAGGGACACTATAAGACTGCTACCTCAGATGCATACCACTAGATGGGAAGACACACAAACAACATGGGAACAAAGCACCTCAAACAGACCAAGATGTCCCCACAATAGAATCCATAGACAACACAGTAGAAGAAATATCAGAAAAGGAGTTCAGAAGATACATAGTTAGGCTGGTCTTCAAAATAAAGGATGGTATTAGAGAGAAAATACAGGAAGTGAAAGATCATTTCAATAAAGAGACAGAGATTATAAAAAGGAATTAAGCAGAAATCCTTGCAATGAAGGAAACAATAAACCAAATTAAAATTTCAATGGAAAGCATCACCAACAGACTAAACCACTTCAAAGACAGAACCTCAGGCAAAGAAGACAAAACATATACTCTTGAAAATAGAGTCAACCTTCCCGAGAAGATGGTAAGAAACCATGAATAGAACTTCTAAGAAATATGGGATAACATGAAAAGACCAAATTTAAGATTTATCAGAATAGACAAAGACATGGAGATACAAACCAGTGGAATGCACGATCTTTTCAAAGACATAATATCGAAAATTTCTCAAATCTAAAGAATGAAATGGAAAATCAACTATAAGAGGCTTAAAGAACCCCAAATGTCCAAAATTAGAGCAGACCCACACCAAGTCACATTATAATGAGAATGAATAACATACAGAATAAGGATAGAATCTTAAAGGCTATAAAAGAAAAAAATCAAATTATATATAGGGGGAAAACAGTTCGGAGTTCAAGTGATTTCTCAACCCAGACCCTCAACTCCAGGAGGTCCTGGAATAACATATATCAAGCTCTAAAAGAAAATGGATGCCAACCTAGAAATTTATATCCAGAAAAATTCAGCTTCATATTTTACATGAAATAAAAAACCCTACATGATAACAGTTAAAAGAATTCACAACTGGAAAGCCTGCACTACAGAACATTCAGAGCAAAATATTCTACTAGGAGAAAGTGAAAAAACAACAATGAAAACCAGCAAAGGAAAGACCTATACTAAAGGAAAGGTCAATCAAAGGAGAAACTAAGTCAAGTTAAAAACCAAAACTAAAACAAAATGACCGGGAATACAAATCATATCTCAATAATAACCCTGAATGTTAATGGCCTAAACTCATCAATCCAAAGACATAGATTGGCAGACTGTATTAAAAAAGAAAAAGGACTCAACAATATGCTGTCTTTAAGAGACTCACTTCCTAAGAAAATACATCCACAGACTGAAGGTGAAATGTTGGGAAAAACATATCACTCACATGGACTGCATAAACAAGCAAGGATTTCCATCCTCATGTCAGACAAAGCGGACTTCAAACCAAAGTTAGTCAGAAGGAATAAGAAGGACATTTCATGCTGCTTAAGGCAATCATACACCAACAGGACAGAACAATCATAAATATACTCCCAATAACAAAGATCTACATACAACTAAATTTCAAGAATCAAATAGACCACAACCCAATAATAATGAGTGACTTTAATACACCTCTCTCTTCCAAACAAAAAGTAAACAAAGAAACTATAGAACTAAATAATATAATCAATGATTTAGACTTGACATACATGTGTAGAGCATTTAATCTATCGTTAAGTGAATACACCTTCTTCTCAGCCACACATGGATTCTTCTCTAAAACCAGCCATATGTTATGCCACAAAGCCACTCCCAGCAAATACAACAAAATAGAAATACTACCCCACATTCTATCAGATCATAATGAAATGAAATTGGAAATCAATGATAAAATAAAAAATAGAAGCTACTTTAATACCTGGAGACTAAATAATAGGCTATTGAATGAACAATGGATAGCAGAAGACAACAGGAGGAGATTAAAAAAAAATAGAGAGGTAAATGAGAACATTGATACAACATATCAAAGTCTCTGGGACACTGTGAAGGCAGTGCTAAGAGGAAAGTTCACTGCATTGAGCTCATTCATTAAAAGAACAAAAAGTCCACAAATAAATGACCTAACATTACATGTCAAAGCTGTAGAAAAAGAAGGATGAATTAATACCAAAAGCAGTAGAGACAGGAAATAATTAAAATCAGAGCTGAAATAAATGATATTGAAAGAAAAGAAATAATTGAAAAAATTGATAAAATGAAAAGTTGGTTCTCTGAAAAAGTAAACAAAATTGACAAACCCTTAGCCACAATAACAAAGAGAAGAAGAGAGAAAACTCAAATTATTAAAATTCATGATCAAAAAGGAAATATCACAATAGATATTATTGAAATATGGAAAATAATTAGAAATTATTTCGAAAAATCATACTCCAATAAAATAGAAAATCTCAAGGGCATAGACAAATTTCTAGAGACATATGATCTCCCCAAACTGAAGCAGGAGGACATACACAATTTAAACAGATCAATTTCAATCAAGGAAATAGAAGATGTCATCAACAGCCTACCAACAAAGCAAAGCCCGGAACCAAACAGATTCTCAGCCGAGTTCTACAAGACATTCAAAGAAGAACTAACACCAACACTCCTCAGATTATTTCATGAACTAAAAAAGGAGGAAACCCTTCCAAACTCATTCTATGAAGTTAGTATCACATATCAAGAAAAGAAAACTTCAGACCAATATCCCTGATGAACATAAAGGCAAAAATTCTCAATAAAATTCTGGCAAATCACATATAAAACTTATTAAAAAGATAGTGCACCACATCAAGTGGGGTTCATCCTAGGGATGCAAGGTTAACTCAACCTATGGAAATCAATAAACATAATACATCACATCAATAGGTTAAAGACAAGAATCACATGGTTATTTCAGTAGATGGCAGAAAAAGCATTTGACAAAATACAGCACTTCTTCATGTTCAAAACACTAGAAACTAGGGATAGTAAGAACGTACCTCAACATTGTAAAAGCTATCTATGATAAGTCCAAGGCCAACGTCATTGTAAGTGGAGAAAAATTGGAACAAGACAGGGATGCCCTCTTTCAACACTTCTATTCAACATACCAGACCCTTAAACTATACTACAGAGCAATAGTAACAAAAACAGCACGGTATTAGAAACAAAATAGACATATAGACCAATGGTACAAAATAGAAGACACAGAGACAAACCCACATAAATATGCTTATCTCACACTTGACAAAGGTGCCAAGAACATACATTGGAGAAAAGAAAGCCTATTCAGCAAATGATGCTGGGAAAACTGGAAATCCATATGTAACAAAATGAAATTAGACCCCTTTCTCTCACCTTGAATAAAACTTCAAAGACTTACGCACTAGAACACAGACCCTTCACCAAATAGAAGAAGAAAAAGTAGGCCCAAATCTTCATCATGTGGGCCTAGGACCTAACTTCCTTAGCAAGACTCCAAAAGAACAAGAAGTAAAATTAAGAATCAATAAATGAAATGAATTCAAACTAAAAAGTTTCTTCTAAGCAAAGGAAATAATCAATAACATGAAGAGAGAGCCTACAGAATGGGAGAAAATCTCTATGACACACACTTCAAATAGAGCACTAATCTCCAGAATATATAAAGCACTCAAAAAACTTAACACACACACACACACACACACACACACACACACAGCCAATCAATAAATGGCCTAAGAACTGAACAGACACTTCACACAAGAAGAAATACAATAGATAACAAACATGGAAAAGTGTTCATCATCTCTAACAATTAGAGAAATGCAAATCAAAACTACTCTTAAGATTTCATCTCACTCCAGTCAGAATGGCAATTATCAAGAATACAAACAATAAGTGTTAGGCAAGGATGTGGGGAGAAACAAACACTCTTTGATTGCTGGTGGGACTGCAAATTGGTGCAAACACTATATGAGGTTCCTTAGAAACCTTGGAATGGAACCACCATTTGACCCAGCTATCCACTCCTCAGTCTATACCCAAAGGACTTAAAAATAGCATACTACAAGGACACAGCCACATCAATGTTTATAGCAGCACAATTCACAATAGCTAAATTGTGGAACCAACCTAGATGTCCTTCAATAGATGAATGGATAGAAGAAACGGTGGGATATATACACAAGGGAATATTACTCAGCATTAAAAGAGAATAAAATCATGGCATTTTCAGGTAAATAGATGGAGTTAGAGAATATCATACTAGGTGAAGTGAGCCAATCCAAATAAACCAAAGGCTGAATATTGTCTCTGATAAGTGGATACTGATCCATAAGAGAGAGGGGTGCATGTGAGGAATGGAGGAACTTTGGATAGCGCAAATAGGAGGGAGGGGGAGGGAGGGGGCATGGGAGTAGGAAAGATGGTGGAATGAGATGGACATCATTACCCTAGGTACATTTATGATGACACAAACGGTGTGACTCTACTTTGTGTACAACCAGAGAAATGAAAAATTATGCTCCATTTGTGAACTATGAATCAAAATGCATCTGCTCTCATGTATAACTAATTAGAACAAATAAATAAATAATCTTTAAAAAAAAAAGAAGAAAGAAAGAAACCAATTCCAAAAACCAAAGGCCAAATGTTTTCTTTGATAAACGGATGCTGATCCATAGTGAGGCATGGGTAGGGAAGATTAAAGGAACTTTGGATTGTGCAGAGAGAAGTGCGGGGAGGGGTGGAGCCATGGGGATGGGAAGAATGGTGGAATGAGACAGACATTATTACCCTATACGTACGTGTACGATTATACTACTGGTGTGACTGCACCGTGTTCAGCCAGAGGGATGAGAAGTCATGCTCCAGTTGTATACAATGTGTCAAAAGGCATTCTACTGTCATCTATAACTAATTAGCACCAATTAAAAAAAATAGAAGGGAGACCAGTAGAATAGAAGAAGGGGATCTGGGGGAGGGAGAGGAGGGAAAGGGGAAGTACTGGGGGATGAAATTGATCAAATTATACTGTTTATTGTGTGTACATATGAATATATTATAACAAATCAAAAAAAAGAAAAATAAGAATAAAGCATGTTATGGGTTACATTATATCTTGTAGAGTATTTGTATAGGTCCTAATCCCACACATCAGAAGAAGGACACTTTTTTCATAACTGGAAATACTATGATGTAATTACCTAAGATGGGTCATAAGGAAGTAGGGCAAGCTGTCGTTTCAGTATGACTGGGTCCTTATAAGGAGAGGAGGGCAGGTGGCTGGTTCAGTGGGACTTGTGACCTAATAAGGAGAGAAGGGCAAGCTTCTGATTCACTGTGCCTTTATCTACTAATGATTATCTTCTCCCCTCTCTAATTGATTTTTCACATGAAATATTTGAATTTCTATCCCTTTCATTTTAGGTATATCATACAGGTATTTCTGTGTTGTTGCCCTGGACATTCCCTTTAGGTGTGAACCTACAGCAGCCTAGCTTCAGTACCAGAAAATGCTGTTCTTGGACATCTCTACCCATCCCCCCCCCCCCAGTTACTGATATCACAGTGTAATACGTATGCATTATGTATAGGACTATATGAAGAAATTATGATGAAACTTTAGGCCTCCTTCTCATCCCCACAGGTGTTAATACTGTGCTCTATGGTGTCTTAGGGAACACAGCATTTTGTTGCTCCATGTGAGTGAGGTGCTGCCATCCTTTTGACACCAGTTATTCCAAGTGAGAAGAATGAGGAACTGAATATCTTGATTGTACATAATGTCTTCAAAGCAAAAAGTTATTCCAGATTTGGGGGCTGAACATGAAAAGTACATTGAAGTTCTATACAAATATTAATTCCTAAACAAGTACATATCAGTCTCCATAACCCACTAAAACAAACAAACAAACAAGAAAGAGTTCTTCCTTATTCTTATTCTGCAAATGGAAGCCCTTTTGGAGGCCCAAAGGGAGATGACCACAGGGATTTATAGCCAGGCATGATTGGGCACTGACTTGCTCTGATGTCACAAGGAGCCATTAAGTGCAGGTATATAAGAGAGTGGCACAGCTGGATTTTTGTCCACAGGCACAGGAAGCTCTTGTTTGTGACCCGTTGGACTCCCAGATCATTATAGTACATTTGGTGGTTGATGGTTGCTGGTTGGTTGTGGTGGCCTTTGGATATTGGTTCTTTGATTTTGAGTTTGTTGTTTTGTCTTGTGTTTTTGATTTAGGTTTGTTGTTTCGTCTGGGTTTTGTTGTTGTTGTTGTTTGTTTGTTTGTTTTTTGCTAGCATCCTTAGGTGATGTTCCTGCTTAGGATGTATAGCCAGAGTAGTGAGACTGTAGTGTTCCAGGGGCCTAGCTCCTGAAAGAGGGCAGTCTTGAGGGACCCATATGAGGTCCTGAGGGACATTGGGAATGGCAGGTTTGGCCAGATAAAACTGGCGCGCCATCACCCCAAGCTAGTGCAGAACCTCCCAGTCCTCTCCAAACCGGTTATGATGAGGAGCTTGGAGCATCCCAATGTGATTCGTTATTTCAGTTTGTTGAGACCCATAAAAATATCTACATGGTGATGGAGCACGCAGGTGGGGAACAGCTATTGGATCATGTCCCTCAGAGTGGCATGCAGGAGAAAGAGGCCCACAGACGTTTCCAGCAGGTAGTATGTGCCATGGGCTACTGCCATGACAAGGCAGTAGCACCTGAAGCCAGAGAACATCATGCTGGATGCCACAGGTCACATCAAACTTATCAACTTTTGCTACAGTACCACAGTCACACCTGGGCAGAAACAAGCATATGAGGGACCCCGACTGGACATCTGGAGCCTAGGTGTCATTCTGTATTTAATGTTGACACAGAGGTACCTGTTTAGGAATTGCTGAGGCAGCGTGTGCTCAGAACCTACTGCCATCCTCCCTGTGTTTCTGTGTCAGCACAAATACTCACCTGCCAAATACTGACTTGGACCCCAGGAAGCAGCCCACAGCCAAGCAGATCCTTCAGCACCCACGGCTGACACAGAGTGAGCACTATTTACCCCATGACTATGGTGAGGCCCTCCCCAAACACCCAAACTCTGAAATACTAACAATAATGTTGGATATGGGTTATGATCTTCACAAGACCTGGGTGTCTCTGGCCAAGAGAAAGTTGAAAGTGGCCATGGCTACCTACCTTATACTGGAGCACAAGAAAAGCCAGGGGTCAAGCTGCTTGTTCCAGGGGAAGCCTGTGCCTCCAAGGGCTAAGCCTCTCCCACGTCCCTTGGATCTTTCCAATTTCCCTGTCCTCCCAAGGAGGTGTCCCCGTGAGCCTGCCCTTCACCCCTCCCCCTTGCCCCATGAGCCTTCATTGCCTGAGGAGACCCAACAGTCATAACAGAAGTGCATCAGAAAGGCCAGCCGGCCTGCTGTCCATTTGTGCTACCAGACTACAAGGACCCCCACACCTGATTTAGCCTCCCAGACTGACTCTGGGCAACCTCAGGCCAACAAAAAGTTCTGGAAGCAGGTTACTGGGAGGGTGGCTATCTATGTCCTACAACAATGCTGTTGCATGCCATGTGTCAGCAGTAAGGTGGCTCCAACGTAAGAGGAGAAACTTGCCAGATTCATAGAGTGTGGCTCCAATGAAGGGGAGAGGTGTCCAGAATAAACCAGTGCACAGTCAGAGAACCTGTGCTCTGGATCCTGACACCTTGCATGGGCATTGGTCATGCGGACTCTGAACAGCTGCAGGAGCAACATGTCCCAACTACCTGAGGTTCCTCTGCCCGTGTTTTAGCTGAGAGCACTTCTGTATCCACCTGGACATCAGGAGTCTCCTCTGCTGCCACCTGCAGAAGACATCAGAGACTGTTTCCCTGGGACACTCCCCCAATCCTGCTCCTCTGTCCTTTCTCTGATTGTTCTGAGATTTTTTTTTTAATAAATTGGTTTCAGACAAAAAAATATATAAATAAGTTTGAAGAAAATCACATTCATATGCAAGTATAAATTAAACATGGATGCATCTATCTGAGGTAACAATCTTGTATCAAGTGCTTGCTCTGTACCAGGCAGAAGGTTAAGCACTAGAGATAAAATGATAAACCATGGTCCTTTTCCCAAACTCACATTAACCTCATCTAATCATAACAAATATTTTCAACAAGCAAATATCAACCAACAATTTACATACAAGCACTACTGATAGTTTTTAAAAAACGGGTCCCAGGACACAAAAAGCAAATAATCTGATCAGTCAAGGTCTGAAACAATTCGAATTGTAGGGAGGAGGGGTTATATGATAATCCAGGGTAATACATGATGAGTTCCAGTGAGCACCCAGAAAGGTGCTACAGGGCTCTGGGGAGAAAGGGGACTTTGAGGGCTGGAGACAACCAGAATCACCCTGGGGAGATGCATTTTAAGCTTTCCCTGCTTCAAACACTTAGGCGTAGGAGGCAGCAAGCTGTCAAATTTGGAAAGAGGTGATGAGACTAGTGTGGCTAAAACAGAGGAGCTTGCTCAGAAGGTCAGTCAAGAGCCAAGTGTTATAATATTCCAATGCCAGGCTGAATCTAAAGCTCTATTCATTATCAACATCACTTTGGAACTTGTGAGTAATGAGTTCTCCTTCATGCCAGGTGCTATTGATACAGAATCAAAAACTGAAAAATGTGTTCCCAATCCCCATGTAAGGTAAATCCTGAATATATGTTTAAAAGAATACTACCAATGTAAGTCACAGTCGGTCTTCTTTTAATATTCAACTTTCTTTTATAATAGTTGAATATTATAAAATCCTCTGGATTTCCCTGCCCTGTCTAGTTATATCAAAAGTCCAAAACATTCCAAGAGACTTGGAATTTTTCATCTCATTTCAGGAATCTTCCAAGATTGACTTTGTCAGGTAAGTGACCATCAATCTTAAATTCTTGATGTTTTCCTCTTTTAACTCACATTATCTGATGAGCTGGGAAAAAAAAAAAAAAAAAACAGGTTTCAGAATTTGGGATGATCACCTATTTAGATTGTAAATTGTAAGCCTGGGGCGCCCTCTACAGGTTGAATTGAGTATGTCCAAGTAAGAATTTTGGACTGTTTTTAATCTGGGATTCAGAAAGGAATTATCTGGACAGCTTCAAATACTCAAATGCTGCTCAGCTGCAAACTTACAGCCTGAGATTTAATTGCTCTTTAGTGTAGCTTTAAATTCAGAGCTTTTAAATGATTTCCTGTACTTACAACAATTCCTGAAAGCAGCTAGTGTTGATCCTCCATTTAGTTCCAGTTCTTTTCCAGTTGCTTTGACTGTCTTTTGCATTTCTGTATGATTTTAGAACCAGTTATCAATTTTGCTTTGAAAAATGTCTGATGGAGTTTTAACTGGGATTGAACTGCTCCTGTGGTTCTGTTTGGGCAAAATGAACAAAACACAATTGAGTCTTCTGACCCATAAAAAAATAGTTTATGTCTCCTTTTATTTAGATCTTTCATTTCTCCCAGAAATGCTTTGCATTTTTCAATTTACAGATCTTGGAAGAACTAGACCCCTCACATGAACAAGTTGAAGCCAATATAAAAGCTTTGGGAAAGCAGGGCAGTCTCTTTAAGAGTTAAATGTACATCTATTGATGTACATTTCAAATCCTACATGTCCACGAATATTCCCAGTATCTTTGGAGAGTGGAAATATATCAGTTGCTAGATTGTGTCCTCCATTTTTTTCCTTCCTGTATTGGTTCAAATATGAGGCTCACCAAAAGCTCATGTGTGGGACAATGCAAGAAAGTTTAGAAATGAAATGATTGGGTTCTGATAGCCTTACCCTAATCAGTGCATTAATCCACTGATAGGGATTAACTGGGTGATAACTGCAGTGTGTGGGTGGAGGAGGTAGGTCACTCGCACATGCCTTTGAGGTATATATTTTATCCCTGTTGAGCAAAGCACGGTGTCTCTTTGCTTCTTCATTGCAATGTCCTGAGCCACTTTCCTTCACCACATTCTTCCACCATGATGTTTTGCCATCCCCTCGGGCCCAGAACAATGGAGTTGGCTGCCTATGGACTGAGGTCTCTGAAACCATGAGTAACAAATAAATTTTCCTCCTTTAAAGTTGCTCTTTTCAGGTCCTTTTTGGTGATGAAAAAGCTGACAAAAACACTTCCCTCCACTGTCACCTTCAAACAACCAATTTTGTGAAAGTTCTTGACTGGAGATCTGCTCGTGAGGAATCCAAATTTAAGAGAAACTGCAAATCCAAAATAATAAGGAGATAGGGAAAATTATCATCGTGTATTAGCTTTTGTGTACGTATGCTCCCATTTTCTGTTGCTAATAACACAACACCATAGACTGGGTCAATTATAAAGAAAAGGGGTTTATTTTGGCTCATGGTTCTGGAAGTTCAAGGATAAGGGGACAAAAATGGTGATGGTCTTCTTGCTGGAAGAGTCCCAGGGTGGTGTCCGGCATTAAGAAGCAATATGTCTGTGTATGCATATCTCTTCTGGTTTCTCTCCCTCTTCTTAGTCAATCATAGGGATCCATCTTAATGATCTTATCTAAGCCTAATCTCCTGCCAAAGGCCCCACCTCTACACATCCCAGGTCAAATTCTCACCCTCTTAATACCTTCCAATGGAGACTGTGAGGAGGGAAAATGCAATGCTCCTTTCTAAAGAAGGAAAAGTACATAATGATCCAGGAAGCCAAGGAGTTGATGACAGAGAAGAGAAAGGAAATTGGGGGGAAAGAGTGAGTAAAGTAGAAGGTGGCTGGGACCAGGTGAAGGAAGGGAAGTCTGATAAAGGAAAAAGATATTGCTTATGGTTCCATTGGAAAATGGATTCTATCACCACCCTCCTCTGAACCCCCTTAAAATGTCCTGTAAAACTTACAGCATAGTGCTTCCCAGTGCTTTGGGCAGGAAGGTTTTTGGTAAAATTCAAAGGAGCTGTTGTGTTTCATGCTTCCTAGAGCAGAACAGACACTAGAAGAATAAGAAGCAAGATCCTGGAGACTGAGCAGAGTTTGAAAATGTAAGCCTGCAGAAATCATTAGAGGATCGTTCAGAGTAGGTCTTGACATTGACCAGGTATAGCTTTGACAGTCAAGCAAGTTTACAAGGATCTCTGTAAGGCAGGGTGGGAAAGACTGTGATAAATGAGCTGCACCAGGGCATTAAACTTCCTTCTTTTGTAGGAGCAGGGACCAGATGAGGTTCCTCTTCTGCAGAAATAGCCTCTGCATTTTTTTTCATCAGCCAGTGGGTGGAAGAGGAGTAAGTGTGAGTCATCCAGAGCAAGGCTGGGGATATTAAATCAGTACAAGGCAGAGGGATTCCCTTGAGGAAGACAGAGAAATTAAAATCTAGAGGAAAAAAAAATGGTGAGCCTATCAGAACAGCAAAAGGAATTCATATGCAGAAAAGGAAATAAAGAAGAAAGATCAGTAGAGGAAATGGCTCTGCTCCAGAACTGAGTCTTAGCATAGAGATAGCATTGTATTTCCTATACATATCAAAGCTACTGTGATTAGAAAGGACAGATTATATACTAGTGCACGGCTATGAATACACAAAAGAGAAATATACATTTTATTTTAAAGCATTGCTAATGGGTTAGGAGCATTAGGAATGGACAATTCACAAAAAATAGCCTACGATAATCAATAATACCCCAGTGGCTAAGCACTACATCTTCCAAATGATGTGGCTTAAAAAAAAAAAAAAAAAGTCCTGAGGAATAAACTCCATGAATATATAATTTTTTTATGATTCTAGGAAATTGACATTTCTAATCAGAACATAGCTACAGGGTTGTAAAATATTGTTCAGAAAACTTTTCTATGGATTTGGCAAGGGAAATCAGGTTTTTGGATAATGGCAGGGTACCATTAGCAAGGATTTCGGGCCAATTCTCATGGTAGTTAGAAAGTTATGGTAAGGAATTGTTCTCTTTGGATAAAGAACAATCAGAGCAGGAGGAAAAGTTTCCTTTGGGAAAAGCCCAACCTTTGTTCTCCACCCTGGATGTGCAATGCAGAGGGGTCAGTGTTGGCTGGAACAAAAAGTGCCAATCAACAGTGTTAGCCTCCTCTCTGTGGCTTTGGTCCACACACTTTTTCTCTTCTTTGTCTCCCTCCATCTGATCATAAGCTTTTCTTGGGTTCTTTTAAGACTTAGAGACGATCTTCCATTCTTTATTATCTCCTTCCCAACCATCAAGTGATGTACAAAATTCTGAACTCATTAAATCCATGTTGTAAATCACTCTCCTTACTGAAAAAACTGAAGCCTGGAGTTTAAGCCTTGTGAGGAGTGTGTTAGTAGCGGCATCTCCTGGTCAACTGTGGAATTGAATTGTATGATCTCTAAAATAGCCTTTTGTTTTTGTTTTCCCTCAAAGAACCCCTCACCCCTTAGGATGCTAAAGATTATTGAGGACTCAAAACAATTTTAAAGCATATGGGTGATTTCTATACATATTTATAGTATTATAAACTATAACTGAGAAAATGTTAATATTTATTTATGTATGAACAGAACAATAATAAATCCATTTACCTATGAATGTAAACAATGTTTCTAAGAAAAGTAGCATGGGTTTCCAAATGATAAAATTTGTGAGAAAAAAAGTCCATTGTTTTACATTTTTACATATCTATGATATATGACTGAATAAAAGATACCTGGATTCTCATACCTGCCGCTACCTTCCATCTATTTCAAGTAAATGGGTTTTTTTTTAGAGGTTTTTATTTTAGTTATTTATTTTTAAAATTTGTTCTAATTAGTTACACATGACATAGAATGTATTTTCACACATTGTAAAAAATGGAGCACAAATTGTTCCTTCCTCTGGCTGAACATGGTGTAGAGTCACATAGGTAGTGTGTGTATAAGGTATAGTTTTGATTGAAGTATGTGAAGAAAATACAGCCCACACAATGTACAGTCATTTCAAATGTGGTTAATCTTTTTGGTACTACTTCAAAATTTGAAGATAGTTTCTTGAAGTTTAATTGCACAGTGAAATCTGTAAATATATCAGAACTCTTCCTTTTTTGTTACATTAAAATTAATTGATTTCTCTTGCACTTTGAATGGATCGTTACCAACATGTGATTTTTGTAACATTATCTCTTGGATATTTGGAAAATACTGACTACCAAGTCATGTAGACCTCCAAATATTAACATATTACATAACATACAATAAGAAAAAATACATTTATCATCAAATTCATAAAATACAATTTCCTCACCCATCTCCTTGTTTACCCACAGGACAGCCACAATGTGTGCAAGAAGATGGTCTTCATCTCACACCATGAACCTTTCACTGAGTGAGACAGTCTAATTGACAGAACCTAAGTTGCCTCCTTTATCAGAAGGAAGTATGAAAAGCATAGTGTGTGCTCACTAGCCTCTTAAACTTAGAGACATGATGAAGTGAAGACTGAGCAGGTCAACACCCTACTCTAGATGCAGTCAACAGAAATTTGTTCATTCAGCCAGTGATTATAAAGTTATCATTATTTATTGTCTTTTATCAAATTATGGAAAATCTTCCCAGAATGAATCAGGGAGAGGGAGGCAGGGAAGGAAAGAGGAAGTACTAGAGAATGAAAAGGAGAACACTGTTGTGTGTATATATGAATGTGTCATGGTGAGCCCCACTATTGTGCATAATTATAATGTACTAATAAAAACATAATAAAAGGAGAATCTTCCTAGATCATATAATAAGAGGTTGCTATTTAACACATTTAATCACTGATTTTGAGCAAACCATGACAATTGCTTGCTATAAACCCAGAAGAATTAATGGGGATAAAAAGGGTAGGGGAGAATCCAAGATGGCGGGCCAGAGGGAGACAGTATTCTGTGTCACTCCATGACCTGGGACTCAAGAAGAGAGAATTCTGCTTCTCTGTGAGTGATATTCCTGCTCCCACACAGGAATCACAGTCCTGTGCCCATCCAGGGCTCCAGGCCTCAGCATCAGAGTAGGTCTCCCAACTACACACCCACACAAGACTATCAAGTACCAGAGTAAGATCATCCATGGCAGCAGCACCTGCAAAAAACTTTTGGCCCCCACCCAAGCAGATATCACAGATGTTGCTCCCACACAGGACACCCGGCAGCTTCCAACAAGTAGGAACTCCGGCTGCCACTCCTGTGTGGACCCCCATCAACCAACGTGGGGCTCCTCCAGTTGCTGCCATCTTGGGACTCTGCAGCAGTGAAGATAGTCCCCTATGTGCAATGGCCTGCCTGCACCTGAGAACCTTACACAGGCTCTAAAGTCAGCAGATGGCCACGGCCACACACTGCAAGCCACAGAGCTTGTCTCTGAACTCAGTGTCCAACACCATTGCTTGACTCCTCCCACCTGACCTGACACCTCACCTCTGAAAGCAGGTGCCTCCATCTTGGGCCAACTTCATCACCATCTTCAGTGGGGGCAACTCCCAATTTGAAACTCAAGCTGGCCAGGTACCCAGTTTCTAACTTCCCCCTCTCCCCAACTGCCACTACCCTGGCATAGTGACACCTGGTTACCTTCACCATTCTGAGGGTGAAGATACCAACTAACAACAGACGACGCCACCTATTGGATGAGAAGGGAAGCAGGAAAGATACTGATCTCCAACCAAAACTATCCTGTTTCTTTCTTCAAGATTTATTTTCCTCTCTCCCTCTCTATTCTCCCACCCTCACATCCCCAGCATATGTGAAACCAAGTACTTTGCATGAATTAGGATTTTGAGGGCTGGGATATTTGAATCGTATATTACAGTTGTGCTGTATATTCTTTTTTCTTTTTTCTTAACCAATTTCTACTACTTTAACATTTTAAATTTTTCTTGATATATGTGTGTTTGTTTTATGTACTCTACTGTTTTCCCACTTACTTGTCCACTCAAAATTACTTCCTCTCCCTTCTCCTACTTCTAATCTTTCTCTTTAGATTTCTCTTTCACATTTCCTAAGGTATAATAACTCTATATCCTCACCTCATACCTCCTCAGCATATCAACCTAATTCTCACCCCCAGTTCTTTATCCACCATCAGAAACTGTAAACCCTTTTACAAACCTACTGAGTATATTGTAGGTAATAATTAATTGAATTCACCATTTCTGTACATTGTGACCAAACTGTAAACATCCTGATAGCAAACATTTGTTTTTTTAGGGTGTATATTGTTTATATCTGTTAACATTATCCTTCACTTCAAAGGAGAAATATTGGATTCCTACAGGGGCACTATAAGCTTATAGGGTAAAAATGGAAATGCCTCAGATCCACAGTGCTAGAAAGAAGACACACTAGCAATATGAAAAGACAAGGGAAGAAAGTGCCCAAAAAATCAAGATACCATATTATTAGAATCCATGGCCAGCACAGCAGAAGAAATTACAGAGAAGGAGTTCAGGATGTACATAATTAAAATGTTCTGCAAATTAAAGGACAATATAAGAGCCAATACAGGCAGCAAAAGATCATTTTGACAAAGAGCTACATAAACAAATACAGAAAGCAAAAGATTACTTCAATTGGGAGATAGAGGTTCTAAAAAATACCAAATGTAAATCCTTGAAATGAAAGAAAAAATAAACCAAATTAAAAGTTCAATTAAAAGCATCACCAACAGATTAGACCACTTGGAAGACAGAACCTCAGACAATGAAGACGAAATATATAATCTTAAAAAGAATGTGGACCACACAGTGAAAATGGTAAGAAACTATGAGAAGAACATTCAAGAAATATTGGATAGCATGAAAAGACTGAATTTAAGAGTTGTTGGGATAGAGGAAGACATAGAGTTCCAAACCAAGGGAATGAGCAATCTATTCAACAAAATAATATCAGAAAATTTTCCAAACAGAAGAATAAATTGAAAAATCAAATACAAGAGGCTTACAGGATGCCAAATATACAAATCACAACAGATCCATACCAAGGCACATTATAATCAAAATGCCTAGCATACAAAATAAGGAGAGAATGTTAAAAACCATGAGACACCTAATCAATAAATGGGCCAAGGACCTGAACAGACACTTCTCAGAAGATGATATACAATCAATCAACAAATATATGAAAAAAATGTTCATCATCACTAGCAATTAGAGAAATGCAAATCAAAACTACTCTAAGATATCATCTCACTCCAGTCAGAATGGCAGCTATTATGAAGACAAACAACAATAAGTGTTGGCTAGGATGTGGGGAAAAAGGTACACTCATACATTGCTGGTAGGACTACAAATTGGTGCAGCCAATATGGAAAGCAGTATGGAGATTTCTCAGAAAATTGGGAATGAAACCACCATTTGACCCAGCTATCCCACTCCCTGGTCTATACTCAAAGGACTTAAAAACATCATACTACAGGGACACAGCCACATCAATGTTTGTAGCAGCACAATTCACAGGAGCTAAACTGTGGGACCAACCTAGATGTCCTTCGATAGATGAATGGATAAAAAAAAGTGGCATATACACACAATGGAATATTACTCAGCAATAAAAGAGAATAAAATCATAGTATTTGGAGGTAAATAGATGGAGTTGAGAAGATAATGCTAAGTGAGGTTAGCCAATCCAAAAAACAAATGCTGAATGTTTTGTCTGATATAAGGAAGCTGATTCATAGTGGGGTAGGGAGGGAGAGCATGGGAGGAATAGTCGAACTCTAGATAGGGCAGAGGGGTGGAAGAGGAAGGGAGGGGCATGGGGTTATTAATGATGGTGGAATGTGATGAACATTATTATCCAAAGTACATGTATGAAGACACAAATTGGTTTGAATATACTCTGTATAAAACCAGAGATATGAAAAGTTGAGCTTTATATGTGAAATAGGAATTGTAATGCATTCTGCTGTCATATAAAAAAAAAACACAAGAGAAAGGAATCAGATTACATAAAGTGGGAAACCAATTAGATTATGTGCAGATTTTTCAACCCAGACTCTGAAAGTGAGAAGATCTTGGAACAACATATATCAAGCTCTGAAAGAAAATGAGTGCCAACCAAGAACCTTATATCCAGCAAAATTAAGCTTTAGATTTGATGATGAAATAAAAACCTTCCATAATAAACAAAAGTTAAAAGAATTTACAACTAGAAAGCTGCACTAGAGAACATCCTTGGCAAAATATTCCATGAAGAGAAATTGAAAACAACAATAAAAATCAGCAGAGGGAGTATTACACTAAAGGAAAAACTAATCAAGGGAGAAACCAAGTCAAGTTAAACACCAAAAATAACAAAAATGGCTGGGAATACAAATCATGTCTCAATAATAACCCTGATTGTTAATGGCCTAAACTCACCAATCAAAAGATATAGACTGACAGATTGGATTTAAAAAAAAAAAAAGACCTAACAATATGCTCCCTCCATGAGACTCATCTCATAGGAAAAGACATCCACAGACTGAAGGTGAAAGGTTGGGAAATCACACCACTCACATGGACTGCAGAAGCAAGCAAGTGTTCCCATCCTCATATCAAATAAAATAGATTTCAACCAAAGTTAATCAAAAAGGATAAAAAGGACATTTTATACTGTTTAAAGGAACCATTCATCAAACATCAACAAGATATAACAATAATAAACTTATATGCCCCAAACAATGGAGTATCTACGTTCATCAAACTCTTCTCAAGTTCAAAATAGACCACAACACAATGATTCTGGGTGACTTTAACACACCTCTTTCACCACTGAATAGATCATCCAAACAAAAGTTGAACAAAGAAACTATAGAGCTCAATAATACAATCAATAATTTAGACTTAACTGATATATATAGAATATTTCATTCTTCAATGAGCAAATACACTTTTTTCTCAGCAGCACATGGATCCTTCTCTAAAATCGACCATATATTATGCCACAAAGCAACTCTTTGCAAATATTAAAAAAATAGAGATACTATCCTGCATTCTATCAGATTATAATGGAATGAAATTAGAAATCAATGACAAAATAAAAAATAAAAGCTACTCCAATACCTGGAGACTAAATAATATGCTACTGAATGAACAAGGGGTTGCAGAAGACATCAAGGAGGAGATTTAAAAAATTTTAGAGAGCTGGAGTTGTGGCTAAGTGGTAAACACTCACCTAGCATGGGTAAGGCACTGGGTTTGATCCTCAGCACCATATAAGAATAAATAAATAAAAATAAAGTCATTATGTCAATCTACAGCTAAAAAATTTTTTAAAAAATAGAGGTGAATGAGAACACAGATACAACTTATCAAAATCTCTGGGACACTATGAAGGCAGTACTAAGAGGAAAGTTCATTGCATGGAGTTTATTCCTTAAAAGTTTATTCCTTAATCAACAAATTAATGACTTCATATTATATTTCAAAGCCCTAGAAAAAGAAGAACAAATCTACACCAAAAGCAGTAGAAGACATGAAATAATTAAAATCAGAGCTGAAATCATGAAATTGAAACAAAAGAAACATTGAAAAAATTGACAGAACAAAATGTTGGTTCTTTGAAAAAAATAAATAAAATTGACAAACCCTTAGCCATGCTAATGAAGAGAAGGAGAGAGAAAACTCAAATTACTAAAATTCATAATGAAAAAAGAAATATCACAACAGACATTATAGAAATACAGAAGGTAATTAAAAATTATTTTGAAAACCTGTACTCCAATAAAATAGAAAATATCAAAGGCATCGACAAATTTCTAGAGTCATATGATTTGCCCGTATTGAATCAGGGTAATATACACAATTTAAACAGATCAATTTCAAGGGATGAAATAGAAGATGCCATCAGAAGCCTACCAACCAAGAAAAGCTCAGGACCGAATAGATACACAGCTGAGTTTTTCAAGACTCTTAAAAGAAGAACTAATACCAATACTTTTCAATTTATTTCAGGAAATAGAAAAAGAGGGAGCACTTCCAAACTCATTCTATTAGGCCAATATCACTTTGAGTCCTAAACCAAGCAAAGACCCATCAAAGAAAGAAAATTTCAGACCAATATCGCTAATGAACATAGACACAAAAATTCTCGATAAAATTCTGGCAAATCAAATACAAAAAATATATCAAAAAGATCGTGCACCATGATCAACTGGGATGCAAGTTTGGTTCAATATACAGAAATCAATAATGTAATTCATCACATCTATAGACTTAAAGAATCATGATCAATCATCTCAATAGATGCAGAAAAAGCATTTGACAAAATACAGCACCCCTTCATGTTCAAAACACTAGAAAATCTAGGGATAACATGAATATATCTCGACATAGTAAAAGCTATCTATGCTAAGCCCCAGTTCAACATCATTCTAAATGGAGAAAACTTGAAAGCATTCCCTCTAAAAACTGGAACATGACAGGGATGCCCACTTTCACAACTTCTATTTAATATAGTTCTTGAAACACTGGCCAGAGTGGTTAGACAGATGAAAGAAATTAAAGGGATACAGATAGAAAATGAAGAACTCAAATTAGCACTATTTGCCAATTATATGATTCTATAACTAGAAGACCCAAAAAAATTCCACCAGAAAACTTCTGGAACTAGTAAAGAATTCAGCAAAGTAGCAGGATACAAAATCAACACCAATAATCAAAGGCATTTCTGTATATCAGTGACAAATCCTCTGAAAGGGAAATGAGAAAAACTACCCCATTTACAATAGCCTCAAAAAATAAAATAAAATACTTGGGAATCAACCTAACAAAAGAGGTGAAAGACCCCTACAACAAAAACTTCAGAATGCTAAAGAAAGAAATTAAAGAAGATCTTAGAAGATGGAAAGATCTTCCTTGTTCTTGAATAGGCAGAATTAATATTGTCAAAATGACCATACTATCAAAAGCATTATACAGATGTAATGCAATTCCAATCAAAATCTCAATGACATTCCATATATAAATTAAAAAAGCAGTCAGGGAATTCATCTGGAAAAATAATAGACCCAGAAGCGCTAAAGCAATCCTTAGCAAGAAGAGTGAAGCAGGTGGCATCACTATACCAGACCTTAAACTATACTACAGAACAATAGTAATAAAAACATCATGGAATTGGCACCAAAATAGACTGGTAGACCAATGGTACAGAATAAAGGACAAGAGACTAACCCACATAATTACAGTTATCTTATATTAGACAAAAGCACCAAAAACATACATTGAAGAAAAGATAGCCTCTTCAACAAATGGTGCTGGGAAACTGGAAATCCAAATGCAACAAAATGAAATTAAATCCCTATCTCTCAACATGCACAAAACTCAACTCAAAATGGATCAAGGACCTAGGAATAAAACTAGAGACCCTGAGTCTAACAGAAGAAGTAGGACCTAATCTCCATCATGTGGGATTAGGCCCCAACTTCCTTAATAAGACTCCTTTGACACAAGAAATAAGGTTATCACTGTGTGCAGATGCTATGATCCTAAACCTAGGAGATCCAAAAACTTCACCAAAAGACTGCTGGAGCTATGCATCAGCCTCATAGCTCTAGCAATCTTTTGGTTGGAAGCGGGAGCATGGGAGGATTGGATGAACTCTAGATAGGGAAAGAGGTGGGAGGGGAAGGGAGGGGGCCTGAGGGTAGAAAAGATGGTGAAATGAGATGGACTTCATTACCCTAAGTGCATGTAGGAAGACATGAATTGTATGAATATACTTTGTATACAACCAGAGATATGAAAAATTGTGCTCTATGTGTGTAATATAAATTGTAATGCATTTGGCTGTCATATATAACAAATTAGAATTTTTTAAAAAGACTGCTAGAGCTAATAAACCAATTTGATGAACTAGCAGGTTACAAATCAACATACAAGACCCATAGCTTTCCTATATACCAACAATGAATCTACTGAGAAAAAAATCAGGAAAACAATTTCATTCACAATAGCCTCAAGAAAAATAAAATACTTAGGAATAAATCTAACCAAGGATATGAAAAACTTCTATAATTAAAACTAAAAAACATTGAGTAAAGGAATTGGAAGGCTGTAGCTTAGTGGCAGAGTGCTTGCCTAGTATGTGTGAAGCACTGGGTTTGATCCTCGGCACCTCATAAAAATTAAAAAAAAATAAAATAAAGACATTCTGTCCATCTGCAAATACAGAAGAAGAAGGAGAAGGAAGAGAAGAAGGAGGAGGAGGAGGAGAAGGAGATGACGACAATGATGAAATTGAAGACGATCTCAATATGAAAGACCTCCCATGTTCATAGATAGGCAGAATTAATATTTAACAGAGTTAAAATGGCCAAACTACCAAAAACAATAACAGAATCAATGCAATTTCCCATCAATATATTAATGGCATTCTTCATAGAACTAGAAAAACAGCCCTAAAATTCATTTGGAAGAATAAAATACCCAGAATAAAGAAAGCAATTCTAAGCCAAAAAAGCAATGCTAGAGGCATCACCATTCGGGATTTCAAATTACACTGCAGAGCTATAGTAACAAAAAGTATAAAAACAGATACATGAACCAAAAAATTTCACCAAAAGACTGCTAGAGCTAATATTTTCTTAAAATAAACCAATGGTACAGAATAGAAGACATAGAAAAAAAATCCACACATCTATAGTCATCTGATCCTTGACAAAGGTGCCAAAAACATACATTGGAGAAAAGACAGCCTTTTTAACAAATAGTGCTGGGAAAACTGGTTATTCATATGTAGAAGAATAAAACTTATCTCTCACCCTGCACAAAAATCAACTCAAAATGGATCAAATATTTTTAAATTAGAACAGAATCTATGCAACTTCTAAAAGAAAATGTAGGGTCAACAATTTAGCATATAGGAATAGGCAACAACTTTTTCAATAGAACCCATAAAACTCAGGAAATAATGCCAGGAGTTAATAAATGGGATGGCATCAAAACAAAACACAGCAAAGAAAAAAGTGAGGAATGTGAAGATTTGGGACAGAATGGGAGGAAAATCTTTGCTAGCTACTCTTTTTTTTTTTTTTAGAGAGAGAGAGAGAGAGGGAGAGAGAGAATTTTTAATATTTATTTTTTAGTTTTCGGCGGACACAACGTCTTTGTTTTTTTTTTTTTTTTTTTTGTATGTGGTGCTGAGGATAGAACCCGGGCCGCACGCATGCCAGGCAAGCGCGCTACCGCTTGATCCACATCCCCAGCCCGCTAGCTACTCTTTTAAGGATTAATATCTAGAATATATAAAGAACTCAAAAAACTTGACTCCCTTCAAATTAAATAACAAAATTAATAAATGGGAAAATTAGACACTGATCAAAAGAAGATATCTAAAAGGCCAACAAATATATGAAAAATAATTCAATAACTTAGGAATTAGGGTAATGAAAATCAAAACTACACTGAGATCTCATCTTACACCAGTCAGAATGGCATTCATCAAGAATATAAATAATAATAAATGCAGAGAGGATATGGAGAAAAGGGAACATTTTTACCCTATTGGTACATTGCAGTAAAGTGGTACTAGTAGCTACAAACACTGAGAGTTTTTCTCAGTGTTTTGGTAGTATGGCCATTTGGCAATATTAATTCTGCCTATCCATGAACATAGGAGAAAAGTAAAAAAAGGCTGCAGAAAAAATAAGAAGAAAGACAGCATGAGACATGGACATGAGAGTGAGTGAGGAAAAGTGGAGAGTGAATTACTTGGTTTGTTCCTGTTAGGCTTCCACCTCATAGCCATCTTATACCTGCCTGCCGCAGTCCAGCTGGGCAAAGTAACCAGGAGGTGACAAGCAACTTGTGAAGTTTGAAGCAGGAACTTCTTTATTGCGGAACAGCAGAGGTATATATATCTAACTGATTTACACAAAGCATGACTCAATCAGCATCATCTAATCATAGTATTGCTCCCCTACAGACACAGCAATCAGCCAATAAGGAGTTCCCACCATCTTGACGGCTTGGTGGCGTTGCCTCACAAGCCACTCCTCCTGGCAAACTGCCAGGCGCCATCTTGACTGGGTCATGGCCTCCAACACCTGCCTGCACTTCTTCCTGAAAACCATGGAACAGATTATACTTTCTTTTTTCATTTTCCATGTTTTTTATTGGTGCATTATAATTGTGTATGATGGGACTCATCATTACATATTCATACACACACACAATATAACAATAAAACTTGGTCAATATCATTCCTCTGCACTTTGCTCCTCCCCCCCTTCCCTTCTCCTACATCCTGGTCCCTTTACTCTACTGATCTCCCAATTTTCATGATATCACCCCATTGCTAATTTTCTTTTCCTTTTCCCTTCTAGCTTCCACATGTGAGAGAAAACACATGACCCCTGACCTTCTGAATGTGGCTTATTTCACTTAACATCACATTCTCAAGTTCCATTCATTTTCCTGCAAAGGACATAATCTCATTCTTCTTTATAGCTGAATAGAATCCCATTGTGTATATGTACCGCATTTTTCAGATTATACCTTTCATTTATTTTTCTTTTGCTGTCCACCTAAGAAAACTTGACCCACATAAATTAAAACTCAGTAATTAGGGTGACTTTCAAATTCAAACTCCCTTGTCAAATTCAAGTGTATTTATTATACTCCAGTGACAACACACTCACCCAAAATAGACACAACCATTTTTTTAATAAAATATCTTTTGGCATAAAATATAATAATAATCACTGATATCAAAACAAAACTGAATTTCCAACAAATCAATTGTTTTAAGAGTCATCTCCAACATCCAAAATATTTACTTAAATTTGTAATCATAAAATAAACTGTTATAAACATTATAAAGCTTAGGTAACAAAGTGTAATATAAAATTTAACTTTTATGTTTAAAGTTTTAGTTTAGTGGGGTTTTTTGGTTTCCAAAACAATACATGCACATAATCAAAAACTGAACTAGCAGAGAAGGCTCAAATAAAACCAACAATTTCCTTCCCCAGGTGTTCTCATTCTTTGCCGAACTCTAGGAGTCAATAACTTTTAACCATTTATCTTCTTTAATAGCAGTTAACCTCTGCTTCATTTTTAAATGAAGTGATTATATCATTTTCTTGGTTCATCATTATTGGGAAAAATCACTGCCAAAATCAGAACCATCTTCTGCTAGGAGTGGAAGGTAAGTTCAGGTTGAAGAAGAGGCAGGCCACTCCTTGGTAAGTAGTTTAAAGATCTATTCAGAAGGATCTTACATACACAGCATAATTGGGTAGTAATAGCAAGACAAAGCAGATCTCCAAGATTGTAATGCATCCTTACTGAAAATTTTATACCATAAAAGGGAAAGAAAGAAGACGGGGAGGGGAAGAGAGAGGAAGGAAAAGAAGGAGAAAGCACTGGTGGTTTGTTAAACCATCTGGTTTACTTTTTGCCTAAAGGGATTGACTGGGTTTCCTACAATCTGGCCAACATCCTTTTGGAGGAGCAGTTGGCACTGGTGTTAGGTTCCTCTGGTTGCTGTGTCACTGCAGTCACATACCCAGATCACAGTTTCATTACAGTCATCCTTTGACGTCAGTTACTGATCCATGACCATAATATTAAACCTTGAGTTTACTTGTATCTCTACCTCACTTCCTCCCTCTTACAATTTTTCATACTTACCTAATTATAATTATCTATTTTTAGGCCTTTGTACTGCATACCACCACCACCACCCCACTCCACTGGAGGCATCTGAAATGATTTTTAAGTGTGCCACACACTGGTCTGTCTGTTGCCAACTCCTACTTCACCCATCTGTGCTTTACTGAATATTATAGTCTTTCCAATTGCAACGACTAGACTCCCTTGCCTGCTGCCTTCCAGACGAACATTCCTAGAGAGAAATACTGGCAGGTTATGGGAAGGCAGGAGGAGGTAACAAACACCCTTCCTGATTCCAGTTGCTGTCTGTGTCTCTGGCAACAACAGTGACACCAACATAAATGATGCAGCAGAAATGGCAGCAGCAATTGTGGCTGCAACAAGATGGACCCACAGGATCCAGGGTTCCTAATTAGGCAGCAAGAGCTCCAATGGCAAAAGCCTTAGCAGCCCTGTGCTATGTTCTAGATGATTCCCTCAAAATAATTTTCCAGTTTACTCATTCTCTCTTTGACTATTTTTAATCTGCTGTTTAACACATCTGTGTGATATTTTTAAATTGTAATTTATTGCCTTGTTGATTGATAGATTTCCCTCTCAAACAAAATGAAAACCTAAAGTATAGCTCCTCCAAAGTCCTGAATGTTTAGAAATCTACATTCTAAATCTCCAAGGAGAAGGCTAAGACCAGGGGCCTTTTCTGATTCTCCCACATCACATAGCCATTAAAACCCAAATATTTTAGACAGCCTAATACCCAAAGCTTTACTTCCCATTTAGTGCTATGGGATTTCATTTTTCTATTTATTCTGGACCCTATTAGATTTTTCTTGCACTTTTTAAAAGAATATTTAATGTTTTTTTCTGGCATTTCTATGTATTTTGTAGTGTGATGTGCAAATAATTCAGTTAACCATATTTTCAAATGAGCTAGGAAAAACCAAAAAATCAACAAAAGTTTTATCATTTATAAATTGGTTTATAAATTCCAATGCTGTTAAAGCAGGAAAATAAATTAAAGTGTTTCTTTCTCACTACAGTCACACAGGAATTGGGCTTCTTGTTCTTGTAAATGCTGAAGCAAAGAAAAAAAAGTCAAAATTATCTTAACATAGTCCTTCATCTTAAACTAAACTATAAAATAACTAACTTATTTTTAATGAGTGAGATCTTTTATTTAGTATTATAGAATAATCTTCAAGTAACATTTTTAAAACAATCTTTACCACATTTGTGTAATATATGCTGTCATTTATATAAAAAAGTGAAAGAGGACATATATCTATTTGTAGTCTTTTCTATATATCTTAAAAGAAGTTAAAACAAAGGGAAAGACTTTTCTATCTGCCTAAAAACATTTC
Organism: Urocitellus parryii; assembly: GCF_045843805.1. Lineage (NCBI taxonomy): Eukaryota > Metazoa > Chordata > Mammalia > Rodentia > Sciuridae > Urocitellus > Urocitellus parryii. The sequence goes on from NC_135536.1 coordinate 158,672,314, forward strand.
ATTTTCCTATTCATAAAAACTTTAAGTATTCAGTGAAGTATTTTTGACTATTTACACATTGTTCTACAGCGTATTCCTAGAACTTTTTCATTTTGCATAACTAAAACCCTTTACCCATTGAACAACTCCCTATTTTCTTCTCCCAACTCTGGACACCCACCATTCAATCCTCTTCTTCTAAGTTTGAGTACTTTAGATACCTCATTAAGTGGACTCATTTGTCCTGTTATTGGCTTATTTCACTTAGCATAATGTCCACAGGGTTTATCTATAGTGTAGTATATAATAGGATTTCTTTTTTTTTTCAAATTCTAAATAATAATTCCATAGTGTGTTCATGTCACTTTAGCTTTATCCATTCATCTACCAGGAAATACTTAGGTTGTCCATCTCTTGGCTGCTGTGAACAATGCTACAAGGAACATGAGGTGCAGCCATCTTTTCAAGATCCTAATGGCAATTCTTTTTTTTTTTTTTTTTTAAGAGAGAGTGAGAGGCGGGGGAGAGAGAGAGAGAGAGAATTTTTAATATTTATTTTTTAGTTTTCGGTGGACACAACATCTTTGTTTGTATGTTGCTAAGAGCCATAGCCAAGTAGGAATGACGCATGGCAATTTCCTTGACGCATGGCAATTTCCTTGTCAGCCTACCCAATATTGCTTAGAGGGAGGACTCTCCATTGTGGAAATGGGCTTGCCTTGGACCCAGGTCATTTGCACTGACATTGCATGAAAGGTGACCTTGCTCAGGGATTAGGGCGGATCCGGGTTTAGGGCGGATCTGGGTTTAAGGTGGATCCTGCTGGGAATAGGGCTTATTCTGCTGCCTCAGGCGCCTGCTCCTTGAGTACCCGTTGAGTTCTCGCAGGATTCAGAGGGTATTTTGGTACGCAGAACCCAGTGGAGGTAGTGGATTTTCCCCAGAACGTGCGTGTAGAGTGCCAGTGAGAGTTTGGGAATAAAGAATTGCTGTTTGAATCTACAAGGCTGTGAGTGGCTCGTGATTTTGTGCCCAGCCAGACTGCGGCAGTATGTGGTGCTGAGGATCGAACCCAGGCCGCACACATGCCAGGCAAGCGAGCTACTGCTTGAGCCATATCCCCAGCCCGGCAATTCTTTAGGATAAATATCCAGATGTGGGGAGCTGGGGATGTGGCTCAAGCGGTGGCGCACTCTCCTGGCATGCGGGTGGCCCAGGTTCAATCCTCAGCACCACATACAAACAACAATGTTGTGTCCGCCAAAAGCTGAGAAATGAATATTAAAAAGAATTCTCTCTTCTCTCTCTCTCTCTCAAAAAAAAAAAAAAAATCCAGATGTGGGAGGACTGGGTCCTTTGGTTGTTCTAGCTTTAATTTTGTGGGGAATCTCCATAGGGCTTTTTATAGTAGCTGCATCTTTTCACATCCCACCAATGTTGCACAAGAGTTCCACATCCTTGTCAACACTTCTTCCTATTGTTTGATAATGGTCATCTTTTTTATTTTATTTATTTTTTTTTAACTTTTTAATTTTTTTTAGTCATACATGACAGCAGAATGTATTTTGACATATAATACATACATGGAATGTACATATATCAATCATATTGTCTATTCTATTCTGCTGCCCTTCCTATCCTCCCTACTCCTCCCCTCCTCTCCCATCCTTTCTCTCTATCCAATCTAATATGGCACACTTTTTTTTTCTTTTTCTCCTCACAACATCATATATGTATTCTGTATAACAATGAGGTTCTCCTTCCATCTTCTGTGCAACTCCCCTTCTCCCTCTTTTTCCCTCCCACCTCTCTTCCCTATTTAGTGGTAGTCTTCTTCTCATGCTCTTCCTCCCTACCCCATTTTGAGTCACCCCCCTTATATCAGAGAAGACATTCGGCATTTGTTTTTTAGGGATTGGCTAACTTCACTTAGTATGATCTGCTCTAATGCCATCCATTTCCCTGCAAATGCCATGATCTTGTTATTTTTTAGTGCTGAGTAATATTCCATTGTGTATAAATGCCACATTTTTAATCCATTCATCTAATGGTCATCTTGATAGGCATGAGACGATACCTCATTGTGGTCTTATTCACATTTCCCTGATGTTTAGCCACAATGAGATAATTTCATGTAAGCTATTGGTCATTTGTGTGTCTTCTTTGGTGAGATAGCTATTCAGGTTCTTAGCCCATTTTTCACACCTTACTCAGGGGTTTTCATTGTTGGTAAAGTGTAACAGTTCCTTATATGTATTGTAAATTAACCCCTTATCAGTTTGTTTGCTTGTTTCCCATTCAGCTATTCTGTCTTTTGTTTGGGCACTCACACAGAGAGTCATGATTTTACCTTCAGTGAAGTCTTCCTTTAACAGTGTTTTAGTCAGTCTTGCCTTGCTGTGACCAAAATACCTGCTCACAGTTTCAGGAGTCTCCATCCATAGATGATCAACTCCATTGCTCTGGGCTCAAGGTGAGGCAGCACATTATGGAGGAAGAGCCCAGGGAAGAAAAGCTGCTCAGCTCATGACAGGGTCAGGAAGCAGAGGAAGAAAGAGAGTCAACGACTGCAGGAAGAACAACCCTCCGGGACACATTCCCAACAATCCACCTCCTCCAGTCACACCCTACCTGCCTACAGTTACCACCGAGTCAGTTTATTCAAACTAGGATAGATTAGGAAATGATTATCATGATCTGATCATTTCACTTCTGGATATTCCTGCATAAATAGGAGCTTTTGGAGGGACACCTCACATCCAAATCATAACAAATAATTTAGACTCCGTTTTTTTCCACCACCATATTCTTAGGACCTATAATAGGACATGACATACCAGAGTAGGTGCTCAACTCATATTTGATAAATAAATATTTGTTGTGAAAAAAAAAATCCTGGAGCTACTATGAGTTCATTCACCATGGTTCTCTGCATAGTTTTCTTCTCTAACTCAAATAGAGTCAAGTAAATTATACTCATTCCCTAATATTAAAATAAAAGAAGAAAGAAACACTTCTAAATAAACTATATATTTAATCTATGTTCACCATTTCTGTCCTGTTCTGCTTTTAGATGTGCAAATTACAACATCAGCATGCTGTCACCATCTTTCTCTTCCTTTCTCTTCACCTGTTCATAAGGGCCACCACTAAGCTATGTTATTGGCTTACCACTAAGCTATGTGCTGTCTGGTTATTGGCTTACCACTAAGCTATGTGCTGTCTGGTTATTGGCTTACCACTAAGCTATGTGCTGTCTGGTTATTGGCTTACCACTAAGCTATGTGCTATCTGCAGTCCTGTGGGGTGGATCTTGGCCTGTCACTGCTCACACCTGTGGCAATATCCTCCTAAAGGACTCCCCACCTCTTTCATTCTCATCTGTTTCTCACCTGCTTCTCTTCTGCCTGGGAAACCAATTTACCAAAACAGTAGATCTATACTCCAGGTCTCCCCATTGTGTGATTTTTGAATGTTTCTCATGTACTCAGGGATTTCCAATATATCTTCACCTTAGCTCTTCAGCCATCCACTCATGAAAACAGAAGAAAAGGGATCATCCATTTTTTGAAGATGTTTCTCACTAAAAAGCAAATGGAGATTGTCCTTTGATGGTTGCTTGTCACAAACACTTGACCTATTACAAGTTCTCCTGTACAGCTAAAACAGCTACAATACTCATACCGTTTCACAGACCTAGAAGTGGAAACTATTTTTGAAATTATTTTTTGTCTATATAAATATTTCTCCTACAATGAAAAATTATGAAAAATCTTTGGTAGGGCTAAAAAATGTTCAGCTTTTAAGATAAAAGACTTAGAAAAAGACAAAAAATAAGAAAAAGAAAAAGCAAACTAGAGAAATAAAAGAGTTTCAGAATGTCCTATTATCTCTTTCCTAAATAAATTTTCTGAAATAAAATGACAAATACCCTTCCTATACTCTTGCAACATGCCCAAGTAATTAGATAATTTATCCTGGTGAGCCTAGGCTATTTCTATATCCTTTTCAACAGCGTGACCAGTCATTCAAACTTTTCATTCAAACAAGATGAAATCCACATTTTATCCCTAGCCCAGAACCAGAGACATACTGGGAAAGCCAGCTGTGCACAGCTGTTCCAAAGTCTTCTCTCAATGATATCATGTGCTAACATGGTATCTGCAATCCTGTGGGGAAGCATGAAATCAGCATGCTGGGAGTATTTGCACCATGAAAACTGACAAATGCTACAAATCAAGGCTTTTTTTCCCCCTTAGAGAGCTAGTTATTAAACATTTACCAGCATGCTGTTGCCTACAATCTTCAGCCAAAAAAAATGAGTACCTACCATGTCCCAGGCATTTTTCCAAGTGCTGAACAAAACAGATGAAAATTCTTAGCCCCGTGGAGCTTAAATTCTAGTGGGGGAAATAGAGAATAGAGACCAAACACTGTAAGTCAATAAATTGTGCAGCATATAGAAGATAAATGGTATTGATTAAAATAGGGCAGACTGGGAAGATTTAGGTATGCTGTGGAGGTGGTCGAATTTAAATAAAGTGGTCAGGAAATGCCTCGGTGAGAAGGTGAAATTTGAGCAATGCCTTGAAGAGGTGGCGGACCCAACCAGGACAATATCTAGAGATGATGGTTCCCGGCAGAGACAATGCAGAGGTCAGAGAAAGAGATTAGCGCAAGATGTTTAGTATCCATGAGACAGTTGGAAAGGTGAGACCATAGACAAAAGAAAAGGTGAGTGTTATGGTTTGGACATAGTTTGAGTGTGTCCCCCATGGGTTTATGTGTTGGTCCTCAGAGTGGCTGTGTTGAGGTGGCAGTTTCCTTAAAAGGTGTAGCCTAGTAGGAAGCTATTGCTAGTCACTCCCCTTTCTCTGGGCTCCTGTCTCACCATGTGATCTCTACTTTCACATGGGCTTCTGCCATTGTGATGCTATACACCAGGAGGTCCTCATCAGATCCAAGCCAATGCTGGTACTATGGCCTTGAATCTCACGAACCATGAGGTAAATAAACCTCTTTTTCTTTTAAAGTCCTCAGTCTTAGGTATTTTGTTGTAGTAATGGAAAACACATAATATGATTATAGGAAATCAGAGGGACTGGAGACCAAAATTTTAGTTCCTTATAAGCAATTATTTTTAACTCTTCCAAAGATTGGAATGTTAACAAGGGAGATGGCTAGCGTCTCATTGGGGGGTTCTTCTTCCTGCCAAGGAGAGTGTAAACCTGAAAACCTAAATTCTCAATTAATTAGTAAAGAACAAAATACAAATAATCAGAAATATATTTACATAAAGTGGAGCCCCTGATAGGGATGGGTGCTGAAACTAGACAAAGAAAAGATATGGTTCTGGTGGTTTATTTAATGGGGTACATCAAAAGCAGGGGTAAGGATTCAAGGGTGGAGTCCTTCATGATGTCTTACGATCAGCAGGTTGATAGATATTTTGCCAGGTCACACCCATCTCAGATGCTGTGTGAGCCACAGCAGAATGGGATAGAAATTCACACTGTCCCTGGGAAAATGTCCACTGGTCATTCCCAGACAAAAGATGTTTCTATCCACTAGGCTTCGATGCACGGTGACCCACATGCAACCCATGGACAGCTCAGGATAGGATGTCACTGACCCAAGAATAGCATGGTTTGATTTACAATTTAACAGGAGCACCTGAGTGGTGTGTTTAAAAGCTGCAGAATAAAGCATTTGACAAATTATAACACCCTTTTGTTATAAAAATACTCAACACAATTAGAATAGAAGAAAATTCCTTCAACTTGATAAAGGTCATCAGTGAAAACCCCACAGCTGATCTTTCCTTAATGGTGAAAAACAAAACAAAACAACAAAAAAAAAGTTTTCCCCCTAAATTATGGAAAAAGACAAGGAAGTCTACTTTCACCACTTCTATTCAACACTGTCCTGGAAGTTCTAGCCAGGGTAATGAGGCAAGAAAAAGAAGCAAACAGCATATCCAAATTGGAAAACTAGTATATCTGTCTCTTTTCAACATAAAAGAAAAATGTGCGTGAAAATTTAAAAAAAAAAAAACTAAAATGGAGGTGGGAAGAAATCTACTGGTCATAGGGTAGAAGACTTAGTATCTTTAAAAGGCCAATATTTTTCAAACTGAGCTATAGACTTAATTCAATTTTTGTCAAGATTCCAATTGCCTTTTTTTGCAGAAATTTTCATTCAGATCCTAAATATTATATGGAGTTGCAATGTAACCCAAACAGCTAAGATAATCTTTTACAAAAGAACAAAGTTGAAGGATCACATTTCTTGATTTCATAAATTACTATAAAAATCCAGTGATCAAAAATGTGGTACTGGCATAAGGATAGACATATACATTAGTGAAATAAAATTAAGGCATGATAAAGGAACACATTCAGGTATGGTTAGTTGACTTCCAACAAGAATAAAGTACTAAAGTCATTCCTTGGGAAATTTTATTTGACTTTTCCACAAATAACCTGGGACAATTGAATATCCACATGCAAAAGAAAGAATTTAGACTTCTACCTCAGACTACATGCAAAAAAAAACAAAAACAAAAACCCAAAAAACTAAAATGGATCAAAGACCTCATATAAGTGATAAAATTCTTGAAATGAAAAACAGGCATAAAACGTTATGACCTTGAACTAGGCCATGGTTTCTTAAATACGACACCAAAAGCATAAACAATAATAAAAGAGAGAAAGAAATTTGATTTGTTAAAACGAAAGAATACTACAAAGACAGTTTATAGGCAGCCCACATGATGCGAAAAGATATTTGCAAATCATGTATCTGTTCAGGATCTAACACCAACAACTCTTATAAAAAGACAAACTCAAAAAAATGAACATAGGGTTTGAATACATGTTTCTCCAGATATATTTTTTAAAGGGCCAGTAAGCACACACACAAAAAAAATTCAACATTGTTGTTTAATAGGGAAGTGAAAATCAAAAGCATAAAGTAATACCACTTCATGTCCACCAGGATGGCTACAAGACAAAAAGTAATAGTAATATTGCAAAGAATGTGGAAATATGGGAACCCTAATATATTACTGATGAGGATGTGAAGTGGTACAGCCATTGTAGGAAACATTCTGGCTGTTCCTTAAAAGCTGAAGTGTAGTATTCCACATAACCCAGCAATTTTATTCCTTGTTATGTACCCAAGATAATTGAAAGCACATGTGTACACAAAAACTTGGACATAAGTGTTCATAGAAGCATTATTTATAATAGCCAAGAAGTGGAAACAGCATTCATTAGCTAATCAATGGATAAATAAAATGTGGTATCTTAGTAACCATTGAATATTATAAGGTGATCACAAGAAATAAAGAATTAATTTATGTTACAACACAGCTAAGACCTAAAAACATATGCTAAGAAAAAATGTCAGAAAAAAGCCACATTATATAACTCCATTTCTATAAAGTGTTCCAAATGGGAAAATTTATAGAGACATAAATTTTGTTAGTGTTTTCCAGAGGCATGGGGTGGGGGAATGGGGAATTACTATTTAGTGAATACAGGGTTTCCTTTTGAGGGATATACTCTGAAATTAAATACTAGTGATAGATGTATAACATTGAGAACATATTAAAAATGATGAACTTTAGGTTATGTGAATTTGATTCCAACTAGAAGAGTAAAACATGAATCTGGCACACAGAAAGAAAACAATTAGAAGACCATCTATGTCTCCTAAGTACAATAATCTTAAAAAGTCCAAAATTCCAAATTTCAGATTTTTTTCAGGAAACATAATAAAAAAATTTAAAGTTTGAGCCCCAACTGCCCACTGTAGAATAGTGGCTATGAGAGAGGGCTTATAGTCACACTTATCTGGGGCCAAATGCTAGTTCTGATTATTGTTCAGTTATTTAATCTATTTCTCGTACTCTTCCTCTATGAAATGAGAATAATAAAATCACCCATCTCAGAGTATCAATTTGAGATTCAATGAAGCAAGACAGTACTGGAATTTAAGAAGTACTCCTTGATTGGTAGTTATCATTACCAAAAGCATTAACAATAAATCCAGGGGTTTTTTTAGGACCCATCAACCAGAGTAGTTAAATGCTTTTCCAGCTCCTATTAAAAAGGAACAGCTCTGTGAGATGAAAATTCTGAGTGGCCCAAACTAGAACAAGAGTGGACATCAGCTTTTGCTACAAAAGTTGTGATTAATCTCTCATAGCTTTTTCTGCAGAATTTTCAGAAAATCTTCTGCCTTTAGAAAATGTTTTCTTAGCCAGACGTGGTGGCACATACCTGTTATCTCAACAGCTCAGGAGGCTGAGTCAGGAGGATTGCAAGTTCAAAGCCAGCCTCAAGCAATTTAGTGAGGCCCTAAGCGACTTAACAAGACCCTGTCTCTAAATAAAATATAAAAAGGGCTGGGCATGTGGCTCAGTGGTTAAGCACCCTTAAGTTCAATCCATGATACAAAAAAGCAAAAAACAAATAAAAAATTTTCTTCTCCCATCCCATCTTCAAGATATGTCCAATGACAGTTTCCTTTTTAAAGGATCCTACACTGAGATTCTTTCTTGAAATCTGCCGAGTATGTGCTTATGGACAAGGTGTGCTCATCCTACCAGAGTCAAGGAGACCATCTTTGCTTTCCAAGTGGGTCACCTCTGCTCAAATTCATAGGCATCAGGAAATACACAAATACTACAGCAAGTGGAACCAAGCAACAGACTACCAATTACATGACCAACTCAGCAAATCCTCTGGAGATAACATGGCTCCCATCAGCATGTGCTCCTCCTCTCTAACATTGGGCCCTCCACCTGTGCCCATTTCTGTAGGCGTTTCATGCCACCCAAGTCTTCAGAAATCACCTCACCAACAATGCTCTGTCGGTTTGCCTTCTCAACGTTATCAGCACACTTGCAATTAAGGCATTCTCTTGATTTGATTTCACAGCCAGAATTCCTTCAAATCATTCACATGTTGGTACATCTGGGATGGGAGGGGGAATCTACCATTATTTTTTCATCAGAGTGATTAGATATAGCAGCTCAATTGACAAGAGCTAAACTATGGAACCTACCTAGGTGCCCTTCAACAGATGAAAGGGTTAAGAAAATGTAGTATATAATATACACAATGGAATATTACTTAGCCATATTAAAAAGATAAAGAAGAATGAAATTATGGCATTTGCAGGTAAATGGATAGAACTGGAGACTATCATGCTAAGTGAAATAAGCCAATCCCAAAAAACCAAAGCCTGACTATTTTATCTGATTATGGGGATGCTAACTCCAATAAGGGGAAGGTCAGTAAGGAGGAATAAAAGTACTTTGGATTAGACAAAGGGGGATGAAGAGAAGGGAGAGAGCATGGGAATAGGAAAGGTAGTAGAATGAATCACACATTATGTATGTCTATATGATTACATGACCATGTAATTCTACATCATGTAGAAACAGAAGAATGAGAAGTTCTACCCCATATAGGTATGATACGTCAAAATACATTCTACTGTCATGTATAACTAATAAGAACAATTTTTTAAAAGACTATATAAAGAGAATCACAGCCTCTAGGACAAGAGTCCTCCTTTGCTAGAAAAGCAATGAAACTTTTTTTTTCCTTTTTCTCAAAACCATTGGCATTAGAGACAAGGACTGAGCTTTCAGTAACAAATATGGCACCCCAAATGGGACCCAAGAACAGCCCCCACTCTGGCTTTCTAGGGCAGGCCTGGCTCTCCCAACAACCCCATTTCCTTGCTGATGCAAGGTGGCTGCAAACTTGTGCAGAACCAGCTGCTGGAGATTTAGGAGACAGCTGAGTTTGCCTTGGATGGAACTGGAGGAGCAATTCCTGTGAGTAAAGGGCAGGACTGAGAGACTGTCCCAGCAATTACAGAAGCTCCTTTTGCTTTGAGGAACTTCCTTCTTCTCTTCCTGAACCATACAGCTTGCTCCATTTTGGTCCACAGTGAGAAAAAGGAAACTGAAACATCCAGTTTGGAACACCCAGTTTTCAAGTCGCAACATCCTAGGCCATCTGGTAAGACCCTGGTGTTGCACACTGAGACCCTTGAGTCCACAAATCTCGTCCCTCTTTGAAGAGACATCAGTGGTGCCACTGGTATAGGAGGTGTTTTTTGTTTGGTTGGTTTTGGTTTTGATTTTGTTTTGGTGTAGGAGTTATGGTTAAGCAAGGCTTGAGAACCTCGTGATTTTACTCCATTCTGGTCTGTTCTTGGTTCTCATCTGTTCATTGGCTATAGGTTCAGGAATTCCTTATGGTTGTCTGTCTTGTGCTTGTTTATATCTATTGCTGCCTCTTTTAAGACATGGGCAAATACTGCTGTTGATCCTATGGGTAATCTTTTAGGAAAGATTTTGGCTGTTTTAAATGTTCCTGTCTGTCAGACATGGCTTGGGGGCTCCTTTCTGCTTATCTGTCTGTGTTTCTTTTTTGTACAGTCTTGCAGTTGGAGTTGGTCTGTCAGAGGTAAAGTAAGTGGAAGAAATTTGTATGTGTAATTCTTCCTGTTTTAAAGATTCCCATGTCAGCCATGGTTTCAGGGATCCTCCCTGGTTGTGTGTGTGTGTGTGTGTGTGTGTGTGTGTGTGTGTGTGTGTGTGTATGTTTTATAATCTGTTACTGGCCCTTTAAAAATGGGCCATGCTAAATTGATCTTAACAATAAGTAGTCTCTTGGAAATAAAGACCTTGGCTGAATGGGTCATCTATAGGTCTAAGCCTGTCTAAGAGGAAAGACGTTTTATTGTTACATAACCTGACATTTGAATGGTTTTCTGGATTATTATACAATCTTGCAGTTGGAGTTAGTCTGTCAGGGGTGAAATATATGGAAGAGATTCTATATGTACAGGCATTTATGAAGTTACATAATAAGGAATCTGAACAGTCAAGAACTAAGTTGAAAGTGCAAAAAAGCACTGCCTCTTGTGTGCAAGGGTAACAGCACACCAGAAGAAAGAGTTAAAAATATTTAAATCTTTTAAACTCAGTGCTGCCACCCCCATCTCTGTTCCTAAGCCCAACCCCAGGCAGCTGCATATTATCCCCTTAAAGGTCAAGGATACTAGCCTTGGGGGGGAGGGAATCCCAGGAAAGCAGCTTGGAATGTAGGAAAATAGGCAAAGAGAATCTGGCCTCTACCCTGACTTTCAGCCCCTTTTGCCCATAGAGGGTGGTGACTGCTGACCACAAAGGATATGTGGCAGTAGGTTCCAGCACTATCAGTTTATGACCTGGGGACAGGAATGGTCTTCCCTTTAAAATCTGACAGAAAACCCATTTGGCCAGGGGATATCCATCCATCACTGGAGCAGAGCAGTTCTTGCTCTAACAGTAACCCATCCAACTGAATGCTTGGGGAGACAAGCAGGATAAACAACTGCACCCAGAAAAGAGAAAAAAAGAAAAAGAAAAAGAAAAACAGAAACTAAAGCCAACCTGTGTTTTGTTGGCAGGTTTGGCATAGGGTTCTTCAAGGAAGCCTAAAGAAAAGGATGCAGAGGGCCTCCTCCATTGATTATTCATATGCCTAGAATAATAAAAAGGCCCCAAAGGAGACTGTGGGTACAATTGACAATGGGGATCTCACTTAAAGTTGATGGCATTGTGTTCCAACCCCTTAAATGCAAATTGGGAGAAAAAAAGATTAAGGCAAAGTTTTTGTATATGCCAGATCATCTGACCCTCTCCGGGGATGAAATTTGTTGTGTAAATTAAATGCACAGATAACATTCATAAAGATTGTTTCAGAATGTGAATTTAAGAAAGGAACTAAAACTAGAAAAGATAAAAGAAAAGAAAGTTATAGGTATGGAAATGCATTTTAGAATGGAAAATTAGAGGATAAAAGAAATGTGTCTGCATGAGAAAGTATTTTATATGGTAAAGCTTCTTGTGTTAAAGTGCAAGATGAAATAGAGCACAAAACTAAGAAGTTTCAGAAGGTTTATGAAAGGTAAATCTCTAAAAGAGTTGTATATGTGATTAAATTGGCTATGATTAGCAAAGTCCATCAAATTTTAATGTACTGATAGAAATCAGAGTCTGAACATTGATCTGCACTTATCTATCAAGACTGATGCTGAATACCCTTACCTGTCCATACTCCACCTGACAGAGAACAAGGGCATCAGGGCATTTCCCCCAACTTCACCCTCTCTCAGCAGAAGCAGTTTGAAGATGTCTCACCCATTTTCCCATAGAAATGGAATGTAGAAATTGACAGTGAAGAAATGTAACCATGGTCCACCTCATGCATTGAACAGAGCCCTGTGACATTTTTAAAACAACATGTTTTTTTCTCTTCCTCTCCCTCCCTCTCCCTCCCTGATTTTGGGGGAGTTAGACAGAGTTATCTGTCCTTGAGTACACACCCATTTCAGAAATAAAGTAATCCAGACCTTGGGGATGGCACAAGAAGATCTCAGAAATGACCGTCTCCCAAATTAACAGTGAATTACAGCTCCAACAGAGAATGGGAGGAATGTAGCCCTTGAATCACCTCTTTAAAAACTCCTGTTTTCCCTGATGGAAAGAATCACAGCCTCTGGGACAGGAGTCCCCTGTGTTTCTCCTTTGCTAGCAAAGCAATAACACTTTTTGCTGCTTTTTCTCAAAAAAATATATATATATGTGTGTGTGTGTGTGTGTGTGTGTATACACATATATGTACAGAAATATCACAAAAATACTGATATATACGTATATATAATATTATATATATATTATATATATGTGTGTATATGTATATATATGATATATATGTGTATATATGTATATATATATATATTATATTACTTCTGTGATTTAACATTATTCATCAAGCACTTTCCTAACACTTAACATATATGTCTTTATTTCACACCCACAACCAGGTTACTATTATTGTTACCATCTTTTTCTTATAGGTGAGAAAACTGAGACATAGCAAAGTTAAGCAAACTTCCAAAGTTGGTAAGTGAGTAAACCAGAATTTGAACCCTAGAAACATGGCTCTTGGCAATGGTGAGGTGTTAAGCAACTCAGGGAGACCCTATCTCTAAATAAAATTCAAAAGAGGGCTGGGGATGTGACTCAGTGGTTGAGTGCCCCTGAGTTTAATTCTTAGTAACCCCCCCAAAAAAAAAAACATGGCTCTTGGCCTCTGAAATTTATTATCTTTATTTCTAAGCTAAGAAAGTTTAGACAACAGACCACACCCTAGAATGGTTGACTAAGAGAAACAAAAGAGAAATCATAATTTATCGAGTAAATGCGCGGCCAAGAAAAATAGATATGTAGCCATATGTGGCTGCAAGGGAAGCTGGGTAATGTAATTCTGTTGATTTGTGTTCCCTAAAAAGCAGACCCTGAAATAAAGACTTCATCATAAGCATTTTATTCTGGACCTGATCCCAACCCGTAGAAGTAGGTGAGTCGGAAAAGTGAGACAGGGAAAGAAAAAAAGCCAGATAAAAGAGAGTTACTGAGCAGCTTACTGCTGTGGGCAATTGGGGTTCAGTATCAGGTTTTCTCTGAGGGACCTTGTGGAACACAGCTCAGCGTTACTCCATTTGAGGAAGGGGAGGCTGTAACATTTATCCATCACCTTTTATCCCCCATTGTAGAGGGCTGTCCCCAGGGCTGTAGCCCCTGCTCATCTGGATTGTAGATTATTTATCTACAGCTTCAGAAAATAGAACAGAGGGAGTATGCACAATTGGTGTGGATCTCTCCTCCTTGTCTGCAGCAAGACTCAATGCACTGCAGGGGAGTCGCTTGGAGCATCACATGCATCTGCAACAGGAATCATTATTCAAGATGGTCTCTGGGCTGTTAAAAGTCAGGAACTCGATATCTGTCATGAGCTGTCTGTGGGCTGTGTGTGGACTGTGTGTGATTAGTAGCCTCCTGAGGGGATAAGTCTGGCACTGGGAACTCCCTGGAGCACCCCAACAGGGATTGACTGCCTGATGCAAGTGAACTTCCCCCTCAATCTCTGCCTAAGATTCCACACAGCACCTGAGATGGGTGTGACTTGCCAAAACGTCAATCAACCTGCTGACTGCAAGACATCGCAAAGCAAGATTCCACCCTTAAAACCTTACCCCTGCCTTTGGTGTACCCCCTTAAATAAACCACGGGGGCCATTTTCTCTTTGTCTAGTTCAAGAACCCATGTGGACTAGATCTATCATGGCCTTCACTGTTTGTAAATATATTTCTGAGTGTTGTGTTTTATTATTTGTTAATTATTTGAGATATTAAGATTTAGGGTGACTTGGACTCCTCTGGGCAGAAGAACCCTGCAATGAGACATTGGACATTTATCTGCCCTCCTGAAAGATATCAAGGGAAAGAGGAGAAAATAGATATGGACATTCGGTTTCTGGTCTCTGTCAAATCTTCCTTCACCTTTGTCTCTGATTTTTTTCTCAATAAAGTTACCCACACAGACTCTAATGCCAAATCCACTCATAGGGTGGGGCTAGAACTGCACTCAATATTTTTGCCAGTCATGCCAACAAGGAAAACTTCATGCCAGATGGAAGCTTTATTGAGCCAGAGTTTTACCTTTATGTCTTCACTTGAACCACTAAAGCATTTGGTAGACTGTGTGTCAGGTAACTTCTGTCATGAATGATATCTGAGCAATTCTCATAAGCATTACGACAGAACTAGGGAAGGGAAGTTAGTTTTTGATGCATAACAAACCACTCCTCATTTTACATGCATTCCACTATTGTCACATATGTAAGAAATAAAAATAAAAAATAAAGCTAATTATGCTTTAAAAAAAAAAAAAAGCAACGTTCATTTTGCCCATGAACTTGCAAATTGGGAATTGCTGTAGGGTGCTCATCTCTGCTCCTTGCAGTGTCCATGGAGGCAGTCAAAGGCTGGAGAATGGAATCTAATGAAGCCTCGTTTGCTCACACAGCTGCTGCTGCTGCTGCTGCTGCTGACATTGATAATGGGTAGTCAATGCTGGATGTCAAATAGTACCTCAGCAAGGTCTTTGGCCAGAACTTTCCATATGACTGGTGGTAGAGTCCAAGGTCAACAGTTCCAAGAGGGCCAGTGAAAGTAGCATTTTCTTTTTTGACTTATCTTTAGAGGTACATAGCATCATGTTCTCCAGCTCCACACATCAACCCAGCTGCAAAGGAAAGGAGGAGACTTCACTTCTTAATGAAAGAGAATCTGTGTCCATCCTAGTAAGAGCATGTGGTTTGATAGACCATTTTTGGAAAATACAACCTGTCTTAGAGGGCAAAAGACAGACTATTTCTAACCCACTACGTGTGTGTGTGTGTGTGTGTGTGTGTGTGTGTGTGTGTGAGAGAGAGAGAGAGAGAGAGAGAGAGAGAGTGTTAATGTTTATTGTTTATTTTTCAGTGAACCCCATATCTGTGGGCTCACTGCTGCCTAGAGTTTGACCTTGGAAAAGATTCCTTATCTCTCCATATCCCAGCCTATGGAACACCTTGGGAGGTGTCAGGCTTTATTTAGTACTTTTTAATGAAATCTGCAGAGCTCTGAGGGCTATAAATCATGTGCCTAAAGTTTAGGCTTTGTGCTTAATGGCAAAGCTAAGACAAAATGCCTCCCTCTTGGGTTTCCAGCAAGTTATTAACTTGAGTTAAAAATATTACCACTCAGCAGTTTCAAAACTTTTCTAATAACCCTTTCATCCTGTTAGTACACTTTATGGATCTCTTCTTCTTTTCTTTTTTTCCCCCCCAAAATGAAGAAATCCAAATTATCTTTCACTCATTATCCTGAAGTACTAACTTTTTTCAAGATTCTGCTTTTTTATGTTTCTCCCCTCCGATTGAAGCAGGCTTCTCAGTCTCCTTCTCAGTTACACATGCCAACTGAGCATAGATCACATGTACGACATGGTCTCAGCAAGCTTATCAGTTAGGGATTCATTTGGCTGCAAGTAAACAAACTCTTAGTAGTTTAACAGGGACTTATCTGTCCCACTGAAGAAGTTCCTGCTTCCAGTAGTGACAGACTTATTATTGCATACCAAATCTTGCAAAGAAAACCAGAAAAGATGGGCAAAATATAGGAAATAAGTTTGAGCTATCCGGAAATAACCAATAAACTGAAGACTTTGAAGAACCAGATCCCACAGAGAAGGAAAGTGAGGAGAGCCGAGTGTCACTGGATTAATGCATAAGGATTAGAGGGAATGTGCACCAGTCTATTGCCGCAGTCTGGCTGGGCACAAATCACGAGCCACTGAAGCAAGAACAGACTTTATTTTTTTACTGCAAGAAAAAAACCTCACACACGCTCCTGGGGAATCCTCCCAAAAGCCACGAGGCTCCTGCAGGAACTCCCCGCCGGAACTCTCTCCCCGGGGAAAAAAACTCCTCCTGCACTTCGCCAACCAATGGGAACTCCCGGGGAATCCCCGTGAGAACTAAAAATAGCGCGAGAACTCAAAAATAGCGCTAGAACTCAAAAGTAGAGGCAGAGGCGGATATTAACGCCTTGCCTGTCAATCAATACTGTTGGCAAAATGCCAGGGGCCATACAGACTCGGCTGTGGCTCTCAGCAGTCTATCAAAATGAAGCAGAGTCCAGGAGGATATATGTTATTCCAAGCATTAATCCTGTAACTGTCGGAGATCTTTGTGGTATCAGGATAGGAGCTTATGAAGCGGGTGTGGCAATGAAGGGACAGACACTTGGAGGAGGGAGGCTTCAAGGCAGTGACTATTTAGCAAGTAAAGAAGTGTTTTACAATGTTTACAACTGGTACCAATCAATCTTAGAGAAGTGAACTATCTGCTACAAATCTCACAGAAGCAAAACCATCCATCAAATCCACCTGTATCACAGTGTCATTTTAATACCATGTAACACATTCAAACAAGTTTTTGAGAGGGTTTTATTAAATCAGATGGGAAAGAGAAATGATGCTGGATCTTAAAGGGCACATAGCTTAGGGCTTGGGAAATAACCAAAAAGCATCCTCACCTCTTCATTGTTTGATCATGGAATGAGTATTGCCTGGAGCCTGCTCATAGTATTGGGTGGCCTCCTACATATGAGTCTCTGGGAAAATTGAGCTTTCCAAACTTAGGTACTGTCCCTATTTCTCTGCCAGGCTCTGCAATTACTTCCTCTGGTGGAAAGGCTCTGCAAAATTCACAACTGTGAAATGTAAAGTTTCTGGCCCTGGAACAGATTCAAGAAGTGCAGCTCTAGCCCAGTGTGGTCGTGCATATCTGTAATCCCATGACTCAAGAGGCTGAGGCAGGAGGATCACAAGTTTGAGTCCAGCCCCAGCAAATTAGCAAGACCCTCAGCAACTTAGTGAGACCCTGTCTCAAAATAAAAAATTAAAAGGGGCTGGGATAGAGTTTTGTGGTAAAGCACCCCTGGGTTTAATCATTGGTAGAAAGACAGCAAGGAAGGGAGAGAAAAACAGAGAGAGAGAGAGAGAGAGAGAGAGAGAGAGAGAGAGAGAGAGGTGAAATGATAGCAAACAGGACCAGACCTGGTTATCTGGGACTTGGAGCTGTCCAGAGAAAAAAGGAGCCACAAAGGTGCAAGGCATTTGGTTGAGTCTTGATGGTTAAGGGGAGGCTGGCATCTCCAAATGCTTAATAACTTTCCTCCTATTTAAATTAGAGGCGTCACCAAGAGCCAATTTATTGGCACCCCTTCAATTATACATTTGCACTTGAGAATAACTTTGTCTCAAGACTGACATAAATTTTTGAAAGTTGGAAAATAAAAGAAATATCTACTTGGAATCACTCTCCCTAAAAAATTTAATTTAATTTAATTTAATTTAAAAAGCCCTGATTTCAAGCTTTTAAAAATCTTTTCCCATTATATTTTGTATGACCTTTAAGTAAAGACCTTTCTTTACCTGGCAGCCATTTTCTGCAGCTTCCTGACTTGAGAAAATTCTCCTTCTCTGTTGAGTTCTAAGGCATTGAGCAAATGTTTGCCTAACCTTTGCTTCAAGCATAATCTTACCTTTTAATAAAGTACACCCAAAAGGCTGCGCTACAAGTCTTTCACAGCTCTGAGTCGTGTTCCTACCAGGCAGTGGAGGAATTAAAGAACAGTCGTGTTTGAATAGTAAAGAACTCTGTGATGAATCTGAAAGCGATGGGTGGCTGGAAGGGTAAGAAGCTTTGAATATGAAATAGAGACAAATCCTATGCTGCCTTCCTGTAGGGATGTGGGCTGGCAGAAATTCTGACCACAGGCAGCTTGGAGCATTTGCAGGTTTGCCATGGGAATAGCCTGGGATGAACCTGAACTATTGGGAAAATAAATCTTTGGTTTTGTTTGTTGTTGTTGTTTTTTTTTTTTTTTTTTTTTTTTTTTTTTTTACTTAGGAAGAGAGGAGTAGGATGAGCTGGGAACCTGAGGGGAATATCCCAGCTCTTCTGCTACCTTGCCTTCTAGTTCTTCCCCAGTGGTGACAGAATGGCAAGTCTTACTGGTCAGAATCTGAGACACTCAATGGGCAAAGTTCTACAACTAGGTTGGGACTAATAGGGCTTAGAAGACACATGACTGTGTCACCTCTTGTGCCTTGGAATGCTAAGTATTTTTCCCACATGCTGTTTGTCTCCAATTCCCCCCAGGCAGGTCCTGCCTGGTAGGAACAGAGCCAGGCATATTTTTGTCCTTGGCTCCCCCAAGAAGCTGACTCTGAAACAAGGATCCGATTCCAAGCAATTTGTTTAGAAGGTGAATCCTGGGAAGATGGGCAGGAAGGTAGCAAAGTGAAGCAGGAAGAGAAGACAGCCACAAAGGGTGGGAGTGATATGGAGAAGGCCATTTTTGTGGGATCCTGGAGCTTAGTCTCACTAGGGACTTCTGGGAGATAATGAAGACTCCACAATTGAAAAGCTTCCCCTCCCCAGATAGGGTGTGCTACACCAACCCTGCCAATCATTGCTTAAAGACTCCCGGGGTGTTAATTCCCTGCCATCTCCAGACTACCATGAAAAAGTGAACTCCCATGACCCAAAATGCCATGGGGCAAAGATACAGATGATATGGAACAAGGTATCACAGCACCTACTCATCTTCTCTATTGTTTTAACTTTTCCATTAGTACTCAAGTGGATCAGACGTTGGTCCGCATGGCTAGTAGAATCCCATTCCACACAGCAGGTGACCTGGATGCAAGGAAATAGGAAATCTTATGTAGACTTCCCACTCTGAGCCACATTCTCCAGACCCTCCTATGTCACAGAAGTCTCATATTAGAAGATGAGGCTATTGGATGCTTGCCTAAAGACTAATTACGATGATATTTACAACTCATTTGGTTCTTTCCCTTGGTGGATGTCTCTTTATTGACAAGTCTCAGGAGGGGAGAAGGCACAGGAATATTGTGTTTGTAGGACTCAAACCCAGCTTCCAACTCCCTGTATATATTTTAGCCATCTTTTGCTTTCCTGTGGCTCAAAGCTTCCATTCTGGAAAAACTCAGTACAATGTCATATGAGGAAAAGAGGTTTTTGCATCTTTTAAATTTAATAACAACCTTTAAAAATCATGTGAGCCATATTCAAACTATAAAAAATAACAAGGCAGACGAGAGCAATAATTAAGTTGAGGTTTCATTCAGGTATACATCCATGTATGCTTTGAGTATGAGAAAAAGCAACAACACATTTCAAATGAGGCATTAGGTCTCTGATGACATTTCTCTTTTAATCCACAGTTCTTACAGATGAGAATTGATTGGTATCTTTCTCCCCTTCTCAGAACTGAACTACACTCTGAAACATTCATTGCACATTTAGTCATTAATGTTTAATTCTTCCTCTAAGTAAGTAAATTCTTCCTCTAAGAAATGAGAAGTGTCAACAGTGGGCTCAGTGTGCAATGTTTAAATTTTAATTGTATCCACAAATGCACAGCGATTCTATAAATACAATCATGTGCCTAGGAAGCTCTCCCAAGAAAGGTTAAACTGGATGACAATAGCAGAGGAGGGGAAATAAAGGCAAACAGAGATCGGTGTCGGGCAAAGACAGCTGGTGCTATTGAAATCGACAGTGCATACATTACAGCAGTAAGGCAGTGCTATTTTTATTTGAAAAATAATAGGACATTGTAATCATCAAGAAGACTCTGTAAAGTGAGGAGGACGTGATTGCTGTTTGAAAAGCAATTAAGCAATCTTCTAGAGGAGATGAAAAATGGACTCCAGAAGAAATGCAAATAATCTTCTTAACCCCATCACACGTCAGCCTTCACAAGCTCAGAGCCCTCCTGGAGCTGATGGGGGACGTTTGGCAAGATGTTAAATCTCAGGAACAAGGATGTGCACAAGTAGGGCATGAAGCAAAAGGAACACATTTAAAATCATGGAGAAAGGAGGCATCTGGTGCTTTCTTGTAAGCAGCCGATTGCAGATGGCAGTTCTGTCTGTTTTGGGCTCTGGCTGGCGTGTGGTATGTGTGTCAGGATGAACCTGCCCAAACCCATCTTTCAAGTACCAGCTCTACCTAATGGCTCGTTACAGAACAAATACACTCCAAATTGGACTTGGAAAACAAACACCCAGTCAGATAATTGCTTAGGCCTTCCTTGCATTTGTCATTCTTTCAAAACTCATACATTGATGAATACCACCTCTTAAAGTAGGGCTTAGGGCTTCTCCACCTCGGC
Source organism: Urocitellus parryii (assembly GCF_045843805.1). Lineage (NCBI taxonomy): Eukaryota > Metazoa > Chordata > Mammalia > Rodentia > Sciuridae > Urocitellus > Urocitellus parryii. The sequence continues at coordinate 158,692,963 of NC_135536.1, forward strand.
AGCTTTCCTATTGTTGGATGTGTAGTCTCTCCCTCTCCATGCCATTGGTGCTCCCCTCCAGTTGTGACAACCAAACATTTCTCTATACATTGCCAAATGTCCCCAGCAGGTGCAGATAGTGGTCAAAATAGCCCCCAGGTGAGAGGTGAGAAACTTTCTGTTAGATGAAGTAGATACCCAGATGAATTTTCCTTTAATCATATTCCAGCAGATGGTCATGGATGGCCAATGGATTGTGAAGACAGACTCTCTGGGTTCAGATCCCTATTTCCAACCTTTACCAAAGTGAATGACTTGGGACACCAAGCCCTATGCCTTTCAGCTACCCCATGGCACCCTGGAGGAGGCTAGGAGTTGTGCTCATTGTTTTCTAGACAAGCTTCCACTCTCTGAGCACAAGATGCTATTGCTAGTTTTCTATAAATGAATGAAATCAACTAAAACAAATTATAAACTCTCTAGGGCTCCATATCAAAAGCAAACAAGCAAATCAAATCTGAAAGTAAAATGTTGGCTTTCCCTAATTTGTAAAATTTTAAAATTAGTTAAATTTATTATAAGATCAGCAATACAGGCATATCACTAGCCCCACCTATGCCAAATGTCAAGCAGATTTTAAGATTGTGTGTGTGTGTGTGTGTGTGTGTGTGTGTGTGTGTGTGTGTAGGGGGAGGATGAAAGTCCCTCTGAGAATGTGGCCCTGAGAGCTATGATTCTGAATGCTGCTAAAGATGCTCACACCACTTTAGAAATGTCTCTCTGTACAGCAGATCCAATCTAGCCACTGGAGGTCACCCTAGTCCTACTCAAGTTTCTCACAACTAACTTGCATATCAGAAAGTTTCAGGGTCCACAGAAACAAATCAAGATGGAAATCTGAGGCTAGATTAGCTTCTCTTCCCACAGAGGATGTGACAGGGATTTATGTATGTTCAGAGATAGTGTGAGGATGAAAAAAAATGAAAAGCACCTTGTACGGAACCAGCCTAAAATCAGTGTAACACTCAAATCCCTGGAATACCATTTTAGTGTCTTCATGTATCTTCTGGCCTTGGTTTGCCATCTCCAGCACCTACAGCACCTACCTTGGTTTGCCACCTCCAGCACCTACTTGAGAACCCTTTGCCTATATGCAGAACTATCTCAGAATAATACCCCTCCACTGCAACATTCAGTGACTGTCTCAGTCTATTTCCTATCATTATAACTAAGTGCCTGAGACTGGGGAATTTACAAAGAATACACGTTTATTCCTTTTATGGTTCCAGAGGCTGGGAAGTCCAAGAACACGATGCTGGCATCTAGTGAGATCCTCCTTATAATATGCCATGGCAAAGGGCATTATGTAGAGAGACAGAACAAATATTCCAGAGAAAGCTGACTCTTATAACAAAGTCACTCCTGGAACAATCCATTTATCTATTAATACATGGATGGGCTAGTCCATTCATGAAAGCAGAGCCCTTATGGCCCAATCACCTCCCTATAGTCCCACCATTCAAATACCATTAACATATGACTCTGTAAATTAACTTTCTAACACATGAAATTTGGAGGACACATTTGGACCAGAGCAATGACTCACAGGTCAGAAGAAAGATCACCTTTCTTGCTTTGGGTCTGGATGACTCTGAGGCATAACTTACTGCACACCAGAGCCCCCTGCAGAGTCAAATGGAAGCCAGTGGCTAAAAGACCTGGTATAAAATGGCAGCCTGGCTAGGTCCCCTCCCCTTCCCTGCCTTTCTGTCCCTCTCTCCTTCACCTCCTTCCTTTGGGAGTCATTCTTTGATGAATCACTGTACATAAATCCCTATCTCAGGGTCTGCTGATCTAAGACACTGGTCTGCCCTTGGTGCTCACAAAGGTTGATTTCTCTTCCCCATGACCACCTGCCTTTTCACCTAGTGTTCCCAGCACCCCCTGGCCTTTTCCTGCAGGACAGATTGGCATGTAAGGCTGTTCCTGGGCCTCCACAGGCTTGGGTGACCCTCCACTGTCTTCTGTCCACTGAGCATCAACTGAAGTGTGTCTGCTTGTGGCTTTCAGAGTCAACGCTTCAGTTTTGTTTGCTAATCCATTTGTGGCAGCACTAATAGTATAACTTAAAACCCAGGGAAAGGTCTAGAAGCTGATTTTTTAAATTTCTTAAATCATTTTGGTGTCATAAGGTGCAGAGAAAGAGAGAAAGCCAGAAGAGAAATGATAAACCAAGAATGAACAGCGATCCAGGGAAGGGGGCTGGGTAGGCACTCAGTGGCCATGATGCAGTATTTCTGCCTTTGGTTGGTAGAAATCTAAAAGGCGGTATTGGCATCTTTTTTCTCCCCAGCTTGACATGTAGCATCACTCAAACAAAATTAGTTTTCCCATCTTGACTGATTCATTTGGTTTGATAAAATTCACATGCTGAAGCAAATCGGCAAACAGGAGGGAAGGTAAAAAGAGATGAGAAAAGTAGTGAGATAATGGTAGGACCACCTCATCTTTTACCTCCAGAACACGCTGACTTAAGCATGTTGTACACTTTAAAAAAATGATTAAAACAATTGCTCACAGGTGACAGAAAATAACTTCCATTAGAAAAATATTTAAATCAGGAGTTGGGGAACATTCTCTGTCTTAGTTCATAATGGGCTAGATAACATCGAGGGCAGATTATATAAATGGATCAATACATCATTTTTTATTAAATTGCTGATATACCATGGTATTTGTAGGTGGGGCAGCTTAGAAGATATCAGAAGGCCTGAAATGTATTTCAAGAGTAAGACAAATATTATAGGTTGTAGTCATTTCTTTTTTTCTTTTTCTTGCTCTTTTCCTCTCTGTTTTCAAATAGATGAAGTTGGTGATTGAAGGAATGAGATTTTCTTCATGCTTACTCCTATTTCTTCTCTCCACTCAGAGCTGAAATACTTACCCCCTCCTGGGATTTGTTTAAATACTACATGAACAGGCTTACTATTTCCCTGCCTTGAATCTGATCCATGAGGGCATATACACCCCCTCTATCGATAAACATGAGAAGAAATAATGGGCCATATTTATCTAAGGTCAGGAAAGGGTGACGCTAAAGAGGCTGACACTCTTTTTAAAAAAAAAAAAATTTTTTTTTTAGTTGTAGATGGACACAATACCTTTATTTTATTTTTACATGGTGCTGAGGATAGAACCCAGGGCCTTCCAAATTCGAGGCAAGCACTCTACCACTGAGCTACAGCCCCAGCCCAAGGCTGACACTCTTAAGATTATCTTTCTTTCCACTTATGACATGTAGAGGGCTTTTCTAAAACCTTGCTTCCAGAAAACTACTGCTAGATTTAGTTGCCTTGTTCATTGTGAACACTGAACTAAATCAACTGTGACTCAGAAATTTTTCATGCAAACAGTGTCTTCACAAAAGCATTTGGGAGTGGGTGGTGAAATGAAGAGACCTGCCATCACCAGGAAGTTTCTGATAAAAGTCTACTTGTAAATTGCCATTTCTGAAAATTGCTTCACAGACACAGAAAGTCCGAAAAAAACAAACAAACAAACAAACAAACAAAAACCTTGCTAGACCTGATTTGGAAAGGGTCTTATGAATTCATAGTCAGGAATTTAAAAGATGGGTCTCTAGTCTTAATATTTGATGGGGGTTTTGATTTCTAATTTACCTCATACAGCTTTGCAAAAAAGCAAAACAGCAGTCCTAACCATTCGTTCCTTGAACAAAAGACAACTCTTTAACAAAGAAGGTTATTTATTACCACAGGAATAAGCATATTATGCTACCTTATCTTCAGGATTGAGCTCCCAATGTGTTCACAGATTACCAAAGCCCTGCTTTAAATTGCCCTTTCTTGTCATTTGCTAAATGCTTGTTCCCAGGAAGTAGCCAGGAAATTCAAAAGTCAGTGCCTTGAAAATGAGGTTTTCTGCAGATCTAAAGACCCATTAATTAGGTCAAGGCTAATAGTTTCTGCAGGATAAAGGTTTTCTTCAAAAGGATTCCTGGCCACTTATGTATTAGTCATCCCAAGGGCAAGCACTCAGAGGAATGGCTGAAGTCATTATTGGCTGGGAATGGAACAACAGGGTGAGGCCCGGATGCCCCCTACCATTTGCAACATTTTTGGAGAACCCTAGAGGGTGAGAGGGAGAGGACAAAGTAGGAACATAAGGGTGCTTGTAAAGGAACTATACCTCCCTGATTTGTTCTCTTTTGCCAAGGCTTAAAAGAAAAATCTGACAAAGCACCAGACACTTCTCCAATAATGAAGTCAGGAAAGATATATCACCCCAGACTTGAAGAATAACATTTGTCATGCTCACATGTAGGCACACACCAGTGCTGGTGTGTGCACATGCATGCTTGCCTCATTGTGCTTGCAGCATGTATTTGCAACTTGCCTCGTAGATAATTTCAGAAAAATCTGAGGACTGCCATAAGTTGTCATGTCTCACGACTAAACCAGTCAGGGTCACTCCAAGTGAATTTGGGGAATAAATAAAGACATAGACACAGAAAGTACCTTTTCTTTGGGTTCAATGACCGCTCCTCAGCTGCAGCTCCCACAAGAGGGACAAGGCAGGCAAGAAAAGAGAGCAAGGAGCACATGCTGAACTTTTTTAGTGGGGAGAAGCCATTTAAATGAAGCAAGGGGTAGGATTACAAAGGAACAGGTGAGTGTAGCTCAACTCCCATGGGTGATGCCTATACCTGGAGCCACACCTTGCTATCTGAGCTGGGGTAACACCCAAGTTATTGCAATCTGGCACTATCATGCCAGACTAAAGGCAATAATTGGTCAGTGCCCAGGGCATTAGGACTTGAAGGTCTGCATCCAGGGCAGCTCCCAACAATTAGTGTTCTGGAATTAAAGGATGCTCAAGATATACTTTAATTTACTTTTAAAAGCAGTTTTTCAGAGGTCTCAAAAAACTTAAAGTTGTCTCACTTTTTATTTAAATTTAATTACAAACCTACTGTGGATGGTGCATTCCACTAGGTGATACCTACAGTGTCTTATTTAACTTAATCTTCATAATTATGTTCAAAGTTAGTTATTATTACCCCCAAAGGCATTATTATTCTCACTTTGTAAATGAGTGAAATGGGAAGATAGAGGGTGGTCACAAAAATAAAAAGCTTGGCCATTATTCCTCACAATGTAAAATAATGCCAAAGAAACCTACAATGATCCATATTACACGACATGTATTCTGTTGATTTTGACATAATTGGGGAAACCAATCCAATGTAACTTTTTCAAATTGCTTGTATTATTTATAGAATTATATAACATAAAAAGGTATACCCAACATCTAATCATCTAGACAGAATAAACTGCTGATTTGTATGCACCTCACATCCGTGCATATTCATTTGGAAGAGTAGAAGACACTGTGCCTTCATCTCCAGGTGGATACTTGCTGCTATGGGCAGTGGAGGTGTCCTCTCTTCCTGATGGCCACCTAGGCTGTTACTGTATGTGGCCAGGGACTTGGACTTCCAACATCACAAGAGCAGAGGGACAGTTCACAGCACTACAGTTGCCACAAGTGCCATCAGGTATGGAAACCCAAGCCTCTCATACTGTGAGGAGACACTCCCTTTTTGAGGTCAGTTTTCCCAGAGGTGTTGCTGTTTATGCTCTTTCCAGAATGGGTATATTCATGGGAAGCAATCCTACTTCATTGAGCCTAGATGTGAGAACTTTGCATGCCCACACCCACCTGCCTATAGATCTCACAGGTAAGCAAATTTTACATAATATCTAATATGTGGATTCTTATAAAACATGGTGGGATGTAGTTAACTGGCACATAGTGCCAATAAAGGGCTGTGGGCAGAACTGGGAATTATAATAAAAATTGTACTCATACATTTCATACCACGTCATTGAGTTGCTGTGGAATGACTTTGGAATATTTCAGATAATTTCAGATGATTTTGATATAAAATTCCAAAAGTGTATGCACTCTGGAAAGTGTCACAAATATATTTGATTTAGAAATTCCATATGATCAGCATCAGTACCTTTGATTTTTATCAGTAAAATATCTAGCATGTTATAGCAGCAGAGTGGGAATTCTGCTACAGATGCCCTAAGCATGGGAATGAGCCTGGAAGCCTGAGGCCAGATGAATGGTGAAATGAGGGTGTGGGGTGTCTCAAGGGGCAAAGGGGAGCCAGCAACTGAGAGGCAGAAAGAAACAGAAGTAGGAGTAATATCTGTTTTAAAATTGTGCCCTAGATGCCAGAAGATATCTGAAAACTTTTATGAAATAAAGTTAGCTAGAGTCCTGTAAACTGTGGGTGTTTTATAGATTTTCTTTTTGCTTTCCTTTTTACTCTCTCTCTCTCTCTCTCTCTCTCTCTCTCTCTCTTTTCTTTTTTTGTGCTATTTTACTGAATGACCTCCGTAAAAATTTGGTAAAATTACATTCACTTGTTGGGGATCGCAAATCAAGTCAAGATGGCGCCTGGCAGTTTGCCAGGAGGAGTGGTTTGTGAGGCAACGCTACCAAGCCATTTAGATCGTGGGGATTCCTTATTGGCTGATTGCTGTATCTAAATGATGCTAATTGAGTCAAGCTGTGTGTAATCAGTTAGGTATATATACCTCTGCTGTCCCACAATAAAGCGGTTCCACTATCTTGGGTTCCAGCTACCTTGAGTTCCCGCTCAGTTCCCGCTGAGTTTCCCCGCAATAAAGCAGTTCCCGCTTCAACCTTTAAGTTGCTTGTCACCTCCCGGTTATTTTGCCCAGCCGGACTGCAGCATTCACTCAAAGCCATAGTGTACACAACTGAAAAATGACCCTGGCCCAAGACTCTGACTTGCCTTAAATGTTCTCTTCTGCTTCCTTCTTCACGCTTGTGGGATGACCAGACTGTAGAAAACTGAAAAGCTATTCCATTCCCAAACAGTCTGCATATCCAAAGGTCAAATGTTAATTTTTTTTTAAATCCCAGAAACTTTCTTTTTTAAGCAGATTAGATTTAAATTACATATGAACAAATAAAACTTCACAAGTAAATCAAAATAATGACATTACTGATACACAATTACAGTGCAGATTTCCAGCTAACTATAGAAAAACTTGTGGGCCTTTCAGGACCACAAAATCTGTATCCCCTCATCAGATATTTTTGACACATCATACTTGACTAGAGGAATCTGCACAGAAAGAAGAAATTAAAAATTGAAATAGAAGTAGAGAAAAAGCCCACAGACATTTTTTGGCTTTGTCATTTGATGAATGGAAGCTTGAAACATCAGTGAGAGCACTATTAAGGGGAAACTGTTCCATTGAAAGTGTAGTGAAGCCAGGTGCAGTAGTACACAATTGCAATTCCAGTGACTCAGGAGGCTGAGGCAGGAGGATTGCAAGGTCAAGGCCATTCTCAGCAACTAAGCAAGGCTCTAAGCAACTTAGTGAGACCCTGTCTCAAAATACAAAAATAAAAAAGATTGGAGATGTAACTCAGTGGTAAAGTGCCCCTGGGTTCAATCTCCAGTAATGGGAAGGAAGGAAGGAAGGAAGGAAGGAAGGAAGGAAGGAAGGAAGGAAGGAAGGAAGGAAGGAAGGAGTGAAAACCTTCAAGGGACTGGGAATGTGGCTCAGTGGAACAGCAATGGCCCAGCAAGCTTGAGGTCCCATGCACGCGCTCACACACACCACACACAGTTATTTCCATAAACTGCCCTCTTATAGTACATACAGATATACACATATAGTTATTCAAATTTGGAGGGAGGTAAGTTGATTATTTAAAAGGTAAAGTTATTTAATCGAAATAATATGTGAAACTATTTTAAAAGTTCAGAGACATAGTTCAAACATCTGAGTCCAAAAACTTCTTTTCTTAAAATTCCCAACAACTTCACATCCAAAATGATCAATTATAAAAATAATAACACTAGAATACTCCTTAATAATGTAATTCCTTTAGATATATTCTTAATGCTCCATATGGCCAGAGAGACAAATAACTAGGAAACATGATTTCCAAAGGTAAAACCTAGGGCTCACCAAGTTTAAGTACAGAGTGTCAAAGAGCTGGGAAGAATTACTATCTAGAAATAATTAGAAATAAATCATCTTCTACATGCATTCCCACGTAAAAGAAGATTCTCTAGTTCGAAAATTAATTCTTCAGTTTCAATTCATTCATTTGAGTAAACACTGCCCTGTTCCGTCCTGTTTGTGGAAAAACCATGCATACAGTAAAAAAGGCTGAGTTGAAAATCCTCTTTTACTCTACCTCCAGACCCAAGCCCCAGCCCCTATTGAAACAAAAGTCAGAAATTAGAGACAAGCACTTCTTTGTTATTTTGGCTTTTTTCTTCATTTTTGGTGTTTCGTTTTTTATCTGAAGTTTTAGCTTATTTTTTATTCACAGAAGAAGTCGATATCCTGGAAGAGAAAAAGAGAGAAAGAAATAAAAGATTGAACTGAGCAGGTTGGGCCAGAAGACAGATATAAGTTCTTTCTTTAAAATCATATCCAATCAAAGAGAAATCTGGATTTAAAAGAAATAAAGGCCAGACCCCAAAGAATATAAAATAATTACCACTTCAAGTCAAAAGCTGCTTAAAACGAAAGTCCTCAAATAAACTTTTAATTTATGGTTATTTGACAGATCAAGCTTAGTCCTAAGAAGCGCTGACAAGTGAGTGGTATTTGTGTAGGCTAGGCAATGTTTGAAACACAGTAATTAGCCTTGGGAAAAATCTCTTCAAAACAACCATCATGCAAAGCAGCTCAGAAAAATCCTTTTTTTTTTTTTTTTTTTTTTTTTGCCATGAGTTTACCAGACCCCAGGGCTCTGGGAAGAGTATGAATGTACTTCATACTTAAGTTGAGTCTATTTGTCACAAAAATAAGGCATTCAAAGATTTTTCTAGAATTTTTTGATTTTTATCAAAAAACAGGTACTAATTCCCCCCCCCATCTGTCTTTTATAAATATGTGTAAACTGTCAGTGAGAGTCAGTTAATATTATTTTAGTTTCTTTCTTTGTGACATGGAATCCTTTCAGGATGATTCACATATAAAACAAAAGAGTACTGCATTGTATGCTTGAAATTTGCTAAGAAGGTAGATCTGAAGTGCTTTAAATACACACATATAAACACAAAAGTAACTATGTGAGGTAACAGATGTTAACCAGCTTGATTGTGATGATCATTTCACCATTCATATGTATATCAAAACATCAAGTTTTACCCCTTAAATATACACAGTTGTTACTCGTCAGTTATATCCCCAATAACACAGAAAAAAATATGGTTAAAACAAAAATAATAAACTTTTAAAAAGAGGGGTGGGCTAGGGAGTTGCAGAAGAATTGCATTAATATTCAATACAAATAGGTGATTTAAATGTCCCCCCAAGCCTCACTATTTCTGGCAAGTTGGCATTGGAAATAGAGGGCTTTTCCAACACATCTTGTAGGTCACATGATGCATTTTTAGCACCAGCCTATATTATTACCCCAAGATCTGAGACCTCTAATGTTCACTTCTGAGATGCTTACCGTAGTGGGAACTTCTTTGGTGGCTTCCTGGTACACATATTGCTCCTTGACCAGGTTGCTGGGGAAATAACCCACGATTCCCATTTCATCCTGATGATCACCATAAACCTGAATACCCAAAAGAGGATCAGTTAGGGCAAAACCTGCAGGTATCCTTTTTGCTGATAAAAAGAATTTCGTAACTACCAGCACCTCCCTTTCACTCTGGTTTCCAGGGAACTCAGTCAAAGTTGGAACTTCATTTATAGCAGCTAAGCCTGAAATCTTTTAGGAATCCATAAATAATAATAATAAATACAGTAATTTTTAAAGTATTTACTTGATACTTTTGTTTTAAAGGATATCTATTTCTCAGTATATAACAATTCAAATGAAAGGATACTTGGAATGTATTTCAATCTAATTCTTCATTACCTTAGAACCTCTTTGGGATTTCCAACCAAGATGTAAACCAACCTTGCTTCATCTCTCCCCAGGGTCTGGCCCTGTGTATTTTAACTGAAGAAAACAGATTCTTTGGAATGAAAGTGGGTACTAAAGTTTCCTAAAAGAATATTTTAACTTAGACTAACTGCCAACACACATACCTTTTACTTGGCAAGTTTTCTGGAACATTTTTGAATAAGATTCAAACTCTTTGGGATGTCCAAGTCCCAATGTTTATGGTTTTATTCTTGCCAAAACATCACATTAACCTGCCTTTGGTTTTGTTATGAAATTACCTTTGTTTCTTTAAAATGCAATAATAGCAATACACCTGAATTTTTGCATTTACAATTTCCAATTGTTTTTAACAGTTTTAAGCATTAAAATAGGTTTCAGACAGGTAATTGTGGAAAAATTAAGAGCAACATGTGTGAAGATATGTGTATGTTTTTAATAATCTCATCTTACACTGCCAGCCCAAAACTCTCCAGCTTCATTTTCTTTCACCAGCTTTGAGTAAACATAGATTTGCTGCCCTTTTTTAACATTAATGAATCTACAGTCTGGGGCATTGTAATCTTCTTGAGCACTAGCCAGAGAAATAGTATCTGGAAGAAAAGAAAATTGAATTTACTACATTTTATAAGCATGTTAAAAAAAAACACCTAGAAAATCAGAGTGACTCACACATCCCAGTTTGCAACTGGGTTCAACTCACAAAGAGTAAGTGAACCAAAATATTAGTGCTGCAACAAAATCTTAGAAAAGTGAATTCTCCATAGTCAGACCCCAAGAGCACAGACCAGGATGTGCAATGCTGATAACACAGACATTGAAGAAAATTCACTTGGAAGTACAATTCGATTTTGTGCTGTTGGTGGATATATTGGATATATATATATAATATATATAATATATATATTATATAATTATAAATATATTATATAATATATAATATATATTATATATATTATAATATAAAGATAATGAAAAGCATAAAAAAAGAAAAATTCCTTACAGACACACTCGTCATCTGCACACAGCTTCTTGGAAGCAAGTCTGTCCATAAATACTCCATGCACAGCACATATAGCCACAAGACCCAGAAGGAGAAGTAATATTATTCTTGCCATCTTCCTTTCTTTCTGTTTTGACTGACCTCTACGACTGGAAGTGGGGACTGACTTCAGTGGTTCCTGTCTTTTATGTGAAAACCAGACAAATACCAGGCAAAATATCCCTGTCCAATAGGAAGGGTCCACCCGTCCCCGCCCCCCCCCCCACTCCTCCACCCTGTTTTCATAACAGGCTACTGGACTCCAGCGGCTATTCAGCATTTGATATTCCAAAGAGAGCCAAATTCCATATCATTTTCACACACAAATGATATCCAGAATTGTGCCCTATTGTTAAAGCAACATTAGTTGTGATTTATTGCATCAATCAACAGGACATTGGTGAAAGGACCATGAGAATTTTAAACTAGTTTTTTAAAAATTATTTTTTAGGTCAGCCCTCATAATTTTTCAGTTTATGAGCAAAGATGTGCTATAGAAATCTGTTGAAAATGTGAGAGCTATATCTTTTTTTTTTACATCTTTATTTTATTTTTATGTGGTGCTGAGGATTGAACCCAGCGCCCCACACATGCCAGGTGAGTGCGCTACCGCTTGAGCCACATCCCCAGCCCGAGAGCTATATCTTTACTACAAATATATTTTTTTTAAGTTTTCTTTTTAGTTGTTGATGGACCTTTATTTTATTTGGGGGTTGGGAGGGGGGGTACTGGAGATTGAACTCAGGGGCACTTGACTACTCAGACACATCCCCAGCCTTATTTTTTGTATTTTATTTAGAGACAGGGTCTCACTAAGTTGCTTAGTGCCTCGCTTTTGCTGAGACTGGCTTTGAACTTGCAATCCTCCTGCTTCCACCTCCCGAGCTGCTGGAATTACAGGCATGCACCTCTGAGCCCTGCAGTCCTTCATTTTATTTATATGTGGTGCTGAGAATCAAACTCAGTGCCTCACACATACTAGGGAAGTGCTCTACCACTAAATTGCAGTCCCAGCCTCTAATACAAATAATTTTGATTCAAGCAAATCCAATAATAAAAATCTGAATTTATATAACAAGTACAGGATTCTTACATTTACAAATCCTTTCTGATAAGATTCTTAGAAGTCATGTTATTTCTGGGCCAGACATACATTATAACATACACCCAGACCCTACCAATAGGGAAACGAAGAGATATGTGAGTTGGGGGAAATGGGGTCATACTTTCTTCTCTGTATGTTAGTTTTCTATTACCTGAGATAATCACAAATACCTGAGATAATCAATTTATAAGGCAATGAAGTTTATTTTGGCTTTCAGTTGGGGAGGTTTCAGTTTAAGATCAGTTGGTCCCATTGCTTTGGACCTGTGGCAAGGCAGCACACCATGGCAGAGAAAAACTGCTCACCTCATGGTCAGAAAGCAGAAGAGGAAGAAGAAAAGGGCAGGGACGCACAGTGTCTTTCAAGGGGAGACCCCCAATAACTATTCCTCAGCCTGTCCTTGTGTTTCATAATCCTAACCTTATTGAGAGAGATTATCTATCTTTGAATGCATCTATATAATTATGTTAAAAACCATGAATTTACAGTGGAGACTCAAGTTATGATTCAATAGCTCTGAGTTTATCTAGCTTTACTCAGTTCCTTAGTATAATCATCTTCACCAGTTCCATTAACCTCAGTGTATTAACTTTTTGCTCAAAGTTCTCATCAGTTACCAAATTCTAGACAGGAAGGCTTCAAGAGGGTGGAAGGGGAAAAGAAAATTCCATCAAACTAGGATCTTCTGGCCTTTCTTTCTTACCCATCTTTGGGAATGCATTCCAAATAATGATCGGAGGGAGAAGATGTTATATGATATAATGGGTTTCAATTTTGGCTGTGTATTAGAATCATCTGGGAGACATTTTCAACTACCCTTGCTCAATGTATATCCCAGATAATTAATCAAAATCTCTAGGAGTGAAACTCAGTCCAATATTTTTTAAATTCCTGGGGTGATTACAGTGTGAGCCAAGGTTAAGAACTAACAAAGCAGATTACTTTTATGAAGGAGGTTATAATAATTAGGTCATTTACTCAAATAATATTTTTCAAAGGTAGTACATTGATGAATAGGATATGGTATAAACAAGAAATTTGTAAGAAGCATACATCTCCATTTTAAACTTAAAGGCTTATAGAATCTTCTGTTTGAATATTTAACAAGCATTTTATTTCTTGAAAATGTATCCAGTGAATACTAATGAAGACTGTGAAGCCCTGGCTAAAATTTTTTACTGTATTTGGAGCAGTATTTCTCAAGCTTTAATGTGCATATATGAATCACTTGAGACTCTTGCTAAGGTTTCATTGAGTTGGAGAAGTCTATTGCAAAGGTTTAGATTCAGATTTAACATGTTTGGGGTGAGGTCTGAGATTTTATTTTTATGAGTAAAGGTCTGAGGAGCATACTGGTGACAAATGGCAGGTCCCCAGAGTCTCTGTCATAATAATTTGTTTAGTGAGTTTTAATTTACTAAAATCTAGGGATTTTCCCTAGCAGGGGAGATTGTATCTGTGTATGTATACATACTTCAGCATACAATTTCAGAGAGATCATGCATTCATAAATATTGCTTGAATGTTTATTTTTTATGTTCCAAGTTTTTCTGGGTACTAGAGTGATGAACAAGAGAAACATGTTCTTGCCTCAGGACTTTCATGGTAGTCTGAGACAAATCACCAAGTAAATAAACCAAGCTACCAGTTAATACATGCTTTTGGACAGTGTACCACAGTTTGGTGATACTGGCATTGGGTTGGAGGAACATACAGAATGGTTTTTTTAAATGTCTATCTAGGGAGGCGTCTTGATCAGAAACCTGAATGCTAGTATCTGGAGAAAAAAAACATCCCAGGCAATAAGCTTAGATATCCTGAAGCACAGATGAGTTTAATGTTATCAAAAAAGAGTCATCTGTGAGAAGAAACAGCAAGTGAGAGAGAGAGATGGGAGATGAAACCTGAAAGGTAGAGATCCTACAGGGTTTGGAGGCCACAGCAAGGAGGCTGCTTCTACCCTCTCCACTCTCCTGCCTATCCTTAGACCCTACAGGAGTCTCTATTTTAATAATTCTCCAGATGGGATATCTATTTGGAAACTGAAGGAAAAAGATGTCATTGGAAGATTAAAGGTGCCCAGAGTACATCTGAAAATACAGAGGAAGGAGGTGAGCAAGCTCCAGACAGACTCTTACTGAAACTCCAGTGACCACAGTTCCTTGAGACAGCTGCTAGGCACAACTGCTTGCTGTGTTATTGAAAGTTCAAATTTCTATTTGCAAGCAAATTTTTACCTGACAGCCTCTAGTCTCCATCCTGCCTCTGTCTACTGCAGATGCCTTCTAGGCCCTCCCAGGATGAGCCTAAAAGGCTTGGCATTTCTTTTATTTCTTCACTCTCAAAAGACCAATAAAAATTTCACATTTAGTCACCTGGAATCCCAGAGGCTTAGGAGGTTGAAGAAGGAGGATTTCAAGTTTTAGGCTAACCTCAACAATTTAGCCAGAATCTGTCCCAACAAATAAAAAGGGCTTGGCACGTAGCTCAGTAAAGTACCCCTGGGTTGAACCTAGTACCAAAACAAAGAAAAAACAAACAAACAAACAAAACCAAACAAACGAAACCCACTTCATGTTAGCATTAACCCATTTGTTAGGCTGTGATAGCTTGAATGCGGCTTTGTCATTTTATTCTGCTTTGGGGGCCTGTACATGGTGTAGCAATCCGTTTATGCAGTTCCATTTCTTAAGAGTGTCTCTTAACAGCAATTGTCTTTTAACTCTCCCATGTTGAGGATTGGTTTGAGATTGTAACAGTTTGTAAAACAGCTGCCTGATCAGGAATAAGATTTAATTGATGTTTCTATCTTCCCAAAGATACTTTTTAGGCCCCTAGATTATAGGAAGGAAAAATGCACCAACATTCTGTTTTCAAAAATGATTTCTAATTCATCCTTTCCTTGGCACAAAGCAAGAAATAGAAGATTTAAAACCCCAATTCTAACTTGACAGCATGAGATAGCTTTTCTTCACTGTGACCATATACCTGACAAGAACAACTTAGAGGAGGAAGTTTGTTTTGGCTCATGGTTTCAGACATCTCAGTCCATTGGTCAACTGACTCCATTGGTCTGGGCCAAAGGTGAGGTGGAACATTGTGGTGGAAGGGTGTAGCAGAGGAAAGCAGCAAGGAAGGGGAGGGGAAGGAAAAGGAGAAAGGGGGAAGAGAGGAAAGGAAAGCGAAAGGGTGGGGAAGCATAAACCCTTCCAGGGCAAGTCCCCAGTGACCCACCTCCTCCAGCCATGCTCCATCTGCTTACAATTACTGCCCAGTAGTCCTTTCAAATTGTTACTCTATTAAATGAATTTATTCATGAATGGGCTTATATCCCTCACGATCCAATAATTCCCTAAATGTTCCACCTCTGAACCTTGTTGCATTAGGAACCATGCTTTCAACAAACTTTTAGGGGGCCATTTTAGATCCAAACCATAACAGACAGTGATGAGTGGAAATAGCGCTGGACTACAATTGCTCTGTGTGATCTTGAGCAAGGTGGTTAATAAAGGAAGGTTACTTTGGCTATTGTGTGCCTGGGCTTCCTTGTCCATAATGAAGGTATTAAATAAAACAAGCTTCCATAACAGGGCCAAGTGTATAAAAGATCCTCCTCAAGAAATAATACAAACACACACACACACACACACACACACACACACACACCCAAACCCTTTCATATACAAACAATAAAATTTTATCACATACACATACAAATATCCTAAACAATAAAACCTTTTTATTATATTTTGCTTTACTAAGTATCCTTTGGAAAAGGATATAATCCTTTGGATTTTACTACAATTATTTAGTAATATGAATTCTTGTCCCTCATTCTGTGAGTTGACCATACCTGGGGGTGAGGGGTGATGAGTTCTGCTCCGGAATCTCATCATCAACCAAGTCAGAGAGAGCATCCTGACTGAGATCTCTATTCAAGAAACAATGGATAAGGACAGAGATCCACTTTTACAAAACCTTGTTGTCTTTGTATCCTAATGCTAGAAAAACCTTTGGGGGCTTCGGCTTTCTTTAAATCACTGATATATTTCTAGTGCCTGGAACAGTATCTGGCACATAACAGGTACTCAGTAAATATTTGTTGAATAGATGGAGTTCTGTACTGGTGCTTTAAATTTGGTGACTTCTAGTAGTGTCCCTCTCCATGGGAAAGAAGTCCAGAAGCAGGCAAGTGGGAGTAACATAAACTTAACTTTACATGTCTCTATGATCCATGAGCATTTTGATACTAAATTTTGGAAGTCTTAGAGGAGGTTGCTGTAGTTTGGATCTTGAAAATCCCTCAAAATATGTTATAGGATTATCCTCAGGGTGGCTCTATTGAAAGGTGGTAAAACCTTTGAGGGGTTGGGCCTAGGGGGATGGACTCAAGAGACATGGTAACTACATGCAACATGATCCTGGATAGGCTTCTTGGATGTTATTGGGTTATCAGCAAAATTTGGATTGGATGACAATAAGGAATTGATGTTGCTTTGATTTTGATGTTTATATTGTAGTTATGTGGGACAGTGATCTTTTACTTAGGAAATACATTGAAGTATTAAGAGGTAATTGGGAGTCAGGTAACTTTAGTCTCAAATGGTTTAGAAACGTTAACAATTGGATAATCTTGAAGTGTTTATGGGAGTTCTATATTCTATTTTTGTTAATTTTCACATATTTGGAAATTCTATCAAAATTTTAAAAATTAAAATGTATGTTAGCATCATTCTTCTGATCAAGATCTAGCACAACATACAGCCACATACATCTGTAGGTAAATCAACTGGAAAGAATACAATGGCCAATCCATTGATGGAACAAAATGCTGATACACGCAACAATACAGATCCATCTTAAAAGCATTCTGAACAGGGCAGACTATGGGGACAGAAAGTTGATAAGCGGTTGCTTAGGGCTGAATGTGGGAAGAATTGACTCTAAAGGAGCACAAGGAAACATCATTGGATGATGAAATGCTCTGCCTCTTGATTACTACATGACTATATATAATTGCCAAAAGTAGTTAAATGGAACATTAAAATGGGTAATTTTTACTGTATATTAATTGTAATTCAATTTTACAATCATCTCCCAATTTCATTAAAATATAAATGATTCCTTAAAAAGCCTATACAATCCTCTTATATAATCCTCTCCCCTCCTTTCTCGTTATCACACCACCCTAGCAACCCTGGCGTTTCTACTTGCTCTGATAAATCAACTTAAAGAATGGCCCACAGCTTTGAATCAGGCTATGAAATATTTTCTATTTTGAAACAAACATGGTGATGAGAGTAAGAACATTTAATAACAAAATTGCCATAACATCCAAGAGCATGGTCCTATTTCTAGTAATCACTGTTGATGTATCTTACCAAAGTACATGAGCTTGACAACTGGGTTAAGAAAATCATTCAGCAGAATCCAACCCTGAATGTGGCAATTTAAGGAATAAAAAATGATTTTGCCTCTTAATGAAAGTGGCCTTTCCACAAGTATATAATACAAATTCTAAGTGATAAGGGAAAGTCATATTCAAGGAAATACTAAAGCAAGAACACCAAAAAAAAAAAAAAAATAGCTTAACATGTTATACTAAGTTGTCTACTTCTAAAGATACCCAAGATTTCAAACAGGGGTATCAATATCAAATGAAAAAAATTGGTATTTAAGCATTACAGAGGTAGAAAAGATTAACGCTAGCAACTCTTTGTCAATCAGCCTATCTTGTACTAAAGATTATAATCACAAAATCTTCCCCTGGAGATCCCCGAATAATGAGACTAGATTTTAACTAAGCAATAATCCTTAGAAATAGTCCTGCTCCCAAACCAAATGCCGAATGTTCTCTTTGATATAGGAGGCTGATTCATAATGGGATAGGGAGGGGAAGCATGGGAGGAATAGACGAACTCTAGATAGGGCAGGGGGGTTGGAGGGGAAGGGAGGGGGCATGGAATTATTATCCAAAGTACATGTATGAAGACACAAATTGATGTGAATATACTGTGTATACAAACATAGATATGAAAAATTGTGCTCTAGATGTGCGATAAAAATTGTAATGCATTCTGTTGTGATGTATAAATTAAAAATTAAAAAAAGAAATAGTCCTGCCCCAAGAGGGAAGAGGGAAAAAAATGCAAAATTTGAAGACAGCAGTCCCTTTTCTTCTGTTTTCCTAGACAACAGTAAGCTCAGTTACTCACAAATGGCCTTTATCCAATTAAATACTGCATGACAAGATTTGTGAAATCCCTACTATCTGCAAATTTAGACACTGCTCAGGTCTCATTTTCTTGTAATACCCAGATGTTCATTTTAACTATCAAGATAAGTCATTTACTAGCTGCTATTCACTAATTCTGTTTACCTTTTGTTAAAATGATTCAATGTTGCTGTATCATTAGCTGTTCCAAAATAACAACAGAAAAACATATCAATACAGAGTTTTCTATGATTTAAAATGTGTTCTAAACTAGAATAAGCATCTGATGACAGGGTAATGGGCCAATAAATGAAGCATTATATATACAGAATACAAAGAGAAGTTTATTGTACAAAATTAAGGCCTTCACATTTCATAGTTCACTCAGGCTAAAGAAAGAATGGTTGAATTTTTAAGTCTTTCATAAAAATTTCACTTTCACTTCTCCCCAACCTCCAACCATTAAAATGACCTGGCCAAATGTTATCAAAACAAACACCATAAATAATACCAAGTCCATTAAAGATGACTATCCCAAATGTTATTTCTTGGCATAGGTGATCTTCATAGCATGGGATGGTGTGATCTTAAACCCTTGTAAAGCATCCCTGGCAGCTCCAGCCTGTCCGTCATTTTCAAATTCAACAAAAGCAATGTCATGCCTCCCAGGTACCAGACGCACTTCCTTAAAACCAGGGAACCTAAGAAGAATAAAAACAACTCATATATGTATGCAAATACATAAATATCTGCTTTCTGTTTTAAATGTAGATAATTTGCTGACATTGGAGAATCCTGAGTAGGATGGAAGAGCATAAGATATAACTAAATGCCATACTCAACGGTAGAGTGCCTTGCAAATACTAAACTCTGGGTCTAGTCCCTAGTACCACAAAAACAGAAAAATTACGAACTGAAAAAAACTATGCTAATTTTATTTCCACCACTGTATCAAAGCTGTACTCCCTGTTTTACTCATTTAATCAGAACTAATAATTCAAACATTAGATGAAATTTAGATTTTTATTTGCTAAATATGTAGATTGGCTTCAATCTGTGATTAATTCTAGACCAAATTAAATGAACCTGTAAGGAACTGCTGCTGTGGGATGACAAATGGATGCCACTCATGGAAGTGCTATTTGTCTTGTCAGGAGGCTTGTTTATGAGAAAACTTACTGATTAAATAGCATGGACAACATCATCTCATTAGTCTCTTCTGGTAAATTATTAAGGAACAAAATATAGTTTGGAGGGTAATCAGGGACCTATTTAAGAAAGAAAGAAAGAAAGAAAAAAAGAAACAAAAGTTAGCTTGTAAGTATACACAGCACTGTAAGCCATTTGGTTCTCACAGGAAAACCTAAACTTCAGAGGGCTATACACTAGTATAGGCTTGTGAAATCTTACGACACCAAACAATGAAGCCAAAAAGCAATGGCACTGGAGAAATATTTATTTCTCCAAACAGCAACTTAAAGACACAAACATTCAAATTAAGACATCCCAAGTTTGGAACAATGCAATCTTATTACAGGTTTTAAGTACTTAATAGTAATTAAGGCAATATTTATGATTTAAGCATCTGGAGGTCAATTATATTTGGAGAATTTTGTCACCTAGAGTACGTAATTGAAATATACTAATAAAACCAAAAAAGGCTTCCTCTTAAATGTATTTAAAATGTTTTAAGAAATGAGTTTCTTAAAATAGCATGCAACTTAACATATGTCTTATAGGTGAAATAATTTTGGTTTTGGACATGCAAATTATTGTTATGATTTTTAAGATTTTGTTTTAAAGAAAGCATCACATGGAAAAAATATTACCTGAGGATTTGGTGTTGAATTTCCTTGGGGATTAGCTGAATTTAGTATTCCCTAAACAAAAGAAATAGGGGTACAGGTAAGCTTTTCAATTTCTTTAAAAAGGCAAAAGGCATTTATAACATAAAAATAACATTAATTTTTAAAGGTATGTTATTCCATTTGATTTTATTTTAAGAACCTACATTTTTATTCTGATTCAAATATTCATGTATTTAATTCAGCCATTACTTTTGAAAAGTCTAACCCTAAATTTCAAGGACCATATCATAAAATTTAACTTCTAATCTTTTAAATTATGGAGAAATACATAACAGAGGGAAAAAATGAGGACTGGTCTTACTTAAAAATAGATAAATAAACCCAACTCTATATAAGCATTATACTTAGTGAAACTGATTTCTAACCACTTTCAATCCAGAAGTAACTACCTTTTGGATAGTAATTTGCTTTTATCTGGTATTTCAAATTAGATTTTGTATTCCTGAAATATTCAAAGAAAGCTTTGAGAGGAGTACTCATGATTAAAGATAATATCTGCAGTACTATTTACAGGCAACAGAACTTGAGGAGTAAACCAAGAGGTATTAATGTGTTTTGAAGAAAGATGAAATTAAATTTCATGCAAAGAATAAAACAATTTTTAAAATCTCTATATGAAAAGACTTATATTTTAATTTACTGCTAAAATATAAACATTGGAATTTTAGAACTCAGTTCACTTTAACTTCTTAAAATTCCACTTTTTAAACACACATATATACAATAAATACATGCCTCAAAGATCCTCCTGTCTATGACAAGAATTCATCAAGTTTCCTCCCACCTCCCAGGTTGTGGGGGGGTGGGGCACGTGGGCTACTGCCGGTTTTTATCCCAGGGGCGCTTTACTACTGAGCTATATCCTCAACCCTTTAAAAAAAAAATTTTTTTTTTAAGGCAGGGTCTCACTGAGTTGCTTAGGACCTTGCTAAATTGCTGAGGCTGGTCTCTAATTTGCGATCCTCCTGCCTTGACCTCCCAAGTCACTGGAATTATAGCTGTGCACCACCAGGCCTGACTTTTTCTATGAAGTTCTTAACATCAAAAAAATATGAACTTTTATTCTGTCTTACCTGACCAGGCTTTTTGTTTGCAGTTGCTGCAGCCTGTTCCACAGTTTTGGCTTTTTTCTTTTCTTTTTTCTTTTCTTTATCAGCAAAAGTGCCTCGCATTTTAGATATTATATCAGAATCTGTTTTTGCATACTGGATTCGCTGTTTTAATTGTATGAAAACAGATTACATCTCATTATGCTGAAGGCTACTTACACTAGTCATTAATGATTCAAATTCCATTACACAAATACACTATAAGAGAATCTTACACACATCCCTAAGGAAATCATCAAAATACACTGAGTGCCAAATGAAAATACAGTGTGGTCTACGATTTACAAGTAAAATAAAGATTCAACTGTGTATACTCAAAGAAAAATTATACATTTTCAAATGGGAAAAACCAGACTTTGTAATATCTGTATTTCTGCTTCTCTCCATCTGGTAAGAGAAAACTGCATTAGAAACTTGCCTACCTCTTACCAGCCACTCTCAGTAGAAGGGTCCACACGTACCAAACCAGCCTTGGAATGTATCATCTAGAATGTGTTAGTTTTAATGGTTCAAGTATTAAAAACTGGGAATGGGGCTGGGGATGTGGCTCAAACCGTAGCGCGCTCGCCTGGCATGCGTGCGGCCGGGGTTCGATCCTCAGCACCACATACAAAAAAGATGTTGTGTTCACCAATAACTAAAAAAAATAAATATTAATATTCTCTCTCTTTAAAAAAAAAAAACTTTAGAAAAAAAAAAAAACTGGGAATGACTTCCCTTTGAATGTGGAGTTCCCCTGCAAATTCCTAACCCCCATATTGGGACTTGAACCCAGGGGCACTCTACCACTAAGCTACATCTCTAGCCCTTTTTTATTTTGAGACAGGGTTGCTAAATTGCTTAAGTTGGCCTTGAGCTTGTGATCTCAGCCTTCTGAGTGGCTGGTATGCACTACCAAGCCCAGCTGAATCTATCATTTTTTTTTTTTTAAATGAAATGACTTTAACAGCAGCATCAACTTAGATTTAAAAGTTTTTTTAAAGGGAACAAAAGGATAGCATTACAGCTACTAATGCTAGGCCACTTGCTTCATTCTTACCATGTCAGAGCCAGCAGGAACCAAAGTGCCTTTGAGGACACAGAAGCACTCAAAACCACTAGTCTAAGATGGCATTTCAACTACAGTGTGGAATTTAATTGCCTGGAAAAACTGCAGTAAGTTTGAGTGAGTCCAGAGATTTTGTACTTTTAATAAGCACAAGAGGATGGCGATGCTACAACTTTTTTAGCGTGGCCCTGGCCTAAAGCATCACCACCCAGCTAATTCAACATCAATAAACTATCCAAAATTTCTTACAGTGAATTAAACTGTTATATGGGGTACAATTATCTACAAACTCCAAATTCCATTTGAAGTAAACACTTCTACTCTGGAGCTGAAAGAGCAACCACCTCTCTGATCACATCAAAAACAATAGTCCTACAATTAGCATCTAAAATTGCCTTGTATACAAGAATTTGATCTTGGTCTGAAAAGAAAAAATACCACGTAAAATGATCTGGATTAGAAGGCAGGAAACTTGTCAAAACCAAGAGCAATTCTTTCTTTTCCTTTATTTCAACTGGAGATGAATGTGGTAGAGAAACAAGGGGAAAGATGGCCTAGCACTACACTTCAGAACCCCAGGCCTTTTCTGCACGGGCTAGGCCGCTGAACTTCTTTAGCTCTAGGTGTACTTATTCCTGTAAGCAGCTCTGCTAGTCTTGCCATCATGATCTAATCAAAGCAGACAAGCTGACAGTTCACACTAAATTCTAACTTGATTCCAAGTATATTCTCCCAACTCGCTAGGTCTTCAACTTGTCTCTGACCTAAACAGACCTTAGGTGACCTGATTTCTCCTTATGATACTGTCACCTGTGAAAATATATGATCTCAGCAACAGTTCTTAACTAGCTGGTCTAAGCCAGTGGTTTTCAACTAAAGGCAATTTTGCTTCCTGGAGACACTGCACTCTCAGGAGACACTGCTGGCTGACATGCTCCTGGCATCTAGTGGGCAGAGGCCAGGAACGCTACTAAACACCCTACAATGAACAAAAAGGCCCCTTACAAAGAAGTATTATTTGGTTCAAAACATCAAAAATGTTAGCATTTAGAAACCCTGACCTAAACTAAATATCAGAAAAGATAAAAATTCATTTGTAACTTACAGATTGAGAAGGCCAAGATATACATTTATGCTAAAGGTTTCATGACAGACAAAAATGATTCTACTTTACTGAGGTATTTTTGGAATTAAGTAAATAAATGTTCTCGAATCACAAAAAATAATTTTGTTCAGAATTACAAATGAAAGCAAATTTTCTTTCTCTTTTAGTATATTGAGGTTAAAACAGAAGAGCAACTAAAAGCAGTTAAAGAAACATAAATGAGAAAGTTCAAAGAATTTCATTCCTCCTCTTCTAGAAATATGGCAGACCTGCTACTTTCCTGAAGGCAGAAAAAGGACCTCCAAAATGCCTTCATATAAAATCAGACAGACAGACATTTTCCACTGATATTAAATAATGAGTTGGCAATATGAGGCTGGTGCCAAATACAGCAAATGATTTCCACCTTTCCTATATCTGAGTAAACAGGAACACTCAAAACTGTCATCTCCACTCAGCCACTCAGGGAAAAGCCTAAAACTCAATCTTATGTGCCTACCAACTGAGAACTCAATTATGCTATTTCTTCATATTAGTAAGAAAGTTCAGCTGGTTTCAGAAAATGACAATTTACTCTAACTCAGGGAACAGCATGATGTAGAACAGGGTCCTTAAACTAAGGGTCCACAGCTAACACTACCTGATTTTATAAATTATGTCTGTCTTGCTACAACACAGCCATACCCATTCATTTTCATCTCATCTACTGCTGCTTTTCTTGTTATGTTGGCAGAATTCCATGAGTAGCTGCAACAAAGATCACCTGGCTAGCAAAATCCATAATATTTACTATCTGACCCTTTACAGAAAGTTTAACTCCTAACATAAGAAAAAAGAAAATCACAAGACTAGGTGTCAGGAGATGTTTTTAAGTTCTGATGCTGCCCCTGGTTATATTAATATAACCTGGATGATCAAATAATATTTCTGTGCCTGATTCTTCATCTGTGAAATGAAGGGATGATACCAGTGGACTACACAATAGTCTGTGGGCCAAATCCAGCCATTCTGTTTTGATATGGCTTGTTTTGTAACTTAAGAATTTTTTAAATACAATTTTAAAGGGCAGGTAAAAAAAAACATACACAAAAGAACAGGAAACAGAAATTGTATGTGACCCACAGAGTCAAAAGTAGTCCTGTTAGAGCATTTGTTAATACCTGTTTAGAGTAAAGGAAATCCAACCTGCCTATACATTAAAACTGACCATAGGCACAGAATCTATCAGTGGCAGAACCAGAATGAGGACCCAGACCCTCTGAACCCTGGGCCTTGATTCTCTCTCCAAGACCCCTCCACACCACATTCTAATTCCAGAGGAAAATCAGTTTGTAATCAATATCTAAGGTAGCATACTTGCTCACATTTGTAAGACCCTCGCTTTTTACTGTTTTACACAGTCCACTACCACCTCTGACCTGAACAAGAGTTTACTGATTGAGTTCCCTGCTCTCCGTCTGGCCCTACAACAATCCAATGTTCAACCATCAGCTAGATGTGAATCTCACTGTCACTCCTGAGTTTAAAGCACTTCATGCATGGCTATTTCATTTCCACTTATGTGACTCATAAAACTTGTCAGTTTAAAATCTATGACTTTTCCTTAAGGTACTGCCCTTTCTATACTGCATAGCTTCTGATATGCAGTATTTCCCCACAGTATTTGCTGAAACTTCAGTCTGGATTTCCTTTTTCACCCACAATTTTTTGTTTTGTGTTGTTTTTACAAGTTTAAAAGAGAGATTTCTTCTTAAATCTTCTGGGTTATTATTAATTATAGGTTTCATAAGGTAAGAATATTACCTGTATAGTCATTTTTTAAAATGCTGTATGTCTCAATGTACTTTGGTTCTACCCATTTAAACTGGGATAAATTAGGAGTATATGACTCTACTAGTATATTTCTATAAAAATAACATAAAGCAAACCTAAATCCCCTCTAAAATGCATAATTAAAAGCAGAAAGCAATAGCCACAGTTTCAAGTTGACATTCACAAGTCTACTGTACCACTAACAGTGATTAAAGTTGAAATAATAAGATTATCTCACCATTGGTTTACCATAAAATGGAAATCCTTGTAACTGTCTCAAAGCATTTGTGGAAGAGCCTAGTTCCTTAAAAATAACAAAGGCTTGCCCTCTCATCTTCATCGTCTTTAAAGCCACTATATCTACCACATGCCCAAACTGAGAAAAAAGGGCATATAGGGATCTCTTCAATTCTGTTCAAATAGAAGGAAAAACAAGTCATTTGTGAATGAAACAATGACAAAATTCTTCATAAAATGGCACTGTATTGAGTGCCCCACTATTCATTTATTTAGTTCTACAGTTATTTTAATAAAAACACATCATATTATTCCCAATATTGAGACCATAATGAGTAAAACCAAATCTCACACATTTGTCAGGCTCTACCTATTTCTATTTTAAAAAAGTTTTAAATGCCTTACATAAAATAGAATAAACTATTATTTCAGGCACTAAAAAAAATGACTAGATGAGAAGTTTTGGAGCTGTATAATTCTTAATACAGTAGTGAATAAACACATTTGAGCAGGGAGTGGTGTTGAGGACTGAACCCAGGGCACTCTATCACTGAGCTACATCATAAGACCTCTTTAATTTTTGAGACCAGGTCTCACTAAGTTGCCAAGGCTGGTCTTGAATTTGAGATTCTCCTGTTTCAGCCTCCCTAGTCATGGAGATTATAGGTATGTGTCATTGTACTTGGCAATAAATACATTTTAGTTTTATTTTTGTTTTTGATGGGGAGGATAGGATACTGGGAATTTTGAGGCAGGGTCTCACCAAGTTGCTTAAGACCTCGCTAAATTGCTGAAGCTTGCCTCAAACTTGCAGTCCTGCCTCAGCCTCCCTAGTTGCTGTAATTCCATGCACGCACCATTGTGCCCAACTAACACATTTTTAGTTGTGAACAAATATTTTAAAAAGCACATACCTTCTTTTTTAATTTTGTCATTCATATTGTTGATATAAATTGTATGATTTGGTCTGATATCCATGTTTAGGTCAGATTCTTCAAGTAGCCTAAAGAGACAATAAATAATCTGTTATTAACAAGAATGAGATCATATTGGAATGCAGCAAAAGGCCATAACACAAAGGTTATTAATCTTTCAATTCTCCTTCAATCTCAAATGTCAGAAACTATCAGTTGGCAGTAGACTTTACTTCCTCCCTGGTATTTGCTAGTACTCTTTTATAGGCAAAACAATAGTGCTCAGGCTCAAAACTTGGTAGAACAAGCTAGATGTGGTAGCACACATGCCCGCAATTCTAGCTATTCCAGACACTGAGACAAAGAGGATCACAAGTTCCAAATCAGCTTCAGCAACTTTCCCTGGGGAATGTTAAGTCAGTGAAACAGCACCCCTGGGTTCAATCTCCAGTAGCACAAAATGAATAAATAAGTTAATTTAAAACTTGGTGGATCAGCAGTACATAGCCATATTTTAATAACCTCATTTTATTCAAAGTAATACTTTCATATTTACCTTCCACTTAGGACAAATGATAGTTTTTTCACCTGCCTGATATAACTTCTTTTTTGATGCTTTAAAAATTTAGATATGAAGAAAAATGACAAAAAGACCAGCAAACATATATCTGGTCTCATCATGACAGATCATTAAATGAAGTTTGCAAAGTCCTTCACAGGTACACCTATATAGAACTTTCATGCCTATTTTAACCTATATACATCATCACCAGGGTTCACTCCAAGGTTACCTCTAACCAATGTGAAGTAATGGAGTTCAGAGAGAAAAGTGTTGCATGATGGTTAAGAGCTCAGATTCTAGTGCCAACCAGATAGGAACTCAAACCTTGTCTATGGTTCTAATTAGCTGTTTCATGGAAGTTAACTTCCTTAATCTCTCGGATCATCATCTGTAAAATGGGAATAGTAAGAGTACCTACCCAATAGAACTCCTGCACTGTCAAAAAGCACCTACTAGCTATTATTATCAGTCACTGAAAGTTAGAGGGACTTGCCCAATGTAACACACCTAATAAGCAGCAGGCCTGAGAATTCAGCCCTTGCCTTCTTTTTTCCCCCCATACTTTTCTTTCACATTCGCCACATTATTTCATGCTCATATTTAATACCTCATATTCCACATAGTTTTTAGCAGAAAACTGTGAACATGTTTTTATTTCCTCAGTGTCCCACATATTCCTTTATCTCACAAATATTACGATGTATATGAAAGTCACATGATGACTTACTAGGGAAGAGTAATACTTATGCAGAAAACAGAATGAAAGATATCGCCTCTCAAAAACTGGGAACCCCGTAACTGAAACTTGGAGAAAGGCTGCTGGTCACGAAGTAGACTACTAGTAGGAAGTTGACCGAAGTCAAAATGAAGGAGGGAGACCAGAGCGGAGGTTCTTGCAGTATCTAGAGGTTGACGGTGGGCTGGATTTGTGAAGGGGCACCCGAAAATGCTACATCCCCCGCCGCCGCAATCCAAGAGAGCTGCTGAAAGTCACCTGAAAGTGCAGTGAACTAAATGCAAACGCCAAGCACGAGCACATTATTATCCTTTACCTCGCAAGAGCAAGCTGCCGGCCTCTCCAAACACCCGCACGTTTGCCAAATGCCCGGGTCCGAAGCCCAAAGGAGCTGCCACAAATTCCAAGCCCCAACCTGTCCCACTAGAGAGGAGGCTCCTAAATTCGGAGGGCCTTGCCACGCCAGCCCGTTAGTCTTGATCTCTTCCTCGCCCCCACGCCCACTCCTTCGCGAACCAGTGGTCAGATGCGTTCCGAACCCACCTTCGTGTCTCGTCTGCTCCGGTTCAAACAGCGAAGAATCGGGCCAGCTTCCGCAGCAACCACAACTGAAAGGTACAAGCCGCTTCTGCCCACCTGAGGCCTAAGAAGCCAAAGCCGGAAACAGAGGCAGGCACCGGAAATAAGGCTACCGCGCTTCTCAATCGAGCGCCGACAGGTCGAGAAGCCGAGCTCCGAGTCGATCGATGCCACCAGATCTCCGGCAGACACGGCTAAGAATCTCTCCGCGCATGCGTATGCCTGGCGAGGTAAAGGAGGAGTGGAGGGAGATGGCGGGAAAGGGCAATGTGGAAGAGAAAGAGATTGTCTGGAAATATAACTGGGGTCCTGGAGCCATACTGTGAGGGAAAAAGGAAGGGAAGTGATTCATTTCCTTTACCAAAACCTTAGAGGTTTTACCCTAGACAGCAGTGCCTTCCATCTTTTCAAATCCTATCTAATTTTGCCGGCGCAATTTCTCATGCAGACTACCCGATCAGGTGGCCCTTCTGTGGGCTCTGTCACACCACGGTTTAACATCGCCTTAGATGCCCCTCCTTCAGGTCTCCTCCCATTCCAGGGACTCTGAGGGAACTCTTCTCTAGCACTGCTACTGGTTTTGAATCTCAGAGGCATTCCAGCTTGAGACCCCAGAGCAAAGAGAATTAGTATATCTGCCCCTTAGGAAATAAGGCGACCATGCCTCAGCTCTGGAGGTACCCAATCACGGTAAGATCAACTGCCTAAACTCACTCAAAATCAAAACCCACTAATTACCTATTAACCCTCCTACTCTCTCCTTTCCCCTACAAAATGCCTAATCTTTCTAGAGTAATTTAAGGAGTTAGTGTTTATGTTATGATGAGTGGTAAGTCCAAACGGTGCATTCATTCATTCCATTCTTTCATACATTCATCATATGTGTGTAAGGCATCACTGGAATATGGGAAGGCTTTTAAGAGCCAAAGGAGTCTGATCATGTGTCCCCCTCTTAATATCTCTGACCTTCACTTTCCTCACCTGTAAAACATCTTATAATGCCTCCTTCTAGTTATTGTGAGGATTAAATGAGCTAACTATAAAGTGATTATCCATTTTCCAGACATAAAATAAATGGTTCATAAATGTTCATAGCTAGCTACTAAATGCTAGCTATGATTTGGACATAGGGACCAAATGAGTTGATTTCACCAGCTAGGATCTTTTATTTTGAAAGATCATCTTAAGATACAACTTGAAAATTGTGTGTGTCTTGAGGGTAAGGAGTTTTGTCTGCTTTGCTCACTCAAGTAATTAGAAAAGTAACTGATAACAAATACATCTTGAATGAATGAAAGATGCTTCATGGAAAATTAGGCAACACTAAAGCAAATGTGATATCATTAAGAGGGACATAGGATAGGAATTAATCTTAAATGATCACAGAAAAGCATTCTTTTATCATAAAAATTAGGAGAAATGTAAGTAATCTTATCTCAAAGACTTATGAGTGTATCCTTAACAAATTACAACAGAAATACTTTCTACATAATAAAGGACAAGCTGCCCTACTCACTAGTAGCAGCATCTGAGCAATGACTTAATTCTGTTTGATACTAATGAGAATGGCTAAAATACATTTCTGGAAATAAACTCTAATTTAACTGTATTATATAAATGGATCCTGCCAGGGGCTGGGATGTAGCTAGGTTCAATCCCCAGAATCATAAATAAATGAATGAATAAACAAATAAGTAAATCCAAGAGTTTATTAACTATGAAAAGAAGATACATATACCCATGCAAAGCCACTCCAGCTTGGAAGAAAACACCACAGGAACCTTAGAGGTCTAAAGATAGACTGGACATTGTGTTCCATTAACAACCAAAGTAATGGCTACTATTCATTACTATGAGAAGGATGCCAACTCACTGGCAGTGGTCTGCATGCTGTTTTCCAGGTACTTCTTTAAAAAAAAAAAAAAAAGTGCATTTTCCTGTCCTTGGGTAGTCATTTGGGTGTTTTGAATAATCTGTTAACAGTCTTCAGTGGTTTCCTGAGTGATTTTGAGAAACCAGTAACTCAAAGCAGGGATGGAAGGAAATGAAGGGAAGAGAGGAGCTTTACTGGTCCTGTGAGAAACCTTCCATCATCGAGTTATGTAATTCTGCAATGTTATGAACATTATAGCATCCAAATTCTGGTCAAATGTACTGTAAAACAATTAGCATTCCTCTATAACCAAATCCTCTACAACATCTGACCTCTTGCAGGAATCAGATGTCAAAAATTCACATTTTTTAAAGTAAAAGAGCAAATGTGTTTTCTTGCTATTCTCAGTTTGGACTCATATTTCAGGTAGACAACATGATTTACCTTCCTGCAAAACAGGCTTTTTATCGAACTAAACCCAGAAGCAGTGCAATAACCACCCTATCCATGTTTCATGTACCTGCTGATGATAAAATTTGCTTATTTTAGGGGCAACAGAAAAATTACTACAACCAGGTGGGAATAAAACTGTGTCAAGACATTTGAATTATAAGGATGATAACTTAGGTGTCTCCAAGTGATTCCAAATACACATACATTTTCCTACCTTATCTGTACATGTTTTATGTTTCTCATTAAATGTTCTCAGTATCTTGCTTCACTAGTTTTGAGAAGGGGCCTTGTATAAATGAAAATGTATCATAAAACCATGGTGGATATATGTGTCTTATTTATGTTAGATAGAGCCACCAAATGTATAGCAATTTGTTTGTATCTTCCTTTTCTCCCCAGGTAGTGATTACATTAAGAAATTTATGTAGAGTGAAATTATTTTCACAAGAAGCATTAAACAATTCTAAACATTATTGCTGAGCACCAAATCAGGTTTGCATTTTCCCAGGTGGGTGAAATTATGTTGGCTAAAACTTCCTAAAAAGCAACTCCCATTTAGAGAGCAAATAATTTTGTGCAATTAATTTCTTTTTATTTTACTTCAATCTTACTGTTTTATTCTTTATGAACACATTATTGTTTTTAGGGACAGTAAAACAGAAACAAAAACAAATGAGTATTACCTCTGATGCATACAATTGTGTTAATGTTAGTAGTAGAATGTCATTCATATATACCAAAATAAACTTTCTTCCCAGAAAAGGTGGAATCTGAGAAAGACTCTGAAAATGTGTTCATTCCACAAAGTTTGAAACAGAAATTTGCCTTTGAGGACCTTATATCCAATCCAAAGACAACTTCTGACCATTTAGTATTGTGAGATATGTAGGTTGTGCTCAGTATAGTATTATCTGCCAATACTGTATTGTTCTCCCTGGAATTCAGCTAAAGTAACATCACATACCTGCCATTCCCTTGGAGACTAGAAAAATAAGATGCCATTCCCAGGAGAGCCGCCTACCAGGCAAGTACAGCAGGTTTTGCTTTTCCTCTGATTCATCACTCTAATTTTCTTTTAATCATAAGCCCTACGGCTATTTGAAAATTCAAATTTTAAAAAAGAAAACCTTTTTTAAACCTTGGGCACCATTTGTGTAATTTCAACCATGACATATTATGTCATGGGTATACTCCAGAAGTTCTAATTCACTGCTTTTCAAATGTTAATGTGCATGTGGTTCACCTAGAGAGTTTGTTAAAATCAAATTTTTATTTATTAGGTCTGGGATAGAGCCTGAGAAGCTGCCTTTATAGCAAGCTCCCAAGTGATGCCAACGCTGTTGGGTACCAAGATCCTAAGCATTTCCTCTTGAAGAATGGTCAGTAGATTATCCCATTGTTTTACAATAGTTAGTTCTAGAAGCACAGAGATACTCTAAGATATGGAACACTATTGTCTTAGCCCATTTTCTATTGCAAATATAAGATTAGGCAGTTTATAAAGAATACAAGTTTATTTGGCTCACTATTCTGTAAGCTGGAAAGTTCAAGAATATGCCACTGGAATCCAGTCAGCATCTGGTGAGAGCTTTCTTGTTGCATCATAGCATGGTGGAAGGCAACACATGGTGAAACACAGGAAGTGTGCTGTAGCTCATGTTTATAACAAAGCCACTACAATGATAACCCATTTAATCCAGATCCTTCATTACCCGATATATGTAGGCCAAACATCCTGGTTCTCAGTGCTGCTTCAATGGGAATTGAGTTTCAACATAGGTTTTAGAAGGAACAAACCTCATCCAAATCATAGCAACAATTTTCTTATACAAACAGATCAACTGTTTATCTCAAAAATGATTATATTTATCTGGCAGTTTCCTTTATTTTAACTGCCTTCTACTGGACATTGGGAAATACATGGTCAGTAGATTATCCTCTTACAGGTAAGAGTAAAAAATTCTGGAATTTTTGTTCCCCTTCAACAAATGATGGTGAGGCCATAGGTCACTTTCTAATTTATGATGTTCATTAAAGCACTGCAAAATATCCCAATTCTTGTCTCCTTTTTTCACCAGGCTTCTGAAAGGCCTTAAAAGCTTTACAACCTTTGAAAATTGGCACTGCCACGTGCCTTCTTTGGCTAATAAAGTGTGAGAAAATTAGGTATGTAGTACTTCCAGGTAGAAACATCAAGAGCTAGTGCACAGTTTGCCAGCAACCCTGTTTCCTATTTTCATGATCTTGGAAACATATCCCAATATAGAACCTCTATCAGACTTAGGTCCTAAGTGATTATAAGGGTTATAGACACCCGCCCCTCGTCCTTTAGGCCCCCAAACACCATGTAACATAAATGATAAATAATTAACTGATATTTGAGAGATACTTGTTAATGCAGCATAGCTTAACCCATCCTGACTTTATACAATAATTAAAACTACCTCTGAGAAATAATTCTTAGAAAGTTCAAATAAAAATTGTATGCAAGCTATTTTACAACTATAGACTGTTTTTAGAATGTAAGAAGTTAAATATCTGAGGTGATGCATATACTTTGAAGGGGAAATCATGGTAATCAGTTTTAATTATATGATCCATTTTGAGCATCCTTTATTAAGTAATTTAATTTTGTATTTATTGAGCAACTACATAGATACTCCTTGACATATGTCCCAATAGACCTATTTTAAGTTGAAAATATTGTAAATGAAAAAATGTGTTTAATACACATGACCTATCAATCATCACAGCTTAGTCTAGCCTGCCTTAACTGGGCTCAAAACTCTTACATTATCCTTTAGTTGGGCAAAGTCATAATGAAGTATTGAGTATCTCATTTAAGTTATTGAATACTATACTGAAAGTGAGAAACAGAATGGGGTGTTGGTACTTTCACAACATCATAAAGTCAAAAAATGTAAAGTTGAATTGTCATATGTGTAGAGCCATCAATATAAAATGACTATACAAGAAAATACATTAGGGCATAGATGAGAAGAAAATCTGGTTGGTGGCATTTTCACGTCTCAGGGATGGGTGTGGAAAAAATAAAGAGATAATGTTTTCACACTCTAATTTTAGATTGGTCAGAATCATCTTGCAACAAAAGACCAGGATATGTGTAAAACATTTCAGGCAAGATTTAACCTGAAGAGACAGGTTGGATTCTTATCACAATGAAACTGAATGAAAAAATTCTGAAACCTCTAGTTTGAATTGCAGATTATGTCCGGACAAGACAACCCTGAAAATTATTTCTGTCTAGGGAATCCAAAACAATTATGTAAATGAGGCTGATATTCCCATTCTATTTTGTTTAAGGTGAATGTGGGGCAGTTTAACTATTATAATATTATAAGTTTCTATAATATTTACTGGCAGAAACATCATCACATGGGTTAATGAGTTTATTAAAATTGATGGTGAAAAAACAAGAGTACGTGTCTTGTTGATATTGGATAGTCTCCCTTAAATCATAGTCTTTTCAGCTTTCATATGAAGCTACATTCTGACCTTTATTGTATCAAATTACTTCAGCTCCTGAAAGATATTAATATAACTTATAATACATTTTGTCATCTCAGTAGAAGATTCTGAATAAGACTGGTCAGTTTAGAAGCATGGAAGAAATTAGTTCCAAGTTATTTCTTTGTGACTGAAATTGCAAATGTCAGATTTCATTTCAAGTGGCCAGAACTGAAAGAGCTCATTTTTCCTTCATTCAACATAGGGTATCCCAGAAGTCTTTGTGCTTTAAGTAGCCCAACTTTGCTATACTGTAACTTTAGGACTTTTTTTTTATTGAGCACCTACAACATAGCAAATCCTATTTTAGCTGATTGAGATAGTATCATAATCAAGATAGACATAATACCTGCTTTCACAGAGCTTCTGATCTCATGGAGATGTCAGAACAATGAGTGAATGTTTGTGAGATGTGAATAACTACTGTAGAGATGTCCTCATTGCTACATTACAAATTATCCCAACATTTGATGGTTTAAAACAATACCTGTTGGGGCTGGGGATGTGGCTCAAGCGGTAGCGCGCTCGCCTGGCATGCGTGTGGCCCGGGTTCGATCCTCAGCACCACATACAAACAAAGATGTTGTGTCCGCCGAGAACTTAAAAATAAATATTAAAAAAAAATCCTCTCTCTCTCTCTCTCTCCCTCCTCTCTCACTCTCTCTAAAAAAAATTAAAAAAATAATAAAAAAAACAATACCTGTTGAATTATGTCTAATGGACACTGAATCAGAAATTCAGGCAGAGTGTGGCTGGGCAGTTCTTCTACTCTTTGGAGTGACTAAAATCACTCAGTGGGACTCAGCTGGTGGATTGGATGACATAGAGGATACAAAGATTCAAAGTTGATGTTAGGAATGGCTGAAAGACTGAGCTCAGATGGGGCTGTCAACTCTAGCATCCATACGTGGTATCTCCAGCCTGGTGGTCTAAGGGTAGTTGAATTTCTTACATAGTGGCCATGTTCCCCCAGATCAAATATCTCAAGAAAATTAAGTGAAAGCTTTGTAACTTTGGGAACCTAATCTAGGATGTCACACAGCAAAACGTTCAGCAAGTTCTTTGGTTACAAGTAAGTTAGGAATCCAGCCTAAATTCAAATTGAGGAAAATCAGACTCCATTTCTAGATATGGGAATGGCAAATTCCCATTGTAGACAGCTCTGGAAAGGGAGATACTTTTTATGGTGGAAGGAGGGAATTCATAAAGTTAAGAAGGAGCAGGTTAGAACAGTAGTAGGAGGAGTTATAGAGTATAAGTACTTCCTGAAAAGGTGCTGAAATGGAAAGGAATTTGCTAAATTTGGGCAAGTGGAAGAAAGAAGGAAGAGGAGAAACTGAAGGTGAAGAAAAAAAAAAAAGACCAATGTACCTGGATCCCAAAGGGTCAGGGAGAATTTGATTTTCTAAAGTGAGATTTCAAAGGTCTGATAGCATCTTGAAAACCATGTTAAGATATTTGAATGTAATACTGAGAGTAATAAAAATCCATTTTTTTTAAGCAGGAGGTAACATGACTTAATATTTTTTATGGGTCTTTCAGAATGGATTGGTGGGGTCAAGTCTAGATTAGTTAGGAAATTGCAGTCCAAGCTAGAGATGAGGGTGACCTGAATTTATGTGACAGCAGAAAAGTAGATATATTAGAGTTCTATTTAGAGCCATAATTGACAATCCCTTTTGGTGGATTGAACATGGAGGGGTGAGGGTTGTGAGGTATATTAGTTTCTGGGGTTCCTGTAACAAATCACCGCAAACTGGGTATTTTAAAAACAATACAAATTTATTCTCTTAACAGTTTTAGAGACCAAGCTTTCAGCAGAGCGATTCTCTCCCCTGCTTCCACCAAAGCCATAGGGGAGAATATGTTCTATGCCTTTCTCTCAGCTTCTTGTAGTTGCTGGTAATCCGACATCCTTTATCTTGTAGATGCATCACTCCAATTTCTGCCTCTGTCATTGTATAGAATTCTCCACCACATAACTGTTTTTGTCTCTCTTCTCCCTTCTTATAAGGACACCAGTTCTATTGGATTAAGGATCTACCCTACTCCAATATAAGCTTATCTTGTTTGCATTTGGAAGATCCTGTTTCCTAATAAGGTCATATTCACAGGTATTTATGAATGTGGGGCACACAATTCAACACACAATATGAGGAAAATACGGGAATAATCAAGAATACTTTCCAGCATACCAGGGCAAATACCTGTAGAAGTAAGGGCAAGCTACAGGAAGCAATCAGGAATCAAGGGTTTCATTTTACTTAGGGTATGTTTCAGCTGACTCTGAGACACCTGGTTAGCGGGGTCAAGCAGGTAGTTGAATTGGGAAGTTTGAAGGTTGCAGAAGGAAAATCTGGCAGATGTTGTGGGTACTGTGCCCTACAGAGTGACAAACAGAGTAACTGATAAAAACAGAGAAAAAATTTCAAGTCCAAGAAACCTAATGTTCAATCTCTCAAGACATGGGAGGAAAAAAAAAACTTGGCCAATGGTGTGCTGGTGAAAGTTGAACAACCAGTTCTCCATGGGTAGAAGAGGAAAGCCCTGATTTGTAGAGTTTGCCAAATCCTGTGGTGTAAATACTCTGATCATGGTCAGCTGACTTGAAAACCTCATGAAAATTTAAATATTGTCTCTTTCAAGTTAGTACAGACTAGCTATAGTGTACCTCTGAAGTCAAGGTCCCATTTCATGGTACTTATTATTTAAGCTAAACAATTAGCTTACCCTCTGTGGGCCTTGACATCTTTATCATAAAATGAGTGGCTGGTCTTACATAACCTAAATCCCAACTGCAAAGCTTTGGTTTTATCCTGATAATAATGTTCTTTGTACAGGATATAAGATTCTTTTTAATTTGATAGTTGAATGTGTACTGTATAGGTAGGTAGTGACATTCCTGTTCATTGACTGTCAGCTCCCAGTTTATAAATTTATATACAAATACTTGAAGGTGGAAGACTGAAAAGGGCTTTCTAATCTTCGGTAGTCTTATCTGTAGGGGTCTTTAGTGAAACGCAATATTTTGCTTTTTCAGCAACACTGCTAGTATTTATCCTCTTTATCAGCAAAAATAATTAGAAAGGTAGATCATTCTAAAAGCTACATTTGACTAATAGCTTTCTGAATAGCCCATTTCATTATCATTCTCAGTTACTTTGTTTATTACTAGACCCTAGTGAATAAAAATCTTTTCTTTTCCACTTTTTAGGTATGAAACTTATACAAGATGCTTGTCTCTCTAAGATTCAGCTTTTTTCTTCTGTAAAATGGAGGAAGTAAAAACAAACTCAGAACTACTCCTAATACACGCAGCCCCATGCAGAGTACAAGGGGAGACTAGTGTCCTACCCCAACCTAGTCCCTGCCCTCTTCTCTATCCCAAACCCCAGGGACTTCACAAGAAAGCATATGGAAAATCCAGTTGGCAAGTCCAAGTTCTATTCATCTTTCCCTCAACTGGTCGCTGCCCTAAGGAGTGACCTACAGGCTACTACTATTCAGTCAAAGCCTGCCCCTAGGAGTGAAGAGCCCAGGAAGGTTCTGAAATAAGACTCAGAATCATTAAGGCAAAGGATTCTGAGGTCACTGGACTCAGAACATATCTAGTAAGAGAAGGGGTGCAGGTCCTGGTGGTTTTTTCTGCTTGACCCTTGGTACTGGGTGGGTCATGGCTGGAGAAGGATTTAAGGTGAACTTCTAACACAGAGCCAGGGTTTCTCCAGCCTTACTTATCTAAGGGTAATACTGTCAAAAATGCCTGGTTTTTATATCAATTTCTGAGATAAATCATAGGAAAGAAACTAGTACATATTTGGCAATAGTAGATGCTAGAAATAGTGGTTTCCATTTCTTCCCTAAATAATATTTGACTAAAAAGAACACATGGATTAAATATATTAAATTATGTATTAAGTATACTATGTAATCAAAAAATATATTAATTAAGATACATTAGATATATGTGAAAATATATAATTAAAAATAAATATATGTGATAAATATAGTCTTTATATTGTGGAAGCCACAGGTATGTATCTTTGTTCTGTGCTCTGGTAGGTGTTACAAGCTTGTTGAAGAAAGAAGACACTTAAAAAGTGTAACTATCCAGAATTTATGAAATTTTCAAAATGATACATGTCTTGGCTCTGTGGAGTACACAGAAGTGGGAGAATTTGAGCTTGGATCCTTAAATAAAGCCACCAAGGCTTTCATCTGAGCTAGCTGTGCATTTCCCAGGTCCACAGCCTCTGGGACAACCTTCCCAGGCATGTCTACTTTTCTGCAAGCTTGAGGACAATTACCTTCTATCACAGCTGTCTGTGTCCTGGCTTCCCCACAAACCTCCTGCTTTAGTATCTGCATTCACCCCAGACTACCTCAAGGCAGCTCCAACCTTGGCAAGCAGTGTAATTCCACTTTCTTCTCAGTCTGAGCAAGGTCCCATGTAAGTCCTTAGAGATGCTGCAACACATTCTTTACACCAGGAGGAACATCCCCTAGCTATTGCCTCATTACAGAGCCCTCTGCAGAGAATACTTATGTCTGCTTCTGATGTTTTTTACAAATTATATTTCTATATTCCAATCTGTTCATATCTTCTCAGACTCTGCATTGTATGATCAATATTAATTCTATTATAAACAACAAAAAACACAAAAAAATAACCTCATGATGGATAAAGATAAGGCAGATGTAGTTTATATTCAAGGGGAAATGAGAAGCTACACCAGAATGTTAGTGCAGAAAAGAAACAAGAAATAAAATAAATATTGGTGACTAACTTCTATTTTTGGTGCTAGAAAAATGAGTCATTGAAGGTTTGTTTTTATTTCTATACTAAACAAAAAGTCAAAGAAGTTACTCAGAGATTTTTAATTAGTTTTTGCTTGCAAGTTGACCATTATAAAGGAAATGATCCATGGACTATCAATGAACCAAAGCAAATACAGTATTTATGAGAGAAAGGAGAAAAGAGGAAGAGAAAAACTGAATGTTCTATGAACAATGAATGTTGGTTGCTTTGGATAAACTGGCTAAAAGATCAACTGAACTATCTAAGCTCAAGCAGGTGGACTGGGCATTAAATATAATACATTTTATTTTGTTTTGGCTAGGGAGAGGGTTCTTGACAATTTAAGTATGACCTAAGTGGTAAGCCCTTTCTCTAGGAAGCCAGTATGCCTTCTTCATTAGTATCTCTATCTTCCTTCAGCCATAAAACTCCACTTTTCTCTTAGAAGTTCTCAAGTGCATTATTTATAAACAATTTAATTCCATTTTTAATATAAAATATTGTGAAAATCAGGCAGAAAAATCACCCTTTAAGTATAATTTTTCTGTCAGGAGATATTTCCTTGCAATCTGTTTTATGTTTATTTTACATAATCACAATTCTAATTTTGTATCTTGTTTTTAACCTTCTGTTATGTTATGTCCCACTGAAGACTTCTCTGCAAAGTTTTTGACTTCATAATTTCCTCACACTTGTAGCATCTCCATGAGGCTCAGGAAGACATTAAAACCTACCCCCACCTTCATCCCCCAAACAACACTTAGTACTTAGAGAATCAGAAGTTTATAAGAAACAAGGAAGGTGTCTTAAGTAGCTTAAAGGTTACTTGTGGAGGTGAAAACTGGCTGGATGCATGGGTCCAGAACTCTAAGCTAAGACCAAGAAGTATAAGTCACAGGGAAGTGACAGAACTCCAGCTTCTAAAGCAGCTTGAGACTTTCCAGGTTGTCTCATGGGTAGTTAAATTTCTGTTACAGGAGGAGATCAAGTGCAATGGGAAGGACCACCTGCTAGAGACATTTCTGTATGGATCTAAGCATGGAATGGGGGGAAGAAATGAAAGCATCTGAGAACCCTGACCTGAGGTATGCCCCCAGTGACCTACCTCCTCCAGCCATACCCTACCTGCCTACAGGTTACCACACAGCAAATCCATTCAAGTGGATGGATGCATTGATCACATAAACCAATCAATTCACCTCTAAACTTTCATGCATTGTTTCATACATGACTTTCAGGGGATACCTCATATCTAAACCATAATACATGTTATTATTATATCTCACAGTTTTGAGCATTGACTGCACTCAGCTAAGTAGTTCTTGCTCAGGATCTCATGTCAGACAGTGGCTAGAATTCTGATTGTCTTGAGAACTTTCTTATTCCTATGTCTGGCATCTAGGCTACCAAACCCAAAATGGCTGCAGGACTGGAGCATCTAGGTATTGAGACATCTCTTTCTATGTCTGTGTGGTATTCCCAGCATGGTGATTTTAAGCAGCATACTTATTACATGGCAACTCAGAGTTAGAGGAAGCATCAGACAGAAATTTTATGGCCTTTCATGATCCAGTCTTGAAAAGCCACATAGGATCTTTTATGGTATCCTTTATCGATTGGGATGGTCACAGAGAACTCCCAAGGTTCAAAGGGAGGTCTCCAATCTTGGTGGGGGAAATGAAAAATTTCTGGAAGTTCATGTGGGACCAGAGATATTCTCATGGCCACTTTTGGAAAATACCATCTGACACATGGGCTTTCTAGAGGAAAATGGTTTTCTCACTCAACTCATGTTGAGTTCTTTGAGCTTGGTCCTTGGCCTTAGGAACATTGAGCTAGCATAATCACAAATCTCCCCAAGGTGCCTCAATCCTTTTCTGCCATGGATGTCTCTGATACAGCGGTCATAACAGAGTTTGCGATCTTTATGTAAGGAGAGAGCAATCCAGAACTGAGAGAAGGGGAAATAAGTAGAACTAAATCAATAGTGACATTTGTGAGTAGTGCAGGAAGCCATGTGTGGGGGGAAGATGCAATTCCCATGGGATTCTCCACTGGGAAACCCGTGGAGAGGGAAATACATCAGGACTCGCTGATTGGCCTTCATCTGCAGACTGGGAAACTATGGATTATATATTTCTACTATCTGCATCAGTGGGGAGCTGTGTTCAGCTGTGAACATAATGAGTCATTGGCAATAGTTGAAATTCACAAAGATTTATTATGTAAAAGCCAACTGAAGATCAACAGTCCAAGGCAGTTGCACAAATGTTTCCATTTTTTTGTGATCTATTTTCTTGCTTTGCTTTTATGCTTTCATTCAAAAGATCACAGCAGTCCAAGGTGGCTGCTGGAATTTCAGCCATATCTCAGGCTACAGGAATGAATGAGCAAGAAAACTTCATCCACTGCCTTTTAAGTAGGTTTCAAGTATATGTGTATCTATATCACTTTGGCCCAAACTCAGTTGCATGGGTTCACTAAGTTACAAATAAGGCTGGGAGATATAGTTTCTTAATGGGAGATGTTATCCAAAGCTTTGGTTTCTAAAGACAAAATGTGAAAGTTAATATTTGAATACAATCTGCATTCTCTGTCATATTTCCTACTTAAGAGATAAAAAAGATACCCACTAAGTAAAGCATAAAGACCTTTCTAGTGATACTTAATTGTATAACATTTCTTTTAATTGACTACAAAAAATAAAGAGATTCATTTCAATATTTTGAAATCAGAAGTAGAAAGTACATTTTGTTGAATCCATTTCTCCACTCTACAAATTGTGTTTTAAACCTCCCCTAATTTCAAATCATATTTCACTCTTTGGGTGTAAACAACTAAAGAAACAGCCATCTCAAGAGATAAGAGAACAGTCTGAAACATCAAAGAGTGGGACTAACTCTCTGAAACACTTAGTGAGCTGGTCCACGTACCGTGTGTTTCTGATACTATGTGATGAAGCTGGAAATTTAGGTCATTGTCAATGTTAAAATATTTGTTTAGTGTTATACATGAATGCACATGACTGAAAATGCTATGACATATTCTTCTAGATTTTTCCACCTGCAAACATCTTACCCTTAGAGGCCCAGCAGCAGTTTCATTTCTTTTCTGAAGCTTCCCCGACCCCCAGCACCTATGTTCTGCCATCACTCTCTTCTCTGTACTTAGGGACTGTTTGTATTTAACAGTTAGCACCAACATTTCACACACATTAAGCCAACATTTCACATTACTGCCAAACATTTCAGTACTTAATTGTGGCCTATTTGTGTCCCATGTTGAGTTCTTTGAGCTTGGTCCTTGGCCCATATTTTTTTCCTGGAGTTTCTTTCAGCAGTGGTGGGGATGGGGGTACTAGGGATTAAACCCAGTGACACTGTTAATATACCCCCAATTCTTTCTTTTTGTTTTTGAGACAGGGTCTCACTAAGTTGCTGAGGCTGGCCTCAAACTTGAGATGGTCTTGCCTCAGCCTTCTGAGTCATGGGAATTTCAGGTGTGCACCACTGATTTGTCCAACCACTGTAAAACTGTTTGAACTTCCTATTAAAGTTTCACATATGCATATTTTGTGACCCAGGAACCCCACTCTGAGATATATATTAAACAGAAATCATACGTATATATTAAAACAACAACAAAAATTCACTAGAATGTTCAAGGCAATATGCATGATAAACCCAAACTGGAAACTACCCATAGATCCATAACAATATAATGGATAAAGAAATTGAATGTTGTAGTGGATTCATCCAATGGAATATTATATGACAACAACAGAAATGTACAAACTATTTTCACATGCAAACAACATGAATGAATCTCACAGACATATTGTTGAGTGACAGGAGCAAAGCATAAAATAAATCTTACTGTATGTATCATTTATGTAAGATTGAAAACAGGTGAAATTGGTCTGTCCTATTAGAAATCACAATAGCTGTTACCCTAGCTGGGGAGGGGAAGGATGCACAGTGAGGGGTTCTAAGGTGCTGCGAATTTTCTGTTTGTAATCTGAGTTCTAGTTACCTGGTTCAATGTCTTCACTTTGTGAAACAAGTGAGATGTATGCTCATGGTTTGTGCATTTTCATCTGAGTATGTTGTACCTTAATAAAAAGCTTACTTGAAAACAAATACAAGATAAATAAGCTCTACATATTATATGTAGGCAATAACCCATTTTCATATCACCTTGTGTTACTGGGCACTTGAAAAAGGGGATTTTAGACTCTCAAGAAAATCTCCAAACTCACAGCTCTAATATTCTATGGTTTGAAGATTCTAATAAAATCACATTTAAAAAAAAAAAGATGTTAGTCCATTGGAGGAAGTTCCAGTTGCCTAGAAAGGGGTTTTGGGGAAGCCGGCCCTCTGTTCTGGAGCTCACAATCACCTGTGTGTTTCAAGTCCTGGGGGCAATCAGTGGGTTTCAGGGCAGAGCATCTTTTACAGAGTGAAAGGCCAGAAGGCTGGTGTACTTACTGTATTTCTTCTGCATTCATTTTTTTCCTGACCCTGTTCACAACTCTATAGGCTGGTACCCTTTGCTTTCAGGGTGATAGCTGGTTGGGAAAAATGCCTGTATTTCTCTTTTTTTCACTGGTTTCTGTTTTAACTTTCCCTTGTACAGCCACTGCTGTGAACTCACACATCCTTTTCGTGGTGTGTTCCTCACTCCTAATAGCTAAGCCTGCCAGGTTTGCTATTTCTGATGGTGCACAGCATTTCAAAATTAAAAATTTTTAAACATTCTTATTATCTGCCTTCCCATTCAATGGCATAATTGTCAGTTTTGATGTACTACACTACTCAGGAAAAAATACTCTAAGAGAGGAAATAAAGAAAAAAGTACTACAGACAGGATGGAAGGTGGAGATGGACAGGGGACCAGTTGCTCCCATTCCATCATTTCGTCATGAAGCACTCTCTACTCATATATGGGTACAGGTTACAGGAAGCACAACAAATACCCAGCAAGCTCTCCACAAGCTCCCGACCTATAGGGGACGTAAGATATGGGCAAATGCATATATGATCAACAAGAAAACCCCAAATTAATAATAATGCAGTGAGGAAATGGAACAGACACAAGGGACACCAAATGGCCTTGGGGCACTCCGGGATAGTTTGATAACAAAGTCTCGAAGAAGGCACACAGGTTAAAATTGGAAACACCTTCAGCACAACCCAAGTCTGAGAGAATGGTTTGAGAGATTAATGGAGCATGCAGCAGGCTGGCTTCATAATCATGAAATATAGAGAGCAGAAAAGTTGGCCCTGTGCCCTTTACTTGGGGTCTTATACCATGGAAGATTATTTCTGAGGAAAAGGGGAATAGCTAAGGGTTATCACATG
Organism: Urocitellus parryii; assembly: GCF_045843805.1. Taxonomy (NCBI): domain Eukaryota; kingdom Metazoa; phylum Chordata; class Mammalia; order Rodentia; family Sciuridae; genus Urocitellus; species Urocitellus parryii. Next base: position 158,737,278 of record NC_135536.1, read on the forward strand.
AAACTAAGGCAATTTTTAAGCCAAGAGGTAAAATCTGGTCCATAGCAGAAGAGTTGTTAAGACAAAATTCACGAATATTCTCTTGCTCACTGTACTTAAAACTTCGTTGTGGAAACTTGGCCTCTCTCCTTCTCAGTCTGAAGTACATCCAAGTCCAAGTCCTGCTGGCTCTGAGTCAAATGCATTAACAGGGATTCCAAGAGGGAGAGACAGGGGAAGGTAAAGAATAGCAGTTCTCTCCTTCCACCCTCCACTCCCATCCCTGACTAATTGTAAAACAACCTAATCCAGCCATTAAAGAATGAGCCGGATGCAATAGGAGCAACTTCATCCATTCTGATTTCTGAGATTTTCTGATGGGCAAACCAGTTCAGTACATTAGAGAAGAATAGCCCAGGGCCTTTTGGAACAGCATGAAGTAAAATACAGCACTCAAGAAAATGTCTCACTGCCTTGTTAAAGGATTGCTGCCTATAAAACCACCAAAAAATGAAAACTATTATAAAGCTTCATAGTATAAATCGTAAGAACAAACTATTTAATGGAGTTTACCATTTGCCTGCTAACATTCTAAATTCTTTATGGTCTCTTCCAACTCCAACCCTGTGATGGTAGGATGACTATGCCTCATTTAGAAAATAAGGAGACTATGAAGGAGAGGAATAGCCATTTATTCATTCCCCAAATATTTTTGAACTCCTGTTACATAGATATAAGAAGTCTATTCAATTCTAAATGTATGCTAAACAGCAGGCAGGGTCAGAAACATGTATTAACTTGCTGGTGCTGCTATAACAAAATATCACAGAATGGATGGTTTGAACAACAGAAATTATTTTCTCACAGTTTAGTTTCTCATAGTTCTCATAGTTTGGGAGGCTAGGTGTCAGCGGGTCTGTTTTCTTCTGAGGCCTCTCTCCTTAGCTTGCAGGTGGCCACCTTTTTGTAGTGTTCTCACAGAGCCTTGCCTTCAGATGCAGTTCCCTTGAGCTCCCTCTGTGTGTCTAATCACCTCTTCTTGTAAGGACACCTGTCAGATTGGATTTGAGCCCACCCCAAGTTCCTCACGGTAACTTAATTACCTCTTTAAAACTTTATCTCCCCAAACAGACACATTCTGAGGCATGGGGCATTAGGGCTTCAACATATGAATTTCCGGGGGAGGAGTATGCACAATTCAGCTGGAAGGACAGTTGTATTCCTTACCAGTGTCGCCGGGTTTTAACTTTATACCTCTAAACTGGAGCTGAAAGCTTTCTTTCGCCCAGCAACATCATACTTACAAAAAGGGGGAAGATTTCAAGGTCTAAACCCTGAGAACTCATGGGGTACAGTGGAGGACAACACCACCGAAGCAATCTGCCCATGTTGTTTGCAACCCAACAGTTCACCAGCTACAGTACCGTGATGGCTTGTGTGGACCAACAGAAGCAGTGGCAGCCAAGTGCCCGAGTATCTGACAAAAATTCTGAAAAAAAAAAAAAATCTGTTTAAAGTGTGTGTGTGTGTGTGTGTGTGTGTGTGTGTGTGTGCGCGCGCGCGCATTCCTCTCCTCTGAATGGATCAAAACTAAGTAAACTGGATTTCAACAACCCTGCCACACAGAGCTGACTTCATGCCTTCGATGATTCCTTCAGGGCTTGTCACGTTCACACTTGCTCTCAGGCACTTCAAATGCTGTTGATTTATTCCTCCATGAATTTGAATGAGGATAACAGTGCAGAGCCCTGTTGCTCCTGCTCTTTGGATGGGATTTTACGCTCTATCAGCCAACTTATTAAGAGCACCTATTCCTTCCAGTTTTCCGAATTTATTCTGAGTATATTTTCTCTTGGTCTCCTTAATCTCAAAATAAAGAGCTTTAGGACCCAGTAGTGTATTATATTTACCAAAACATTCATTTAGTTCAATCCCTCAAGACAGCTTGGAAGAACCATTTAAAAATGTTGAGAGTGTTTGTGAATGTGGCTGAGCAATCTCAATACCTTGCCTGCATAATGCTTTGAAAATGTTTTGAACTTTAATTTTTTAGATTCCTTTAGAAGGCAAGGAAATAAACAGCTCGATACAGTCATTCATAGGAAGATAAAGATCAGTCTGTGCATGTGTGTGTCTTCATGGTTTTCTCTTCCTTTGAAACCCTTTGCAAATATTCAATATTTGGAAATATGGTTCTAACATGGCATCATGGCTGTTTGTCTCAAAAACCAGCAGATAATTTGGTGCAGTCTAACTTCCTCCTGCCTTAAGTTGAAAAGACTGACTTGGGGCACAGAAAGACAAATACCACATGTTCTTGTTTGTGTGTGGAAGCTAAAACGTTGACTTCCTAGCAGTAGAGAATAGAGTAGTGGTTACCAGGATCTGGGAAGAGTTGGGGATGGGTGGATGGAGAGAAGATTATTAATGGGTACAAGGGTGCAGTTGGAAGGAGGAATAGCTGTAAACTGTAAACCTGTAGAGTAACTCTGGTTGACAATAATTAACTATATTTTGAAATACCAAGTAGATAGGTGCTATGGTTTGCATGAGGTGTTTCCCAAGAGCACATGTGTGAGACAATGCAGAGGTGAAATGATTAGATTATGAGAGTTGTAACCTAATCGGTGGATTAGTTCATTTGATAGATTAATAATTTGAAAGTACTACTGTCCTGGGTGATAACTGTAAACAGGTAGATTGTGGCTGGAGGAAGTAGGTCACTGGGAACATGCCTTTAGAGATTCTTTGCTTACTCCCTCTGCTTCCCAGAGGCCATGAGCTGAGCAGCTTTGCTCCTCCATGCCCTTCTGCCATGATGTTCTGCCTTATCTCAGACCCACAGCAATTGAGTCGGCAGGCCATGAACTGAGACCTCTGAATCCACAAGCCCAAAACAAACTTTTCCTCCTCTAAGTTGTTCTAGTCAGGTGTTTTGCTCACGGTGACAAAAAGCTGACTAACAAAATGATTCTGAAGGTTATCAGCATACAGAAATTTTTAAGTGTTTGTGATGATGGATGTGCCAATTACCTTGATCTGCTTGTTAGATGATGTGTACATGTATTGAGATGTCACAATCAGCTCCACAAATAGGTACAATTATGGCATATCAATTAAAAACAATAAAAATGAAACAGCAGCCACCTGCTGATCTGTGAGAAGCCTTTCTGTGTGCAGGACAGGATGCTTCCCAGCCTTCTGCAACCTGTCCTGAGTTCCAGCATGGACTCCCTCTGTCCTAAGAAATCATTTCACACCCCATTGCCTCAAGTTCCTTCTCATTAAGATGAAAGTAACTCCACCAGTTTCCTCCACCGCAGGAGGATTATGTGGAACAATTAGGGTTAATTAATTAATTGGGGAACAACCACATGAGAGAGATAATGAGGATTTCTGCATTTCCTTGGCTTTGGCTAAGGCCATTCCTAAATCAATTTTAATCAGAAGCTTAAGGCCTCAATTTTTCATTATCAGTCACCCTTTGAGGTTTAAAATGAACATGAATCTCTTGAATATAATTTTCCCTAAATCAGATTCTTTCCCCCTGAAAGACTAATTTCTAGTGCCTACTTCACTGAGTTAATCAATAAAATATCTTGCATTGAATTTAGTAGTACTACTGTGAATTAAGGAAAATGACAAGGACTTTTTTCTTTATTATTTAAATGCTTTGTTATTGTCCTCATTGCTTATTTATGCCAAATGGAAGAAATCCCACAGTGTAATATGGATTTGATGCTTTTCATCTTTTGTCTTCAGAAAAAAATCCCAGCCAAAATACAGGACAAAATAATGACAGACCTTGAATGGAAAGTCAATGAATGAAAAAAAAAAAAACAAAAAAACTCTGATTACCTGCTGATTATCCAAATGCTGGTTTTCTAAGGTGAACATGATAAAGCTGTTTTCCTCCCTGCCTCTCTCCTCCTCTCACTGTGTTACTGGGAGATGGGATGGAGCATGCATATGTAGATGAAAGGACTGCATGGGTGGATTTGTTTCCCTTCTGCTGGGAGAGATGGGGCCAGTTCTAGGCTCAACCTTAGACAGTGCAGTTTCGGGGCCTTAATCCTTACAGATCAGTGATGCCAGGTGGTGGACAAAGATCTATTTATTTACTGCCATCTTTAAACAGAATAGAACCTCTGATTTGCCTCCCGGAGAACAAAAACTTTCAGCGCCAGAACCAAGTCCCTTGCTTTTCCCCTCCTGCCACCAAACCAAATCAAACCAATTTCTTGCTAAAGGTACAGAAAGTACCTTTGGCTGTAAGTACAGCCTCCTCTGTTTTCCACTTTCCCCAGAAATACACTGTTATCATCTTCAAGTAAACATATTTCTCTGCTAATCAGTGTAGAAAAGCAGTTCGACTTCATTTAATTCATTCAAGTAATGTTTATCGATCACTGAAATGTGACATTCTATGAACTTCTGGGAAAACTGAGTTCTAGACATTGTTTGCTGTTTCGTAGCAATGTGATTCGGGGTGAAAAATTTAGCTTGGATGTTAGATGTTTTAAATTTCAAAATGAAAGCATTGGATGATCTCTGAGTTCCTTCTTATTGCTTTATTATTAGTAGGAAAAAAATTGGACATAAGACAGATAAAAGCAAAGAGCTTTATCTGGAAGAATTTACCAAAATATTCTTTGAACCTAGCAAAGTACAAGAATTTCTTTTCTGAGAAAATGAGCTCTAAGTATTCCCAGATTTGGACTTTAGATATTTAATTCCTAAAGAACTTTCATCTTCTCTCAAACCTTCCACTCGATCACTAATTCTTTGACCAGATGACCAGATTTACTGTTAAGAGATGAAATAATTGGCTATGGGCTTTATCTTCTTTCCTTTCCATGTTGTTCTCCTTGCTACATTAATTTTGACCTTGTTGAGGCAGACTGGTGGTTAGTAAAATGTCGCATGTCCATGGAATCTTTTTTAATGTGTATGAATAAACTGATTAATAGAACTGATTAAAATGTGGCTTGGTAGATTGCAAAAGGACCACAGATTCTTTCCTTCCCTGACTTTGATAGACGGGGTGATCGATTATAAAGCAAAACACAGTTAAACTGGTGAATCTGAGAATGAATGCTCAGCATAGACAAAGCAAGTTCGCAGGGAGAGCACATTGCTGTATAGTAAATGATCAGTGGCTTTTTAAAATGTAAACTTTATACCACAGAACAGAAACTTAATACTGAATTTGCTGTTTTCTGGAAGAAAAGGCAGAATTATAGTTTATCTGTTGGTTTTTTCCCCCTAAGAGAAGCTTCCTCATGGGATAGATACAAGTTCTCATTACACTATTTCCTAATTTATTTAAAGTTCTAGCCGATCACTGTCCACTTACTAACATGAAACTGCAAGTAAAACTTTCCTATTAAAGGCACATGCACACATAAACACACACACACACACACACACACACACACACACACACACAGTTGCCAGATGCAGACTGGGCCTCCTCTTCCAGGGTCAGGGTCATCTATCCAGGAGGCTGTATATTGTGATCTCCTAGACTCCAGCTCTGTTGTTTACTATGGATTTTTGCCAAGATAACCCTTGGCATCCTTCAAAGCTTTCTCTTTTAACAAAAGCGTCTCTATAATGCAATACGCTTTCAAGGACTGAAATATAACCCTGATAGAATATAAAGATAACTTTTTGTAATAAATAAATGCAACGCTATTTCCTGTACTTTTGGAGGACAAAACTTAAAACAGTTTTCAAGTCTATTCAGAAAGACATAGGCCCCTGAGGCTAGTCAGTGACTTCTCCCACTCCATTGCAAAATCTTAGAAATTGTAAGAGGTATACACTTAGAAATGCACCACGGAATAGCATTTTGGTCAATGGCAGACTGTGTACGTGATGATGGTCCCATGAGATTATAATGAAGCTGAAAATTCCTATTACCTAACATTGTAGTTGTTGTAATATCAAAGTGCAACTCCTTAGTCACATGTTTGTTTTGATGTTGGTGTAAACAAACTACTACACTGCTACTCATATGAAAGCATAGCACATGTGATTATGCTACATAATACTTGATAATGATAACAAGCAGCTATGTCATTTATGTACTTACTGGAGTATACTTTTTATCACCATTTTAGTGTATACTCCTTTTACTTACGAACAAGTTTACCGTCTCTGTGTTTACCCAATCACTTGATGGCTTCATCTTCTCTTGTGCTTGATTTGTTCTCATGTCGTTTGTTCATCATGCCTAGACCACATTGTTTAGGTGTGTAATAGGTTATGCTATCCAGGTTTGTGTAAATATATTCTATGATGTTTGCACAATCATGAAATTGCCTAACGAAGCCATTTCCCAGAACATATCCTGTTGTTAAGCAATGTGTGACTGAATTTAAGAACACATAATCAGGTTGGAAAACAAGAGGTATTTTTGGCAAATGGTATGATTTGAATGTCCCCTCTAAGACTCATGGTGAAACTTAACTTTCATTTTGGTGGCATGAAGAGGTAGGACCTTCAAGAGGTGATTTGGTTGTGTGGGCTCTGGACTAGTGTTGTTAATTTAGGAGTGGGCTATTGTGGGGGTGAGTTCCTAATAAAAATGAATAAATTCAGCCCCCCTCCCTATTCTCTTTGTCTCTCTTCATCTCTGAAAATTGAACCCAGGGGCACTCTACCACAGAGCTACATCCACAGCCCTTCTTATTTTTTATTTTGATATAGGGTCTTGCTAAATTGCCCATGCTGGACTCACACTTGCGATCCTTCTGCCTCAACCTCCCAAATCGCTGTAATAATCAACTTTCTATTATAACAAATATGTGATCTAATCAATGTATAAAGAGAAAAGGTTTATTTCGCTTTGGAACTTTCAGTCCATGATCAATAAACCTTGTTGTTTTGGGCCTGTAATGAGACAGCACATCCTGGTGAGAACACATGGTGGAGTGAAATGTGATGTCATCTCATCATGGACAGAAAGCAGGAAATCAATGTGAAGGGGACTGGTGTTCCCCAATCCCTCTTAAGAGAGTGCCAACAATGAACTAAGATCCACCTCTTAAGAGGTTCCACACCCTCCCAACAGTTCCACCCTGGGACCAAGCCCTTAGTACATGGGCTTTTGGATGATATTTAGATCTAAACGATAGCACCAGATCAAATATTGCCTATGGTTGACATTTCTCTTTATTCCCCTTTAATCTAGGAACTGTTCCTCAGTCTTTCTTTGTTCTTCGTGACTTTGACATTTTGAAAAGCGCAGGCTGGTTGTCCTTTGAAATGAGTTTGTCTGGTGTTTTCTCAGGATGAGAGTCATTAAGTATTTATGGCAGGAGTACCACAAAAGTGAGGTTGTGTCCAAATGAAGTGGCTTTAATCACAAATATTTTTATGGGGTATGAATCCTGTCAAATATGCTGTTTTTTGAATCAAGGAGTAAAATGCTAAATGACATTAAATTAGACATGGAGCAAGCCCTCAAAAGAGAACACACATTTAGATGGAAGGTCACTCAATCGACAGGGTGCTCAACTGCCTGCATATTCAGCATAGATAGCAGCTCCTTCTCAGTCCAAGGCAAAGCACACTGACCTGGGCTTTTTAATTTTTTAAAAATTTTACCATAACAACAATTCTGAACAGCATTAATTTTCCTAAAGAAAGTAGAGGGGAAGGGCTGGGGATGTGGCTCAAGCCGTAGAGCGCTCGCCTGGCATGCGTGCGGCCCGGGTTCGATCCTCAGCACCACATACCAACAAAGATGTTGTGTCCGCTGAGAACTAGAAAATAAATATTAAAAATTCTCTCTTTCTCTCTCCTCTCTCACTCTGTCTTTAAAAAAAAAAAAAAGAAAGTAGAGGGGAAATCTACTTGAAATGTTACTTCCCATTTCATTCTGCCCATAAATGAAGTGTTTTTTTTTTTTTTTTAAAAAAACTCATTGCCAAATAAAAGCATTGTTTTTGAAAACTCATGGTCATAAAAAAAATTTTGAGTTGGAATAATTAACTGCCCATTCCTCACCACTTTCATGTCACCCTTATCAACATCAATTTCCAGCATCTATTCAGCCTGTTTCAGTCAGGACAACCTCTTTGTTCCTTGAGCAGGTCCCTTTCCTTACCACAGGATCTTTGCACTTGCCAATATTCTGCTTCAACTCTTCTTTATTTGGCTCAACCATGATGGTTCCTTTTTATCAATCATCTGGGGGAGTTTTTTTGTTTTGTTTTGTTTTGTTTTTTCTGATCATGTCCTCTAAAGTTACCTCTATCTTAGCCCAGTCACAACCTCCTGTTTTATTTTTTCCCTCTTCTAACTTCTCTTCTAAATTTCTTTCTGAATTTATCCTGCTTGTACATCTGTTTATAATTCCATCATAGAGCTCTACTATGGCACATGTCTGTGGGAGCAAGGGTCATGTCTACCTCTCTCCCTGAAAATTCCCGAGTTTCTAGAATGGTGTCTGGTTTGGAGTGCATGCTCCAGTTGGCTCAAGGAAAGAATGATTTCAGATAACAACTAACCAACACTGAAAGAGGCCATTTATTTTAAGTCGGGATGAATATCATTGCCTTGACTTTGATAACTGAATTTATCTCTGTTTTAGCTACTTTCAGGGATAATGCTAGCAATTAAGGAAAGATGAATGGAAGTGAAAGTGGAAATAAAAGAAAACAAAGGACTCACACATACATCTGTCCTGTGATCTGAGAACACAGTTAACTGAACCCACTGGACCTACAGACCAAAGTTAGTGAACAGTAAACGATAAACTTTGAGAAGTCTACAATCTACTGTCATGATGCCACCATGTCCCAGTACTCATAGCTGACTGTCAGCATTATTCATAATAGTTCCAAACTAAAAGCAACCCAAATATCTGTCAATAGATGAATATCTAAGCCAGATGTGAAATATACATACAATGGTATATTATGCAGCCTGATAAAGGAAATTCTGACACATGTTACAACATGGATGAACTTCAAAGACATGCTCAAATAATAAATACTGAATAATTCCACTTATATGAGGTATCAATGCTAGTCAAATTTATTGATAGGGAACAAAATGATGGTTACCAGAGGCTGATGGTAGGAGAAGACATGGGAAGCTATCATCTAATGGGTATGGAACTTCATTTTTTAAAAAAGTTACTTTATTTTATTTTTATGCAGTACTGAGAATCGAACCCAGTGCCTCACATATGCCAGGTGAATGCGCTACCACTTGAGCCACATCCCCAGCTGGAACTTCATTTTTGAATGATGAAAAAGTTTTGGAGATGGATAGTAGTGGTGGTGGCACACAATGTGAATGTATTTAATGTCATTAAACTTTACAATAGTAATGGTTAAGATGGTAAATTCTGTTATATGAGTTTTACCACAGCAAAAAAATAAATAAAATAAAAATGAAAATTAGCTAGGTATGGTGGTATACACCTATAATCCCAGCTACTTGGGAAGCTGAAGTAACAGAATCAAAAGTTTGAGGCCAGCCAGGGAAACTTAAAATAAAATTAAAAGGGCAGGAGATATAGCTCAGTGCTTACCTAGCATGCATAAGGCCCTGGATTCCATCCCCAGGATACACAAAAGTCAAAATAAGCCAGACACCATGGTGCATTCCTGTAGTCCCAGTGATCTGGGGGGCTGAGGTAGGAGGATAACTTGAACCCACGAGTTTGGGGTTAGCCTGGGAAGCATGGCAGAGCCATTTCCAAAATAAAAAAAGTCAAAATAAGGTTTTATTTGGGAAAAGGGAAAGGAAGTAGGAGGTCCTGATCAAGAGGGTTCAGGATGACTAATGAGGTCCTGTTTCTGGCTAACGTTTACAAGAGCATTTGCCTTATAATAATTCATGATTAGCTTTGTTAGATTTTCTGAATCTGTTTTATTTTTCAGTAGCAACCTTAAAAAATAAGAAATCATACATAAAACATGTAGAATCAGTGTCTGGTTCATAGAACACCAGCAACACAGGGTAGCTTCCTGGTATTAATACTTCCTGGTCTGCCCCCTCTCACCCATCTTCGCCACCGCCTCCTTCTAGCACCTAGGTAGCACCAGGATCTGCCTGCTGGGTGTATTGACAGTGCGACCCCAGAGAGGCTACAGAACTGAACCCAAGGGCCCCTAGTCTGAAGAAAGAGGTAAACCACCCTGCCTGACCTGAGTCCTGGGTATCAAAGATCATCTTATATGTGGTCATGGGACAGCACCAATCTTGTTGCCTTTGGGGAGTCAGGAGAAGACCAGGCCTGTTCTGAGCAGAGGAGCTGGGTTCATCTTCAGGCTACATTCATTCCTGTTTGAGAGTTCCATACTCGGTTCAGTCCTAGGTCCATGAAAATTGGTGACCAGTTTGAGAAGACGTGCAATTAATTATCAAGTGATTAAAATCCTAAGTGCTGGAGGCATTTGATTTTATGTATCAGAGCAAAGGAATGTAGCCTTGAAATATAAAGAAGGTTTGGAGAGGCAGAGGGAAGATGGAAAGGAAATGATTTTCCAGGAGCCCAGAGGCAGGGCTGGGCCAGCTTCCTGTGGCTTGGTGAAAAGCCAGAGAGACACACAGGCAAAACGGTGGGAAATTGGCTTGGACAGGTCATCCAAGCCAGGTGCCGAACAGCCTTGGAGTCAGACAGAGAAATGCACAGTTGAGATGACGGGGGAAAGGGAGTCATTGTGGGGCAGAGGTAAGGAAAGGATTTATTCAGAAGTAACCTGAAGGGGAGATAGAGGCTGCTGCAGTAACCACCCGGATGTCAGATGTCAGGAAATTCTGAACAACATCATGAGACAAATGAGAGATTTGATTTGAATGAAAAAACAGCAGGACATGGTACCCATCTAGATCTGAGGAATGAGAGAAAAATCACCTCTAATTTAAAGAAAGGAAGATGGTGTGGTGTCTTTCACAAGAACAGCTTCTCACATTCTTTTCCTAGATTCCAGACAGTTTCATCTTCAGCTGCACAGTCGAATCACTGAGGAGCTTGTTAAAATGCAAAAGATTCATTGAGTCTGGGGTGAATTTTTTTTTCTTTTTGCTGAGGATTGAACCTAGGGACACTTTATAACTGATACATCCCCAGCCCTATTTATTTTATTTTATTTTGACAGAGGTTCTCACTGAGTTGCTTAGGACCGCAATACATTTCTGAGGCTGGACTCGAACTTGCAATTCTCTGCCTCAGTCTCCAAGTTGCTGGAATTGCAGGTGTACACCACTACACTGGTCCCAAATTCTGCATTTTAACAATGCTTTCAGGTGATGCCCATGGATCAACTGCACTTTGAATAGCAAGGGTCCAAATCTTGATTTTGAAGGTTAAAGTATGTGTTTCAGTCTTCAGTGCTTTCCTGGGTATATTCTTCATGGAAAATGACTTTCCCAAGATTCTTTTCAGACCATGCAAGATTTTTTTTTAAACTTGTGAGTACCCAATTATTAACAACAAAAACAAAATTGTCTCTTAAGATTCAAGGCACCTGAGCAAAACAACTGGTAGTAGATCTTTAATGCTACTGCAGCAAGAACACTTTTTAAATTGCATAGTGGGAGATATCTTGCAGCGCCTGCAAATCCTGGTGATTTATGAACAGGAATGCACGGTGCAGAAGCTGCTGACTTGCCCTGGCTCATCAAAGAAGCTTCTTTGAGAGTTATTTTGAAGACCTCCTGCTGTGTCTTCAGTTCACATTTCTGTAAATCCATCTCTGAAAGATCAAGGCTTCTGCTCTGCCCTATCCCCACCAGACCAAAGGTGCTGGGATTCAGCCCCTTGCTCCTTGTTAATCTTCACTATGCTACAAAAATATACAGGAAAATCCTACACTGAGTAGCAATTAAAGTACTTTACAACAGACCAAAAATTGTGGTGGTAAAAAAGCATTCCTCCCAGGCTTTTTCTCAGTGCCCTGGGATTTATAGCAAGTGGCCTTTATTCTATTGGGAATTACACAATGCCTCTGCTAGGCAGAGAAATTTAAGAGGCAGTGCACAGACCATCACCAAGCTCTCACAGGCTCCTGTTAGTCTGATTTCTTCTGAGCAGCTGGCTGAGTTATACATAGAGCTATAGCATTTCCTCAGGTGTGCATGGAGAGGCAGTGTGGTATCACGCAGAGAGCCCTAGTCTAGGCATTACCTAGAGTATTCCCAATTCCTGATGCCTAGGTCCTACCTCAAAGATTCTGGATCATTTAGCTTTTGGTATAGCCTGGGAATCCACTGACCTCAAAGAAAGGTATAAGTCATGATTGCAAGTGCTTAAATGCCAAACTGAGGACTTAACATCCTCTTAAGTGAGTCCCAATCTGATTTCTCAATTCAATTCTATACTTCTTAGATTCATTTTGCTTGAAAATTCCACTCTCTGGAACCTGGTATCATACCTTCACATGAAGTTATATTTATCAAGGAAGGATGCTGTAACATGTTATTTGATATGGTTTGTGGATTTCCCTTTGTAATTCTGTCCCACACTCCTGCAAGATTAGGGGTGGGGCTTTGGACCAGAGGTGGGTTTATTCATAAGATTCTGAAACCAAACACAGAAGTATGCTGGAAATATTGGAAAATTGGAGGTAGGGGAAAGATGTTCTTGAAAAAGATGGATGTGAAGAATTCTTGTTCCCTTGGGGTAAATGCCTCATGTTTAGTGAACTTGTCTACTTCTCTTAAAAATAATAATAAAAAAAATTCCACTCTGATTGCACCTCAGTGTGACTTAGGCCCAAAGATGCCCTAACCATCTTTTCATTATCTTTTCCATCTCCACAGTTATGTTCCTAGTCACTACCAATTCCATAGCAAGCAAGCTATTTCTTTTTCTGTCAGCTATCCTGCATGCATGAATGACACATTGCTAACTGCAGTCTTCTGGAAAATGTCATGGGAATAAGTCTGGAAGCTCAGGTTTTAGGATATCACTTAGGGGTGAAAGTAAAAACAAACAAACAAACAAAAAAACTCGACAGGCATGGTGGCACCCATGTTTAATCTCAGCAGTTTAGGAGGCTGAGGTAGGAGGATTTCAAGTTCAAAGCCAGCCTCAGCAACTCAGCAAGGCCCTAAGCAATTTAGGAAAATTTCTCAAAATAAAACATAAAAACAGGCTGGGGATGTGGATCAGTGGTTAAGTGCCTCTGGGTTCAATCCCTGGTACAAAACAAAAACAAAAACAAACTCTAAAGTTATCCATCAGTAAAATATACAATGAAGAGAGCCCTAGACTCACAGAATCTCAGATATTGGGCCATGGAAGGGACTCCCTTGGATTGATCTCTCTTTACCTTGCATGAGCTCTTCTCCACATTATCCAAACAGATATGTGGCCACAAGCATTTAATCTGCATAAATTAATTTAACCCCCACCCCAGCTTTTCAAAAACACAGTTATTGGGTAACATATGCACAATCTGAGGCCATTGTGAAGTTTAGCAGGTAACATTGATATGAAATATGATGACGCTCCCTGCAATAATGAGAAACACTCAAAACATTGCAATTCTGCACACAGATGCAGACGGAGATTGTATTCAGTGGGTGTGTAAAGAGCTACCTTATTACTATTCAAAAGGCAGTTTCTCATTTGAAGAAGTTGAGAAAATCAATGTGCTGTAGTGACTGAGGCATTCAGAGGCTCAAGGCACAATAAAGAATGAGTGCCCCTTCCCCCGCTTCAAATCCACAGATCAGAATCAAAGCTCTGGCACCACTTGTAAGAGTAGAGACTTGGAAAATCCACACAGCAAGAGCTTGGCCACGTTCCCCAGAGAGTTAGAAGGTTATGTTTCAAGGAGTGAGGGAGAGACCATCAAAAAGTTTTAAAATAAACATTTGAGCTTTAGAATAGCTATCTTAAGTCAATGGTCCATCATCTAATTGTGTGTGTGTGCGGGGGGATGGGTTTATGCACATGCTTTTAACAATATCTGTTATATCCAAGATCAGCAATACATAATTTCCTTTTACTTTTGACTTTGAAATAAGAAAACTGAATGTGGAAATATAAAAAGAGAGAGGTGCAGGCATCACACAGTTCCTCCAAAATCCACTTGTTTAGTATGCTATTTGGACATAAGAAAGTATATATAAATTTATTACACTGTATTTTATCATGGATTTAATCATTTATGGTGTGGCCACAGTTCTCAGATGTGTATGGTGAGGGCTGCAATTGAAACACAGCTTTGGTACTTTAATATTTGATTGAGGACAAACCATGAACTCAACCTTGTGCTGGGCATCTTGGTGACCAACTTTCCCAGTTTGCCTGGAGATGTCCAGGTTTTGATACTGAACATTCTGCATTTGGGTAGCCACTAGTCTCAGGAAAACTGGGATAATAGATAATAATTTGGGGCACTGAGGAAGTCACAGAGAAAGACAAGTTTCTAAACTTAAAAAGAAGCTCACAAATTCATTGGATAAAAAGAAACCTATGCATTAACCTGGCTGATATGAACTCAAGGAAGAACATGACTGACTTATTTCCATTACCACTGGAAGTTTCATGGACAGTGCTGATCTAGCTATAAGTCATTGAAGTTTTATATTTTGGATATGATGACAATATGTCTTTGAAGTAAGGGCATTTCTATATAGAAACAGAAAATTAACAAGGATTCTAAAGTATCTAACCTTAAGTTGTAATAGTCATTACTGTGACTCACCATAAATTCCAGTTCTCCTTCTTTTCTGGGTATTATCGGAATACCCAGAATGCACTAGCATTGCATTCCCTAGAGTTCTTCTGGCTGATTGGGAATGTATGACCAATTTTGGTCCATGATCTGGGAGCACAAATAATGTAAGTCACTTCCAGGCTGAACATTAAATCATCTGTGGAAAGTCATTCCAGGCTCTCTCTTTATTTTTCTATAGTTAATGGCAATATATTAAGTAATGGCTGTGGATCATCCTAGGTCCTATAAGGAGAACTACACAGACCAGTTCATTCTCCATCTGATTGACTCTTGATAAACATGAGAAGGAACAAGAAATCAACCTTGTTGGTGTTATGGTTTGGATGTGAGGTGTCCTGAGAAGCTCAATGTAAGAAGGCTCAGAGGAGAAATGATTGGGTTATAAAAGTCTTAACCCAATCATTGTATCAATCCCCTGATAGGAATTAACTGAGTGGTAACTGAAGTGGTAGAGTGTAGCTGGAGGAGGTGAGAATTGGGGTGTGGCTTTAGGTTCATATTTGTATCCAGCAAGTGGAGACCTCTCTCTTTGCTTTCTGATCATCTTGAGAGCTGCTTCCCTCTGTTACACTCTTCCACCATGTTTGTCCTGCCTCACCTCAAGCCCTGAGGAATGAAGCTGCTGTCTATGGGCAGAGACCACTGAAATTTTGAGCCCCTGAACAAACCTTTTCTTGTCTACAATTGTGCTGGTCAGGTCTTTTAGTCACAACAGCAAAAAAAAAAAAAAAAAAAAAAAAAAAAAGCTGAATAAAACAGTTGGTGTAAAAGCCATAGAAATTTGGGGCTGTTATTTTGGTCTTACACCAAATATTCATCTCTCTCTTGCATACACACACACACACACACACATGAGATATCTTATATATATATATATATATATATATATACACACACACATATATATATATTATAGACACATATTTATGTGAACATGGAATTAAATAAAAATAGAACAGAAAAAAAGGATATAGCACAGATCCCCACTACTATGGTTTGAATGTGTGCTCCAAATTTCATATGTTGGAGTCTTAATCCCCAAGTCATGTGATAATAGTATTTGAGAGGTGGGACCCTTGGTGAGGGGTGATTGGATCATGAGAACCCTTATGAATGGATTAATTCATTTATGAACTAATGGGTTGTTGAGGGAATGACTTTGTTATAGAAGTAAGTTCTCTCTAGCAAGTGTGTTATCTTGCCATGTGGTGCCCTGGACTTGGGGCTCTGCAAGAAGTCCCTACCAGCAGAGTGTTTCAGCAGATGAGGACCTACAACCTTGCAACTCTCAGTCTTTAAAACTGTGAACTGAGAGAATCTTAATTATTTATAAATTACCCAGTGTGTGTCATCCAGTTATTGCAACAGAAAACAGACTAAGACTCCTATCTGCCCACAAGTGCGTTCAAACTGCTCTGCCTTACTTCCTGGCCAAGAGAAGACTCAGAGCCATCTATAATCCATTTGCCACAGCCCAGGTTGAAACCAGAGTGCAATTATTTCTTTTATGAGGGCTTGGATAGTACAGTTTCATTAGGATTGAAGTAGGTGAAACTGGAACTTGGATTTTCTAGGAATGGGTTCATATATTGTTAACCAGAAATGTATTTTGAGTCTTGATTTCTCTGACTAGAAAATGAAGGAAGCACAAAGAACATCAGCCATTTCACACATGGATGAAATGTTTTCCCTTCCCAAAAGGAAGTGTGGAATATGTCGAGTTACTGACAGAAAGTACTTGGTTGAAGAATGGAAGGAGATATATAGATAAAAACTATTCATATTCTGCTGCCTAATCCCAAAGCAAAAATTCTATTTTAAAATGCTAGGCAACGATTTCACTTTTGAAACACATTGAATATTACACTAAAAGGGTGCCATTGGGGAAAACAGGGAAGAAACTGAAGAAATCTTATCTTTGTGTGTGAATATATTGAAGTGTCCCCGTGGATGAGGAGACAATACTGCACCTGATGCTCTTATTACTATTCATCAACACCACTGGGCCTGCTGTCGACCGGCTCGCTGCACACACCCAAGCTTCTCCTACCACCAATTCTCTAACACAGAAAGCTTGTCTGCTTGATTATTTGCTGTGATAACTATGGAGTATTTACATGAAAATATGGAAGAAAGGAAGAATGAAAGAAAGAAGTAGCACCCAACATTTCCCTTTCATGCTAGCTTTTTTAACCCTCATAAGAGCCCTGACAAGTAGCTCATATTATCTCCACTTTTCATGTGAGGACACCATGGCTTAGAGATATTAGCTAATATGTTGATAACAGAATCGCCATTCACACATGCCCATTTACCACAGTGGCTTCTTTACAACAAGTACCCATTATCCTCTTCCTGGAACCTTCTCAGGCTGCAGAAGCAAGCTCAGATCCCACACAGAAGAGAATGGGAAGACTGGACTGCTGAAGCACCCAAGGAACAATCCTCAGCCCTCCATGGATGGGTATCAATGGATAAACACCCAGCTTCTTCTGACTCTGTGTGTGACAATGCTGAGGCACAGCTTCACAGAGTTTCCTCAGTGGGAAGGAGACCCAGTAGCTCACAGAACTAAACTGCTCATTAATATGTCTTGTATAGGTTTCCTTTCCTTCCTTATCTCACTTCACACCCTCATATCAGTGCTTCCTAGAATCATCTCCCTAATAAACTACTTGCCTTCAAAATTTAAATTGACTTCAGAGCAAACCCAACCTACGTCCACATAATAAACAAATGCTAAAACCAATATAGTAGCTCCTCCCTTATCCTTGGTTTCATTTTCTAAGATTTCAATGACCTGTGATCAGTCATAGTCTGGAAATATTAATATTCCATTGCTTTGAATTGATCCTGCCAAAGACAGCAGCCCCTCAGAAGGACTTGTTGCCTCAGAAAGACTTGTTGGCCCTTGATCATATGGGACATGATAGATGTGAGTACCATGACAGACTGATGCCTTTCCCCCAAATCCAAGAAGAGTTTGTAGGAAGTCTTCTATGGAACTCAAAATATGACACATGTTGATATCTCAGAATCCAGTCTGAGTAGCTACATTTATGAACATCTATGAGTGCAGGGGATGAAATTCTACTCAGCTTTTACCATTTTAATCATAGTTATAACATAGTCAGCCAGGCCATCAACAGTGACATCTCCATTTGCCCACTCTGGTTATGGCCATGAACTTAACAACCTATGCTCAGAAACTCCCAGCAAGGACAAAGTTCCCTTATACATCAATCACAACAAGCCATTCTAGGGAGAAAGCTTACCCCAACTGTTGAAGATTGATTGCCTTTTACAGTAGCTTTTACTGTTGACACTTCCCCAATTTAATCTGATATACTAACTCCCATTTTGAATGTTACAGTCCACTCCAGGTTAAGAATGTCACCACCGTGATTTCCTTCACAAACAACGTAATATGTCCAAAACTGGGAGTCAAAACCGCAGACACTGGAGAAAGAAGCATTGCCTCACATAGCCTGGTACTGTGGTAGGCACTTTATAAATATACACAAGGGAAATTGAGTCATGAATTTTCTTTAAGTTGATAAAACGCTTGAATTAAGGCTAAGTGGTGTAGTTTTAAAATAAGAGAGATGGAAAAGGAAGAGACAGGAAGAAACAGCTGGAAGAATTTCAGCTTTCAGAAAAATAAGATAACCCTGCTGCCTTACTAATCTCAAGACTTCTAGCTTTCTGGGGATACCCTTTTTCTTTATATTATCACTAGCCTACCCATCTTGAGGAAGCTCCCTTGGGCCCACAGATGGAACAATCTGAAGTAATAATGATGATAACTGCAAAAAGGGGGGGGGATCTAACACATGTGTCTAAATACATGTGTTCATAATAATTTAAGAAAATAATTAAATAATACATGAGTTTACAGGTTTGAACGTCTACCCACTGGAGTCTGCAGGAGAACCAATTTACCACTCTGAAAACTGTTAAATAAAGGGAAGGAGTCAATAAAAATCTCATGTCCCATCCCCTGTACCAACAGTACAGTACTCTGAGAGCTGTTCACAGGTATTCTTTCTACTGATCCAGCTGCTTTTCCTGCTCCACCCAGTTCCTCCTGGCTCCCATGGCCGCCATCTTCTTTCTGAATGACTTCAATCCACGCTAGATAGAGCCTATTCCTTCTCTCACCTCCCAAACACCACTGTCACAAGACAGTTTCATTTTCAAGACTTACCAAACTCTTGGGGGAAAGGGTGACAAAAAGAAGTACAGATAATAAATTAAAATCTGATAACAGCCATTTCCATTTTTAAGTTTAAAGTTTCACACTCCCTCCTTGAGGAAGTTCTCCCATTTGCTGCAGATTCTCCCTGCCACCATCCACATGGTTTGGGTCTCTCCTTCTTTTACCCCTTTTATATTATCACCCCAAACTCCTCTCCTGCCACCAACAGTCCCTACCAACCTCTTCAAACTTTTTAAAGCTTTTTATTTTTTTTAGGATAAACAAATGAACCCCTCCTTGATTTAATCTCTCCCTTCTCACATTGTGCCTGGAATACTTGATTTATGTAATAGAAAGTGCCTATTTAACTTGCTTTTCTTAAACAAAAGAGACATTTTTCACTAATTGGAATTCTGGCTTCTTGTTCATCTAGCTGACCCAAACTCCAGTCAGATTTTTTTAAATCTTCTCATGATCAAGAAAAATCTACAAATTTTGCATGTTTAATTTCAAGTGCTCATTGGTGCTATTAATCAAAGATACATTATGTATACATTTCAAATCAACTCTATTAATCAGCCTGCCAATTATTTTTCATTTTGTGTGGTCTATTTCCCCCACGAGCATCACCATCAACTTTTCATCCAAAGTGCAGGTCTTTCAGGCTAGTTCACTGCACTATTAGTCTATGACCTTCTAAAACAGACCGTTGCTTTGTTTGGGGGGAAAGAAATCTAATTACAGTAGTTAAATGAACTGGAATTAATTAAGTTGTGGATACTTGACATTTATAGCTAATTGGTCATATCTATCATAAAAAGAGAAATTGGGCCTTTTATCTCTGTTTTATCAACCATGCTGAAAATCAATAGTGTCTCCAAAGGTGGGGGTGGCCAAGGCTCCCAGCAGCCTGTTTTGCTGACATGAGATACCTTTAAATCATGTCTAAAAATTTCTTAGTCAGCTGGAGAAAATCCTGTGTAAAAGAATGATAGGTTTTCTGCATTTCTGGATGGGAACTTTGGATATATAGTCTGAGTTAGGGACCTCTAAATGGAAAACTTACTAAATCAAGGAAAAGAGGGCTTTCCCTGGTGCTTACATGTGGCTCTCCATTCATTCCTCAATAGCTCCTCACTTTCATTTCACAACCTGTGTCCAAGATTAACAACATCAGCCACAGCTAGGAGATGGGGTTCTAAGAGCCCAAGTGAAGGCACACAAGATCCATAACTCTTCAGCCTTCCTGTTCTACTCCCTGTGAGGGGAGGGGATAATCTAAAAGGGAGTGAGTTCATAGTGTCACCGGGTATGTATTAGTGTGCAGAAGTGGAAAGAAATATGAAAAGATGAGGAACTTCTGTTTTATTTTTGTGACCCTATAAATAAGCTTTAAACTGCCTTCCAGGAAGGCTGGTGCATGTCATATTTCCATCAGCAATACAGGAGGCTGTGCTTTGCCCTGGAGTTATATTGACAGCATAGTTTTTTTGTTGTTGTTTTTTACAATTTTCCAATCTGATGGGTGTGCTGTTTTGCTGTTAAGTTAATTTGCATTTCCCCAATGATTAGCATATTTAGCATCTTTTCATATGTCTGTTATTCATCTGGCAGGATCCATTAGGGTTTAAATTATATATTCTTGATGTAGCAGTTCCATTCCTGGAAATACATGCCATAGAAATATCACCATGATATGTAAAAATGTCTTTATAGCAGCATTGTTCATAGTTAGAACACAGACACAAAGTCAATATGTGCTATTAGAGAAAGAGCTAGTTAAATTATGACACATTCATGTTGTATTAGGGTTCTCTAGGAAAACAACAAATAAGATGAATGATGGCTATATAGATAGACAGATAGATAGACAGACAATAAGAAATTGGCTTATGCAATTATGGAGGCTAACAAGTCTCAAAATTTGCCATCTGCAAGTTGAAGAGCCAGAAAAGCAGTGCTATAGTTTCTATCTGAAGGCCTGAGAACCAGAAAAATCCATGGCATAAGTTCCAGTCCAAATACAAAGTTCTGAGGATCAGGAAAGATGATAGCATAAGTCTTAGCTTGAGAGCAAGAGAAGACCAATATCCTAGTCAGAATTAATTCTCCCTTACTCCTCCGTTCCATTCTATTCAAGTCTGTAACAGAACGGGTGAGGCCCTCCCACACTGGAGAGGGAAATCTGCTTTACTCAGTCTACAGATTCAAATGTTAATCTCATCCAGAAACACGCTCACAGATACACTCTTAGAAAAAATCTTAACCAAATATCTGGGTACCTCTTGACCCAATCTAGTTGAGACATAAAATTAATCATCACATACACCATAGCAGGTTTTACATTCTTAAAAGAGAACAAGTTAGAGCTATACCAGATATTTATAGGGATCTTATGGTAATATTATAAATGACTAAATAGGAAGCCGAACATAGATAAAATGTAATCTCATTATTTTGGAGTGAGTACCATCCTTGGACCCAGGCAAGAGGAATACCTTGCCCTCAACCTAGGCTTCAGAGGGTTCTTTTCAGGCCCTTTCCCAGGTTTGCCCTCTCTCTACAGAGTGGGCATATACAGTCCTTGGAGGACATGTCTACCCAGAGAACTAGGGTGTCCGTTTAGGCCTTGGCAACCTAAAATTTCTTGCCCAAATAGCTCTGAACCTATTTCAGAGGTCAGCATGATTGTATGGACCTCTTCTCTTGGTCTTTCCTCTCAAGTATAACCATGCCAGGTTATATACCCCTAGGTCCAAAGAGAGGCCAAGGGGTTACTGTGGAGAATATGAATGGGATTTGAACTGAAAGAACAGGAAGTCCACGTGTATATGCATAAGGTACCTTGCTATGAGAGGTGGAATGGGGGTAAGAAGAGGAGGGAGGCCATATGCTGAGGGCTCCTATTTTTATTCTTGCCCTGGTCCCACAGACACAAAAAGCTGGACACCTAGAGGCATAGTGCATTGGGCCACTTATCAGGACACTCTAAGAAAGTGTTTCTGGAAAAGTATTTAATATTGGGTGCAGGAAATCTCAGCTTCTGCACAAATGTACAGCTCTTTTACTGTTCAGTCTTCAGTCAGAAAAGATTTGTTTCCAGCAGGGAGTTCTTTAGAATGCTGTATGTACACTGAGAAGATGCCGCCCCTAGAACAGAATAGTTATCACTATAAAAAAGAAGCAGATGTGCAGACACCAACTTCTGCAGGCTTAGTACTTCCTGGAGTCACGGGCACAGCCCCAACATGGACAGTAGGCAGTACAATGCAGACATTCCAAAATACACCAGAACTATGAGGCTAAAGCATCAGGGGAAATGCTAGAGAATTGCCCTCAACCTAGGCTTCAGAGGGTTCTGTTCTGACCCTTTCCCAAGTTTGCCCTCTCTCTACAGAGGGGGCATGTACAGTCCTTGGAGGACATGCCTACCCAGAGAACTTGTGTGGCCACGTAGGCCTTGGCAACCTAAAATTTCTTGCCCAAAAAGCTCAGAACCTATTTCAGAGGTCTGCATGGACCTCTTTTGCTCAGTCCAAAAGTGTATCTTTTTTCCATCTGGTGAAAGACTGAAAATGAGTATCAGGACCCACTGGAGGACCTTTCTGGTTAGTGGCTGTTACTGTTTGGATACGAGGTGTCCCGCCAAATCTTCTGTGTTAGTGCAGGAATGTTCAGTGGTACAATGATTGTATTTTGAGAGCTGGAATCAGCCCATCCTAGTTTGAACAGACCGAGTGGTAACTGTAGGCAGTTGGGGCATAGATGGAGGAGGTGGGTGCCTGGGGCCTTGCCCTGGAAGGGTGTATCTTCCTGGCGATCTCTTCCCCATTCTATATCTTCCTCTGGCCACCATGAAATAAGCTGCTTTCCTCTGCTGGACTCTTCCTCCATGATGTTCTGCCTCGCCTCAGAACCAGAGCAATGGACTTGGTTGTCTATGGACTAAGAACCAGGAACCTCAAATAAACTTTTCCTCCTCTAAGCTGTTCTTGTCAGATATTTTAGTCATGGAAACACAAAGCCAACACAAATGGCATACGTTTGTTCAATCCAAGGTACACATTTCTCACTCCAGACAATAAATCTTCATGTCAATGATGCACTGCATGTGTTCATGCACAGATACATGGACCAGGTGGACACGATTTTGGCCAAGAGTGGGAAAATCCAGATTAAGAACACCCACTTCAGATTCAATTTTAATGAAATCTTTTGCTGCCTGAACTGATTATGCTTCAAATAAAACCCTGGTAAAGTCCCAGGAAAAAAATATCCGTCATAGACTATGTGTTACTCCAATGCTTCCGATTATTTATTCAGGCATTCAATGTTGAAACTATTTTAAATTATCACATAATTATAAAATGTTTTAGTTGGAATGAACTTTTTAATTCAATAATTTTTAAAATTCCTTACTCAAAGTAATAGTAAAACAGATAAAAGCTGAGTTGATTTATCTGAATTATAGGTGGGCATACCTATCTCCATTTACTGGCAACCCCATACCCCAACCATGACAAGTCTAGGGAAGGAAGATAAGAGATATTACCACTCAATTCCTTGACTTTATTAAGCCAAGTTTAAATACCAATGACCAAGTTCCTTCTTCTTATTTTAGATAAAGGGAGTACTTAAGAGGTTAATCCTTAGAAAGAAGTGAAGACATTATTATTCAAAGTATATAAAATAGTAGGTTATAAATATTATAATAGTAGTAATGGTTAGCCCTTCATGAGCATTTATAATTTGCTAGGCACTGTGCTAAGCAACTTACCTCTGTTACATCACATAATCCTCTTAACAACTCTATGAGATAGATACTCATATTTTCTCTGTTTTCAGATGAGGAAATTGAGGCTTCAAGATCTAGTAGATGGAAGAACTCTGTTGACCCTAATAGCAGAATCTTAACTTTGACTGTCTGTAGAAATTTGCAGATATGGCATAACTGACATTTGGAAGCAATAATTCTTTAGGAGGAGGAGGCTGTCATATATATTGTAGGACTTTTTAATCAAATCTAGACTCTACCTATTAAATACCAGTAGCATATCCTACATTATGATGATCAAAATGTCTCCAGCTGTGTTAGTCGGCTTTCCATTGCTGTGACAAAATACCTGAGAAAATCAACTTATAGGAGAAAAGATTTACTTTGGTTCACAATGGTCAGTTGGCTCTATTGTTTTTGGGCTTGTGGTGAGACAGTACATCATGGTAGAAGGGTATGTTGGAGAACTGTTCATCCCATGGTGACCAAAATTCACAAAAGTAGGGACAAAATATAGCTTTCAAATGTACGCCCCCAGTTACCTAGTTCCAACAACTTGGCTCCATTTCCTAAATTTTCTACTCCTTCACAATAGCACCAACAGCTGGGAACCAAACCTTTAACACATGAGCCTTTGGGGGCATTCCAAATCCAAACAATAACACAATATATTGCCAAATATCCCTTGGAAGGCAAAATTGACTCCAATTGGAAACACTGATCAACAGATAGATGAAGTCATCATAAAATTATTTCATGGAGTGCTGTCTCTACATGGCTGCCCAAATAGAGCCATTACATGAATCAGCTGGACAGCTGATAGGAGGCCCTACACAATTGTCACTTTGGGAAATTTTAAATGAAAGATGTTTATCTCATATATTCAAACAACAGGTCAATTTACTGAATATTTTCTCTTTTAGGCTGTCACTGTGATGCCTCATGGGAACTGGCCTAAATATCCTACCCAAAGTAATTTTTCTGGTCAAAATTATACTCTGTGTGTTGCTGTTCCAGGTTATTGAAGCCTGGAGATGATTCCATTTATGCATCCAGTTTAGAAAAAAAGGAATATAAAACATCTATGAACACAAAATTAGGTACAAGCCTGAAGATAAGCTTAGGAATCCATAAACTTTTCATTTGCTTGACTGTAGATTGCCTTTGAACAAAGTAAAGATCTGAGAATTCTGCCTCGTTTTATTCACACATAGTATTTCAACTCCATTTAATGTGGTCATTTGGCATTCTTCCATACTCAGGCAGCATAACTACTTTCTCTTTTATCATAACCTGTATATATAAGGGTGATGGGGGCTTCCTTATTGGGAGGTGACCAGTGCCTCACTGGAGTTCTTCTTCCTTCCCAGGAGGGTATAATCCACCAGAGAAGATAAATCAGAATAATTAGTGAAGCAATAAGACACAGAGTCAGAAAAATAGTTTTAAAAGACAGGTCCAGCCCATACAGAAACTGGAGCTGAACAGTTAGGAAATGGCTCCCTTGGTTTATTTAAGGGGGTACATCAAAAGCAGGGATAAGGTTTCAGGGTTGGAGCCTTGCTTCATGATGTCTTGCAGTCAACAGGTTGATTGGCATCTTGGCAGGTTCCACCCATCTCAGAGAGGCTGTGTGACCACATCAGATACCTCTTCTCTGGTGCTGTATGGGATCTTTTTGAGCAGAGCTGAGGGGGAATTCACATATATTTGGGCAGTCTTACCCTGTGGGATTGCAATGGGAAGTTCCCAATACCAGACTTCCCCACTCAATTGCTACAGTGCCAAAAAGGTCCTAACATGTAGTTCATGGATGGCTACCAACAATTCCTCATCACACCAAGATTTATCTGATCTTACCTGAAAGTATGCTACCCAGATTATGGAAGAACTTTTTCCTGCTTAGTAGGAATGTAATATAGCTCACGGAAAGTAAGATGGAATAAATACTTGAAAGAGCGAGTTCTGTTTCACTAATGAAAATCACATTGCAGATTTGAGGTAACCAATCTTTTTTTTTAGGGGAGGAGTTGGGGAGGGTGGTAACTGGGGATTGAACTCAGAAACACTACTTCCTCAATCCTTTTTTTTTTTTTTTTTTTTTGAGTCAGGGTCCCACTAAATTACGAAGGCTGGCCTCTAATTTGGGATCCTTCTACTTCAGCCCTCTCCGCTGGCCCACCTCCAAGATGTATGCCACCATGCCTAGCTTGAAGTAGCCAACTTTTGATTAAGAAAAATTACATTTTGCTAGCCTGCTTGTAAAGTATCCTGCAGAAGTTTTCCAATCAATAACCTTTCCTTCACCTTATTAAGTACAGAATGTGATAGGGA
This sequence comes from Urocitellus parryii, assembly GCF_045843805.1. Lineage (NCBI taxonomy): Eukaryota > Metazoa > Chordata > Mammalia > Rodentia > Sciuridae > Urocitellus > Urocitellus parryii. The sequence continues at coordinate 158,763,277 of NC_135536.1, forward strand.
GATTAAAGTCAGCTTGATAAACTTCAACACTAATTTAATTAGCTTTCTTTACAATTTCTTACCCAGCATGCAAGAGTAAAAAATCTGGAAAAAACATTAGTGAATAGAGTAGATTATGGTAATGAGGAAAGGCAGTCTGTCCTAAAATGTGATTCATGCTTCACTTGGAACTCTGAAGAGAGATAGCAGATTGTGATGTCCCTGTCTTCGCAACTGGTCCTGCTATGCTTCTAATTAAGAGAAACAAACCACACTTTCCTTCCCCTCCCCTGCTTCATCTATTTTTTTTTTCATTTATGCTTTTGGAAAAATAGGAAAACATTGAGCTAGAATCCTGGCAATTAAGTAATGCATCCCCATCTTCCCTTCTGTGTCCTCTTAGGATGGCCCATAGTAGAAGCTAAATCAATGTTGGCTTCTAATGGAGCACCTAAGAAATCCCTTGCCATTACTCTGTAATCTTAGAGAGTGGATTCCTTCCAACAGGGTATCCTTCCCCCAGTTGTTGTGAATTAATGTGATATCACAGCTACTCCTTTTCTGGAGAATTTTCCTTGATCAAGGATGTATGAGTTTGCAAAGGCTGATGTAACAAAATACCACAGACAGGCTGAATTAACCAACAGAAAATTTTTTTTCTTACAGTTCTGGAGGCCAAAGTGTTGGTAAGGTTGGATTCATTCTGAGGCCTCCCTTCTTGGCTTGTATATGGTTGTCTTCTCCCCATATCTCCATATGGTCTTTCTTCTGTGTGTGTGTGTTTAGATAAAAATGCCATCATATTGGATTAGGGCTCAGCCCAAGGACTTCATTTTAATTTAGTTACCTCTTCAAAGATTCAATGACTTTCCAAGGTACTGGGGTTTAGGACTTCAATATATGAATTTTGTGGAGAGCTCAGTTCAGCACTTAACAAAGAATGTCCTCTTCACTTTAGTTAAGGAAGAATGTCAGGTATTCAGAGATTAAATGACTTTGTGAAGAATCCTTCAAGGAGTGCAGCCAACACCTTTACTTACTTGGTGCTTGTTTGTTTATTGTGGTACTGGGGATTGAACCTGGGGCACTTTAACACTGAGCTTCACACCAGCCAGTTCTATTTCATTTTGAGACAAGGTCTCTCTAAATTGCTGAGGCTGGCCTCAAACTTGTGGTCCTCCTGCCTCAACCTCCCGATTTGCTGGGATTACAGGCATATGCCCTAGCTTTGGCCTGTATAACCCCAGCACCTCTAACAATTAATCCCTACTATGGATCTTGTTCTGAGAAGGAAGAATTGCTTAACGCAGACCCTCTTATAATTTCAGAGTTAGCATTACAGAACAAACTTGAAGAAAGCAATGCTTTTATTTTCTTTTTCTTTAAAGATAAATTATGGACATAACACTAAAAATAAATATTTTTCCTAATTATCCAGGTTATTATGGACATAACACTAAAAATAAATATTTTTCCTAATTATCCAGGTTAGTTACTCTTCCCTTCAAATACAATCATGAGGTACTGAGAGCTAGGGTTTCAACATATGAATGGGGATGGGGGTGACACAGTTTAGCCCATAACAAAATGTTCATGGTTAATTTAAGTTTTACAAGGCCAGCCCTCCAGCTTCAGGGTCTGACTCTGCCAGGTGCACAGAGCTCCCTCAGGCTAAGCCAGCCTGCACCTGAAACAAAACCCTTGCTTTGCTCACATCCATAACCAGAAAAAAAAATCCCTTAAAAACTATGAAATTACTACTAAGCCTAGCACAGGAACATTGTTAATCATCCAGTAAGTCCAGTTTTGTTTCCTTCTATCCTGCATTTGCACAAATCCTGGAAGCTAACTTGACCATTAGATGAAGTTTTATATTTCGTTGAAACTAAAAAGTTCTCCATGATAAGACACACTACTATTTTGAATTTTAAAAAAATTTTTATGGTTGGTTTTAGCCAAACTTTTTATCTGTAGTTGTGTAGTTGTTTAACTGTGTTAAATGGTCTTACTGGTGGAGAGAAAAGATGAAGTTTTCTCCATTACTCTGTAATCTTAGAGTTTTCCTAGAAAATGTCAGAAAGGCAAAATATGACTATCATTATCCATTTGTTGTTGTTGTTGTTTTGGTTGTGTGGAGGAGTTACTGACTGAATGGCACTTTCCTTACATAAATATCTGATCTGAGATTTTTCATACTGAAAAGATAGGGTATAGCTCAGTGGTAGAGCACTTGCCTAACAGATATGAGGCCCTTGGGTTCAATGCCCAGTGCAGAAAAAAAAAAAAAAAAAGAGGAATAGAGGAAGCAAGAAAGGAAAAGAGAGAAGGAAAGAGAAAATACCACTATTATGGTTTAAGTATGAGGTATCTCCCAAAAGCTCCGGTGAAAGACAATGCAAGAAAGTTCAGAGGTGAAATGATTGGGTTCTAGAGCCTAAACCTCATCTGTGTATGAATCTCCTTGAATGGATTAACTTAGTGGTAATTGTAGACAGGTAGGGTGTGGCTGGAGGAGGAGGGTCACTGGGAGTATGCCTTTGGGGTATAGGTTTTGTCCCTGGTGAGCAGAACTCCTTGTTTCCCTGTTGCCAAGTCCTGAGCTGCTTTCCTCTTTCACACCCTCATTTGAGTTTGGCAGGCTATGGACTGAGAGCTCTGAAGCTGTGAGCCCTAAATAACCTTTTTCTCCTCTATCTACCTTGTTCTCGTGTCAGGTCTTTTCGTCACAGCAGTGAAAAAGCTGACTACAACAACCACCAATTCCCACTCAGCCATAATGCATTCTTATTAGTTAGAACTTTTATCCTAATGAAAGAGAAATTTTTTCCTTATTGAATTTTTTACCCCTCTTAAATGAATGAGATTCATGTTAGCATATATTTTTAAATCATCTATTGTTCATCTACATTAGAAAAGGGAAATACCTAGGAAAAATCATTTAAGGTATTCTTAAAACATCTTCACATTCATAGACTCATTCTGAATCACTTTTAACTCAGTGTTACCTGTAACTGTGTCAATACTATCTTTGGTAAAAGGAGCATGGGTAATATGGCAGTTCTAAATATGTGTGATACTATCTTCCCAGATATTATCATATAAACCATTTGAGGTCCTTTTCTTTTTCTTCTTTTACTCCTTTTATTCTCTTTCTTCTCTCCTCCTTCTCCTTTTCCTTTAAAAAAACAACAGGGAATTATGAACCAATACAAAAGCAACAGAAGAGAATAATGAATAATGAACCACAGTCCTGGATACCCATCACCCAACAGCCATCAACCACATTCATTCCTACTCATTATTTCATCCATTTTCTCTCTTCCTGAATACTTTTGAAACAAATCTCTGGCATTATTTCACATGACATGCCATTCTGATATATGTCTGACATACCATTCATCCGTAAATATTTCATATCTTTAGAAGACTAGGATCATTTAATATAACCCTGATACTTTTTCAAACCTCAAGAGAACTATTATTTAACATCCTCAAATATCTAAGCAATGTTCAGAGTTCCAATGATCTCATAAGTATATTTTTTACAAGAAGACAAACATCTCATGATCTCACTCATAATTGGAATAAGAAAGTTGATCTCATAGAAGCTGAGAGTGGAATAGTGGTTTTCAGAGTCCAGGAATTGCACAGAGGAGGAGGTGGTGAGGGACTGGTCAGTGGATACAATGTTTGATAGGAAAAATAAGTGCTAGTATCCTATGGCATAGTGGAGTGAAGACAATTAACAATAATGCATTATGAATATTAAAACAGAAGTGAGAATTTTTAATGTATTCACCATAAATGATAAGACTTTAAAATAATAGATATGCTGGTTATCCTGAGTTGACCCTTATCCAATATACACATGAATCAAAACATCACATTATACCTTATGTACAAATATTGTGTGTCAGTCAAAAAAAATAGGATCCAAATAATAACATGGTTTATTGATATGTCTTTGAATTTTCTTTTACTCTGTGTTTCCCCTTCATTTTCTGTGTGTCAGTCATCTTTTTGTCACTGTGACCAAATTACCTGACAAGAGTACTTTAGAGGAGGAAAATTTATTTTGGCTTACAGTTTCAGAGATTTAGTCTGCGTCAGCTGACTCCATTGCTCTGGGCCCAAGGTGAGGCAGAATATCTGGGTGGAAGGGTATAGTGGACGAGTGGCTCAGCTCATGGTGGCCAGGAAGCAGAGAGGGAGAAAGGGGAGCCAGGGAGACAAGATATGTAATCCCCAAGGCACACCCCTAAGGACCCACCTCCTCCAGCCATGCCTGCCTACAGTTACCTCCCAGTTAGTCCATTCACGCTAGAATAAACTTATTAGGTCACGGTTCTCATCTAATCCTTTCACCTCTGAATTAGCACAGGAGCTTTGGGGGATACTCCTCCTATCCAAACTATAAAAGTCAAATTCACTCTTTTTGTTTCTTTGCAATTTATTTCTTGAAGAAACTAGGTTGTTTGCCCATGCAGAGAGCTTGTCATTTTCTGAATTTTGTTGATTTCATCCCTGTGGTGTAATTTAAAATATCCCTTTGCTCCTTGTATATCATGTAAATTGTGTTTTTTTGAACTAGAGGCTTGATCTTAGATAAGTTTGATTTTTTTTGGCAGGCACACTTCACAGGTAGTGTTTGATTCTTCTGTCAGGAAAAGTCATGTCTAGTTGCCTCTTCTTGTGATGTTAGCAGCCATTGAAGTGTAATGCCAAGATCCATTAGTTCATTAGCAGCTGAAAAAAGGTGATATTTCAATTTTGCAATTCCTCTTCACTTAAAGACTGGAAAGTTTCTATCGAAAGAAACTCTCTCATCTACCAATTCTGCAAGTTTTAATGTATGCACCCAACAAGGATACCCATTTGACTACTGCCACCTAAT